>NC_134317.1:34613283-34922304 GCF_964195595.1 Calonectris borealis
TTTGTTAATTACACTTCTGCAATGGTAATGCAATCAGTGAATATAGCTAAAGTGTTTGTGTGTGGGAATCAATATTAATGAGAAAGAGCATATTTGCAAAGTAAGATACGAATCAGCTATTTGCTTTGCATCCGTCTGCCAGTGTACGGCTGCTCTAAACTTGACCCACCTGAGCCGTGCAAAGCAGCGCAGTTGCAGGAAGAGAAGGGGAAGAGTCCCTCCAGGTCATTCACTCCCTATAGTCCCTTCTACACTTTCCGTACCCAGGAGAAGGTATGGAACAGGGTGCGCTGCCGTTCAGCTGGGAGAGGCCCATATTTTGGGCAGCACAGCCCTCGGATGTCTCGAGCTCAGGGGCTGCGGTGCCTGGGCCAGAGCAGAAAGTCAGGGCTTTCACAGCCTGCCTGCCCTGACTGACTTCGCAGGTGACAAAACTCTGAGCGAGCTCATAAAGGTTAATCATGACTAAGTGAGAATGAAATCTGGCATTTTCCTGCTGGGCTTCCAATTTTCTGTATATGCAGTGTATTGAAACTAAGTGAGATTAAATGTTTAAACCTTTCGTGCCATATGGCTCCCCCTATATCATAAACACATCTGTAAAATTATACTCAGAAGGGCAACATCATTCTGGTGTAAATGGATTTAAATCCATGCTTCTCCGCTGCTCATATCGAGGCTGAGTTTGACGTGTCGTACTCAACCTGTTTGTCCTGTTAGTGAAGGTCTGGGTGGTTTTTCCCTACACAGTCACGTAAATGCTGGGTGACAGCACAAAAATAGATCCCCAGTTTATCCACAGACCTGGCCCGTGGAGGCTCCTTCTCCTAAATCTTTGCCACCCTTCCAGGAGTGGCTGTGCTACTCATGAACTCCCTCGTCTTTCTGCTAAGGCTCTCAGCAGTGCTGCCAGTATTTGTCACGGTTTTTGTACCATGGACACGACTATTCCACTGCATAAACCATAAGGCGTACAATAAGCCAGTAATGGTTCTACTCACGCAGTGCCTCAACTTCCCACTAATAATGGAAATAAAAAGGAAAAACACAGTTTAACTGATTTTTTCCCATTTGTCCTGAAAGGTCATCTTACTACTGGACATTTTCATGCAATTAACTGATGCAGTATGTTTTTGTGTTTGTTGAAGAATAGGGTTATATAAAAGAGGATCTATGTTGCATAAATATTGTATCTCCTCTTGCAGGACTTAGAAACTTTGCAGTTGCCCTCATCTTAGCTTCTAGCAAGTTCCTTAGGTGCCTGCACTCCTGTGCGCCCTGAGCTACAGCAGAGGCCCAAGGACTGCCTAGCTACAGGCTTGGGAAGGCAGAAATACCTTTACACATATTCCGAGGGATATTTTTACAACTAGCTCTGAGCCGGATTTTCTTTTTTCTTTGAATGGAAATTCTCACTTACAGAGAAAGAAGCGAACACAGGGATGAGCCCTGGTTGTGCAAGTTTAGAGGATCAGCTCAGCAGTGACAATTGCAGATCAGGGAGTGCTACTGCGGAAATATTAAATTCTTCTGGGGCAGAAGCTGTGAAGGGGGATTGGGGATCGCCCTTTTTCATACCGGCTGACCACTGAGCTGGTGGAGGAAGAGGCAGATAAGGAGCCGTCTATCATGGCTCCCAACCACAAGGGTACAGCCTGGCTGAACGTGGTTTTTGACTGCCAGTTTTGGCACCTGACTGAGCTGCCTCCTTCTGCAGAGCATCAGCTTGGCACATGTCTTCTCGACTTCTGAGCTCCAGGGCTGCGCCTGCTCTCAGTTACCTGTGTGTAACCTGCATTAGCACCACAGAAATAAACAGAAAGGAGTATAACATGGAAGAAAAGCAGAGTGGGAGAAGAAAACTGCATGCCTCTTGTTGAATTCAGTGAAAGGTGGTCTCAAGTAATTTTTACAGTAGAGCCACTTTACACCACCCTGATTATGTAAATGGAACATAAAGTAAATTGGACTTTCACTCGCTCTGACACTCCTTTCCATTGCCAGAGTGATTTACAGAAGCCTTAGTGTAAATTAGAACCAGGACCAGTGTCTGCAGTCCGCGTTTTAGGATTTAAAACCAGTCATTTCCCAAGATAATTGTGGTGCAGTCAAGACTAGGAGCAGCTTCCTAAAATTGGTTAATACCCAGATTTGGGTTTCTTCAGTGGCTTAAATGGAGTGGCATATTATCTCCTCTATAGTCTGCCTAAAAGATAGATTTGATGTCTGCGAGCAAACACATGAAATTGCTATAGGCTTCCACTCTTATAGCCTGCCACCTATTTGATTTATGTGATAAGTGATCTCAGATGACCCTCCAAGGCACTGAACCATTAGAGAGTTATGTTGCACAGCGATAAGAAATCTTCAGAGATACCTAAATCTTCTTTTACCACTGGGAGTTTCATCTGTTCCGGAATAAAGAACATTTTTATGTATGATGTTGCTATCTTGCTAGCCATACTAATATTCAAAAGGATACACAGACTTAAATCAATAGCAAAGTGACAAAGACCTTAAAACTGAAGTAGTCACCAAGTGGATGCTAGACAGCTCTTCTAGGTTTTATCTTTGTTCTTTTCATTCTCTTTCTTGAAAGATGAGTAGCTGTAAGGGTTCACATTCAAGTCTTCTGTTAATCTTTATACCGGGTAGGAAGCTGGCGAAAGTACCCTTTCAGTGCAGAAAGCGCTGGAAAGTCACATCGCCCATTTGGGTCTTCCTTATTGTAGGCTTTGTCAAACCATGGGTTGGATCCTTCCTTTTTTTTTCACTGATTTCTCTAAATTCGGTAATCCAGGTTCCCCTCTGCCTAGAATAAAAGCGCTTAGGACCTCAGGTGGGATGCAAATTCTTGACAGAGGTCAGGGAAAGCACAGACGGGTAATTTCTGTGGTTTACATCCAACTGTAGGATCTTCCCCCGCAGAGGAAGGCACTGCTGACTCACATTCCTCCAACTGAACCTATATCTAATGCAGTATTTGCTCGACAGAATTTGCTTTAAGTGCAGTGTTACAGCATGTATATAGTCCATATGTTCCATCCGTCAGATTATGTTTGCATCATGTGTTTAGTGCATGAAGCATAAGGTATCCAGCAGTAAGCTCCTGTTTCAGGCAGTATGGGATGCAGCTTCTGCCCAGACATACAAGAGGAGGAGCAAGGACCAGAACCAGTCTCTGCTTTTCAGCAGAGCCCAAAGATGCCGGGGCTCTTTGCCGGTCCACAGGGAGAGGCTGTTTGGCAGTCCACGGAAGGGATGAAGAGGGTTTCGAGCCTGGCCTGCTCCCCTCCATTCTGGCACATAAGGCCACAAGCGGTTCACACTTGACTCTCCCCCTGAGTACCTTTGATGGCCGTTTTTCTGACAAATAAGAATATTTTCCTGGACTGCAGCTTCCCGTCTCCCTTGACACACTGGTGAGGTTTAATGATCTGTGTGGCCAGGCAAGTCAACCTGAGGGAGAAATCAGACATCATCTTTTTCTATTTCTCCTTGATCCTGAAAAATCTTCTGGTCCTTGCAATTACGACTACAGTAATCTCCTTCCAGGCTCTTTAATAATGGCCTTGATTGGTGACCCGTTGCATTGCATCCATCCAGCTGTGGGCATGTCCACTTGGTTGTTTTGTTCGTGCTGTTGGACATATTGAAATACAGGAGAGCAGGGACTGATGCCACAAAAGCTTTGGCAGCATGGCAAGCACGTTTTTACAACAAGCTGTATCTATTCCTTGAAAATTCTCCTGCAAGGAAGTGACTTCTCTTTAAAATTAAATTAATGCAAGGCAGAGATGAATAGTCCCCACGTGCTATTTGGCTTTTTACTCAAAGCTGTTTATAAAAGCTCTTGGCAAAATTTAAATGAGCCTCCTCTTCCTCAAGCTGGCAAATACTGTCAATGCCGGTCATCGTACACCTCCATAAATCTGCAGAGTTGGCATCCCGCATATACCGGGCAAACATCAAATTTTGTAGGGGGACCGCACAAGGGTGCAATAATCACAGCTGTTTCATGTCAGCATTCAGAAAGCTTACAATAGGGTTTTATTCAATGAGCCATTCCTTTTGAAATGCCATTAGAGATACTTGCTAGGAGAAACTGGCTTCGACTAATCGTTTTTAATTTTTTATCAAATGCACTGTGGGAGCAGCAGGGATATGCATGAGACAGAAACAAGCAAATGGTGTTTTATTTAAAATAAATAAACTTTGAGTAAGATTTGAATCCGTTCCCTCCTGGCCACGGTTGTACAAATACAGGCAAGTCCCTACAGAGGTCTGTCCTGACTTCAGACCCGGATGCTCTTGGGGACCTCCAGTTGCGCTCGCTGAAAGGAGAGAACTGCAGTCAGGGAGACACAGAGGAGCAGTGCTGTTCCTGTGAAACCATTCCTGTCCCATCCACTTTCAGCCACGGTAAATGAGGTTCAGCGGCTGTGGAGGCTCTCCATCTCCCCAGGGGAGGCCTCCAAGCCCCCGGACTGTAGGACAGCTGGAGAAGGCTTCTAAGGTTTCTAAGACGTTGAGCTGTGCGAAGTGAGAGGCCCGCGGCTTTGCATGGGCCCGTGCCTCTCCTCACAGCAGTAGCACCTCGTCTGCAGGGCTGCCAGCGCGGCTCCGTGCTGGGCCCTGCGTTAGGGTAATTGCAGCTGAGAACCTGGGGGCGGCGGGGAAAGGAAAGGAGCCAAAAAGAGAATGGGAAGGCAGGCATGACAGGAAGCAAGACAGGAGGTAAAAAATAAAGACAGAACTAGAGAAAGCAGCAGCGTTTAGTAATAATGTGAAACAATTTTTATGGTAGTTATTTACTGAACTCAGGGCACTTCCCAGACCCTGTTTTCTTGCACTAATTAGACTGTATCCAGGGCAGAATCGGAGCCTTCAGCACAAGGTGTGGGTGAGCTCAGCACAGGACCTTGCACAAGAGTGAGCTCTTTCAGAAGTGCTTCTTTCCTGTCCAACATAAACTCAGCATTGCACAGGACTGAAAAATCATGAATCAGCCCTACAAAAGTAATTTGTTTTTTAAAATTATAAACTTGCTAGTTTCTGGTGTTTATTATACTCACAAGCTTTTTCTCCACAGCCCTACAGCTTAGACGTACCTTTCAAAACAAATATACATAGGAAGTGAGATCCTTATACATTGCAATAATCCGCCAGCTGTGATTTTAAGAAAAAATATAACCTGAGAGTCACAGTAGAAATATGAGAGCTGGAAAACACTGCAAATTGAATCTGACTGGCATCAAAGCAGTGCCAGGCTGTATCTATGTGGTCTTTAGCAAGAAGATAAGAGCACATTTTATCAGCTGAGCTGGCTGGATACATCTAGTTCCTCCCCAAAAACCCTGTTAGGTATTTGCATTACGCTGAAGTTGTCCCGTTAACCTTTTCCAGCACTTGGCTGAGAATGGCAACGTGGAGATACCCAAGATGAGACATGAAGCAATATAAACGCTGGGAAAGGTGGTCTGGTTTCCTGGGCAGCCAGCTCAGGTGTACCACAACCCTGGTGCTGTTTAAATAACCTGCCCATCAATAGCAGAGAGGTGGTTTCAAGGACTGACCCATGGTGGTATGGAGAACCCGATCAAAGGCCTGTTGGCGTGAAGGAGACTATTTCAGGTCTCCTTAAGAAGTTCTGAGTCGGGTCCTGAGCTGGGTAGAGACACTGTTTTCTCGTGCAATAAGTAATTTCCCCAGCGTGTTTGTGTGTGTGAGAGAGAGCAAATTTGTATTTATTGAGATGGAGCCAGGCGGCAGGTGTAAAGCAGAACAAGGCATGTCGGAGTTTGGATTTATTACCCATACGGTAGGCCATTTTCTTTTCATTTTGACCGTAATGCCGTTCTGAGCCTCTGCCAGACTTCAAGAGCAGAGTCATTCGTGAGTCGACCCCCTGCTTCGCACCCTTCATTTTTCTCACTTTGCAGGTTTTGACTGAGCTAATGCTTTCAGGAAAAAAGACTTATTGATTACAGTGAAGTCGCTTGCAGCATCTGGGCTTTTATTGGTCGAGTTTGTGAGGTGTTTTCAGCCATTTGGTAGAGGTGCAGGTAGTGTTTGTTCTAACACATTTAGTAAATTCTGCTGGCTTCTCTGCCCTGGTTTCTCAGAGCTTTCTCACTTTGTCCACCTGCCCAGAGGTGCCCTGCTGTTAGGACTGAAGCATGGGGCGAGATCACCTCAGCTGCTCTGAAGAGCATTCTTCTCCTCCACATTTTAATTTGCACATTGCCTTTCATTCCAAAATACAAAAATGGCCATCAACCCTCATCTCCATGTGGTTTTTGTTATTACCTAGATTTTATAGCTAAAAACAAGTGGATATCCTGTTAGGATGAGCTAGAGCAAGCTTTGTTTGAAGTTCTTTCAACAATAGCAGAGATGTCCCACCATGAGGAGTCAAGTCAGAATCAGGGATTGCGATGAGCACGCGTCTGATCACATCAATCAAAGGAAGACTGCATAATACAAAAAGCAATCATAACAAATCATTATAGTCCTATTTCTGTATATTCAAGTGTGTGTTGATGATGTTTTATGCTATTTTCTTTGTTGTGTTCTCCAGTATAGTTAAAATATATTGAATAAGGATTATTATAATACTGTTAGTAGTCCTACAAAGCCACGTGAAAACTGAACTGAGACTCTCCTGAGTTTGCCCTGTTGCCTTCAGAGGCGTGTAGCAAAGAGAGATTGAGAGATTTGTGTTTAGCCGGTGTTGCCACCTAATACTGTCTCTCCCTCATGGCTCACCAGCTCCTCTTTCCATTTACTTCCATTTACTCCTCACAGTATGGTCCATCAGGTGAGTTATGTGCATGTCCCTTGTATCACTTAGGAAATAATAGTATAGTATCTGTATATCAGATCAAGGCTGTGAGCTGCTGTGCATATTCCTAACCATCCCATTGGAGCTGCTTTTCTGGAAATTGCAAAGAGTTTGTTTCCATCCTGCCTTTGACTCTCGTCGAACATCTTTGGAAGACACCGAGCAAGTTATCCAGAAGCTCGAGCACAGAGATTTTGGTGTCCATTTGCTAAAACAGCTAAACCACCAGTCATCAACTCTTAGTAGAGCACGAGTCTGGGAAGCTGTGTGGATAAAGTCATAGCATGATTTGTTGGGCTTGTAGCACCTACAGAAGACTCCTGACTCAAAGAGATTGAAGTGTAAAGAGAAAGTGGAGGTAGCGATGGCAGGAGGACAGTTTGGGGCTTTTAGTTTTCTCCTGATATTACGGGAGATAAGCACAGAGTCAGACCAATCTACTGATGATATTTTCAGTCTGGTTTTTCAGCTATGGAAACAAAGTAAAATGTCTCCAAAATGGTTTCTTTCTTGTGGGACTTGCAAGCAATACAGATACTCTCGAAATCACAACTATCGGATCTGAGTGCAGTGAGAATGCCAGAAAAGGACCAAATGATTAAAACAGGAGCTGTTGTGGTTACCACAGTCCATTGACTCTGTAAATTGTGTGTAGTGCCTTCCCGGCTAAAGAATTTATACCGCTTAGGAGATTGAGATAGTCTCTGAAGTGACTTTCAGATAATGTTAGTGACCTTCTAACCCATGTTAGCACGTTTCCTTGAACTCTGGAAGTTGCTAATCTTGCTAATACAAATAGGAACTTGCAGCTTAACATTTCTCAGTTGTGTAAATAATAAGCGGTGGGCTTTAGTGATTAGCCTCCCTGGAGCCCTGCTATGTTCCTACAGGGTCTTGGTGTTAAACCTCAATAGTTGCTAATATGAGAACTCTGTAATGTGCATGAGAAAAAGAGAATCATATGCCTTTTATTTTTAGAAGAGGAATCCAGAAACTGCATTATTTTTGCTAACTTTTTTTCAGTCGAGATATGAAAGCAAGTGCAAATCAGCAAGTGCAGTGAGGAAAAAAAAGGAAAAAGAGTCACCTTAGAAAATGAGCATCCAGTAGTCCTCAAGCTAAAAAGCAGCAGGAAATACTGGGAAAATAGCTCTTTCTAAGATGTCCAGATTTATCAAAGCACTTATCTGCACAGCATGGAGAAAACAAGCCCCTGCATGTGTCAGTCCCGGGTGCAGGTGCACATGCCAATGTGTATGTTTGTGTAGGGAGAGAAAACACACCTTAAGGAAATGTAAAGAATATTATTATCTGTGGTTACTGAAAACAGAAGAAGAGAGAGATAAACAGCTGTCTTTTTTAATCAAGACCGCTGCATGCTCGGACATTTAGTGACAATGTGCACGTTCGTTATGGAATGCCAAATGCAGAGCTTCTTCAGAAAAATATGAAGGAGTGACCTATTATTTTCTAGTAGAAATAAAGAACTGCATTCTGCCTTAATGTGGATGTTCCTTTCTAAATCAATTAGTTCTCTTCAGAATGCTCAATCTTTCAAATGCCTTCCTTTAATGACTTAAGTAGTTGTTTTACTCAGCTTGTGATGTGGAATCGTGTGAAGTCCCTGGTCAAACCACACCTGCTGGACTGTTACCAATAGAAACAGTACAAGGAGGAAAAAAACCCAGGGCATATGTTTTTAATTAAAAGGAAATACAAGAAAAGTATTCATTCTATTATTTGCAGAATAACAAAATAAAAAAATTGTAGCTCTTTTCCATAAAAAATATGTTTTCACCCTCCTGAACTGGAGCAATTGTTATATTCCTGGTAGGTGAGGAGTGCTCAGCTGTGATAAGAAGTCTTCTGCCCATAGGTCCCGTTGTACTTTGCATACAGTCGTTCGTTACAGCTCCCAAAGTATCTGCCAAATAGTCTGTTCCTCTTTCACAGATGGTGAAACTGTGGCACAGCAAAGCAGCATGACTTGATGGATCCAGATCATGTGTCCTGTCTAATATCTTAACCACTGGAAATTCCCTGCCAAGATTGGCTATCAAAGTTATCTCCTCAGGAAAAAAAGATTTCTAAATCTGAAATATATATGAAACTCAGTGAAAAACCCAGGCCTGGACACAGCTGCAGAGAAGTGGGGAGGAAGCTGTACAGCAGCACGAGCCTCCCGATGTTGTTGGGTCAGAATCACACACGTGGCACGTGGAGATGCTAATGGTGTGAGGACGCGGCCCTTGGACACCCTACCTTCGTATGTTGGCTCTTATGAAATATGAGCTAAAGAGTTCCTCAGTCATTTAAGGAAACAGAAAAACCACAGCTCAGACCCTCCCTACAAAACCTTTTTGCAGTAGAACAAAAATCCAGGCTATGTTTTCTGAGTTTTCCCTTTGGTTTTTTGTACATGAACTTTGTGGATATAAAGGTGAGCAAAGTTCTACAAATAGGGCAACCCCTTTTTTTTTTCCTTTTAGGATCATCAGAATGCTTATCATAGGTAATTTTTTTTTCATTTTAATATAGTCTAAATTCAAGCAAGACTGATAAGAAATTGCTGTGGCATAGCTCATACCTAAACATACCACCATTTTCTTTGACTATATGAAGCCTCAGGAAAAAACTTCTGAGACAAACCATCTACCTTAGATATTTCTGTGGTCTATATCACTGTAGTATCGAAGCATATGACAATCTTTAATAAACTTGTTTCCATATTTGTTGGTAGAAAGTGGTGTTATTCCCATTTTACACAGTGGGAAACAGGACAGAGGTTAAATAACTTGTCCAGGGTAAGAAAGCAGGCATTGGGGTCAGACTTTCAGGGGCAAAAGCCCTTTCTCCTCCAACAGCTTTGTGAAAGCTTGGGACTCTTCTTCTTTCTTGAGTAAATAACAAAAGCAGCATATTCAAAGTGGGAGTACTCCAACCCGAGAGCCTCCAGTAACACCCAGGTTCGCGGGGTCTCGTGCAGTGGGTGCACGCCATCGGGCAGGTGACTTGTCCCGTCAGTGGCAGTGGGGCTACCGACACGCTTCAGCGTGTCCACCAGCCTTGGTAGGTTGGACCCAAATGTGCGGTAAACCTGCACCACAGTGCGGACTCCAAATGAAAGGATGACGCTGCAGAGGCTGTTTATGCAGATAACGTCAGTCAAAGCTGATTGATACTTAAAGTCTGAGTTGGTTTAATTACTCTGTAACCAGCAGAAAGATATCACCAGGTACTGTGTCTTGCTAGAAAGCAGGACCTATTGAAAGATATCAGAAGGTGCTTATATACTTCAATATAAATGTAGATGATGTTTCTTTTGGCTCTTTTAACAAACCCTCTTCTTGGTGCCTACCTTAGTGGTCTCTTTCTCTCTTTCAGTACTCAGCCAACAACGTTTTTTCGCAGTCCTCTTATACCCTTATTTTTATCTTCCCCTCAGTCCCTTCACGTATTTGACTTAAGGGCGGGTTACAAACTTTACACGATTGCAGACAAGGGTGTTGACTTTCCTGGGTTTCAAACTTAACCTATGCTGGAGATCGTCCCCTCCTCTGGACAGCACTAAATCTTTCCTGCCAGAGATAACTAGTCCTTGGGGCTCATAGCTGTACTTCTGAAGAGAAAAATGTTTTGCCTTTGGAATGGACTAGATTGCACCGCACGGCAGGTAATTTCAAAACATTTTCAAGGAAAACATCCCCTTGGGTCCGTCTCAAGGCCTTCACCGGTAAAGAACACAAGGCAGCGTGTGATGCTGTCAATACACCTCCATTATTTTCCCAGGGAACAAAGCAGCGCGGCTCGGCGTGACACAACCTGCCTGAGCTGCAGCTTGAAGGGATCATTGTTTAAGTGGAAAAGGAAGAGGAAGGGTCTTTCTCCAGTTTTCCTTTTAACTCCATAATTCAGGGAATTTTATCGCAGAGCAACATGGAAGTCTCTGTGTTGGCCCCATGCGAAAACACTGTCTGTTGGCCAGGCGTCGGCTCTGTGGGCAGCGCATTAAGCTGACGCGGTGAACAGATTTTTCTAGAGAGAGAGAAGTGCTTTGCTACAGTGCTGTCTTTACTAATGTATATTCTTCTGCTTTCTATCAAACAGTCAATGAAGGCTCAGGTGAAACCAATCAAAAAGAGACATCGACCTGTGACATTTGCCAGTTTGGGGCGGAGTGTGACGAAGATGCAGAGGATGTTTGGTACAGTAATTTGGTCTACTCTTCTATTTTAATGAATGTTTTATTATTTAAAGGTACTGTGGTTTAGAAAGCATTAAAAATACTAGATATTCAATTTTCTGCACCCAGAGATTCATCACACAGTGATTGAGGTGGTTATTACTCTGAAAAAATGTATAAAACAGTTTGGTTTATAATTCTGGAACACGCACAATTTAGACGAAGTCTAGAAACACAGTTATCCATTTTGTTGCTGTTATAACTTATGTTATTCCATCTGGGATTTTACAGCTTTACACTTTGGAAGAAATAGAATTGGGAAAAATAATTGACCTAAAGCTTTTCCAGTTAAAAAGTATCATTAGTATTATTATCATGTTAATTCATGTGTGGCATTAGAAACGCTGGGAAATCTGTCTCAATTTTTCCTAGTTGCTGGAGTTGAAGACCTAACCCTCAAATGTTTGAAATAATTAGAGTGTACATTTAGACATTTTCTCAATGGAAATTGTTTTATTTTTTAAAAGGGGTTTCAGAAGTATTTTTTTATTTTATATTTTTATTTTAAACCTTAAACCACATAAGCTGAAGGGAAATAATTCTATCTACTCAGAATTTTTTTTTTTTATTTTTTCATTTTGCCTAGAAACTGTGCAAACGTATATTGAGTCAACTTTAAACTAATCATTTCGTTGTGATTTTGGAACAGCAAATGGATTAAAAAAGCCACTACTGACAGAGCTGTACTTCTACCACTGCCTTAATGCCAAGCCTCATATTTCTATCTAAGTAATTAATACAAATTTAGAGAGACAACAAAATAATCATGCAAATGTTAGAGCTGTTGTCTGGATGATGCTTCTGACGCTGTGGGCTGGTGGTAGCTAAAGATGGTTACAGAGACTGGGCAGTGAGATGTCGATAAAGCAATATTGCCCGAAATCTAACTTGGACGGTAGGAATGGAGCAGAGAGGGGAGTCAATGAATGAATGAATGAATGAATGAATGAATGAATGGTGAACATGATAATTGGGCCCACTGTTGGGCAGCTGACCTCATCCAGGCAAGGCATCCATGCACTGTTGGTCAGGCATGAAATTATGAACATTTCTGCTATTCAGTGAAGAAGCTTAGGAATACGGTCATCCATTTGTGCTCATTTTGCTTTTGTCTTGCCAGGCTTTTAATAACCTCTGATTGTAGTCTTTAAAAAACACCACGTAAACAAACCACAGAGGCCTTGGTCTGGCTCCAGTCATCAAAAGAAATTGTGGTGTTGAAAAACAGGAGCAAGATGCATCATGGTTATAGGTTTGCAATAACATAATGAGATTTGTGTGGAAGAAATTGCTTAATTTTGACTTTGCTTGAGGAAATTACCCTAGCTGCCAGGATTTTCATTGTCTCCTTGACCAGTTGTCCTTGAGAGTTTTGGTGGTGCGGTTTAGAAGCGAAATCATGGTAAAATTAATATATCAAAATTCATAGTCTAGTGCTCATGTTTTCATAATTAAGCGCACTTCCAAATTGGAAGGCAGGAGAAGAGAGGGGCAAGGAATAAAATTAGCTACAAGATAACATTATTAATCATAAGCACTGAGTAGCAGTGTTTATTTTTTTCCAGAAATAGCTCGATAAAATAGCCTGATCCGACTTACCCCAGTAATGTTCCCACTGCAGCTTTTCCACTATCTAATTCCTCCCCTTTGAAACAACTTGGCTTATACGGAGCAGTGTAATGACTGCAGGAGCTGAAGTTCTCAATCTTTATTGACAGCCGGTCTTTCTGCAGGGGAAGATGCTTCTTGAGGCGGGAAGCAGGGAAGGGCATTTACTAGGAAGACGCTACCAGACAAACTGTTGAAAGGCAGGAAAGCAGATTTCCAACCAGACGTTACAAGACCATGTAAAGCCTGTTAAAGGCCTGCTTTGAAGTAAACAACTTCATATGCCGTAACGGAGCCCTGTTTTCCTGTCCCTGCCCCCTGATTAGTCTTGGATAAACGTCTTTGTAAAAAATGAGCCTTCTGGGTGTTAGCTCTTTGTTATTCTTATTTCTAGAATAAAAGCGGACTATGTATGGGGGACCTAGATCCCTCTTTCCAATGTACGTTAATTGAATTTCCATGTTTGGCACCAGATAGACATATTCCCTCACTCCCCCTGCCAAGATCTGGTGTGCAGAAAATGTCCTTAGATTAAGTGGGAAAAGAAATTTCAGTTTATTATTTGATCACTGTTTTTATGCGGACCAAATTTCAGATGTAAGCAGGGCTTCATCAGCTATCCCACCTGACTGGTGAGGTTTGTAAAATCCAGATGGGGTCAGTGGGTCCCAGCAGCCCTGGGACCTGTTGTTACAGGGTGACGAGCCCAGCACCGGCAGCGTCCCCTATCAATCAGAAACATTTTGAGGGTGCAGGGTCAGTGCCTGATCCATTCCAGGTAAGAGGGATGCAAGCTGGTAGCAGAGCCAGACCGCAGAGAGCTGGAGATACGAGGCTGGCTGGCTGCCTAATATTTCTGGGGTGCCAGAGTAGATCAGAGAAGAGAGCGCAGGTGTGATAGCAGATGTGGTTGGGCTGCTGATGATTTAAAGCGACAATTAACATTATTCTGCATTGCCACAGTCTGTTATTCTGCAGTCCCTTGTCTCTGGTTTAACTCTTTCTTTTTTTTTTTTTTTTTTTTTTTTTTTGTTATTCATTGCCAGTTGTCACTCAGCTAAATTGTGCTATTGTACTGTGTCACCATTATTTTTAAATCTTTTTATTTGCGTAAAACCAATCTGTTAATGGCTAGACTCCTGGGATTCTGATAGGGGGTTTGGCACATAGAAGACTACTCGAAGGGGTAAGATATGAATGTGAACATTTTCTGGAAAGTTCAAAGAAAAGGCAGAAAAGAACCCACTGTAATAACAGGTTTTCCACGGCATGGTAAAGCACACAGGTATTATTATCCTATTCTGCAGTCTAATAGCACGAGAGTGAATGCAATTTGGCATTCCATTAGTGAATCTCTTTCTCTAGGTTAAAAACAAAGACTGTTCAGTTGAAAGTCTTTAACATCTTGCTACTTTAATATGTGAAAGCTTCTTGTCACTAAGAGGATCGTGTATTACTGGCATTATTCCCACCTTTAATGCATTTTGCACCAGTGGGCTTCATGAATATTTAAAGCAGGGCAGTGGCTATGCTCTTTAGCACTGGATTGCAATCTATTGGTAAATCAGACAGTTGGTGTTGCTTACTTTGGGTTTTATTTCTGAGCTGGCTAAGGAATAATTGATTTTGTAAGACAGGGCTACTCAACATAACACCCCGAGAGATATACTTAAAAGGAAATGAAGAATGAAGCGTAACGTTGCAAACCGTGGTGTATTTCTAAGATCCTCCAGAAAGCATCTATGAAATACTCACTCACTGTGTATAAATAGTACTCACCAAATGGAGTGCCTGCTCATCTGCTAAAGTGGCTTAGTGTCAGTGCATAACCATGTCAGAAACCTGGATTCCAGTATTAATCTTCTCCTTATGGGCCACTGAGGAAATAAGAGCAGTCTCTACACTGGACAAGCCATGGTTTGGGTGGATACTGGGCAGCTATTTCAGAGGTCCACGATGTGTCCAAGTAAGTGGAAGGAGATAAATAACAGGAAAAAACCTTCTGTTGAATTTCCTGTTGGAAAACGCCAAGAAGAGAGGACAGGAGTATTTTCTTAAAACAAGATTAAAGCCTGCAAACCTCTGACTTGTAGAGTTAATCAAAATCAAAATGATGAATTGGGGTTAAATATGCGTGCCTTTCCTTTGAATTTCAATATCAGCAGGTCAGCCAGCAGCAGTCTCAAAGTGCAGGATTGCCCAGAATAAGATGCAGTTTGCTAGCTATGAGACAGACACGCAGAGATGTATAACGTGCTCGGGAGAGAGTGCTTTCCCTGCAGCCTGGCAGTGTCCGAGGAGGTGAGGAGGCCATCTCCGCAGATTGCTCCTCTGCCTTCCCCTTCCTTCCTCCTGGAGCTTGCAGGTGGAGGAGAGAGGCAGCGGTATCCCTGGCAGGAGGTGCCTGACCTTGAATAGGCCACTCAGGGGTTTGCACCAGTGACAAAAAGGGGCATAAATACCCCTGCTGCTTCCCACAACTCAGTCCCACGCACCCCAAGGACGACTCCTTGGCTGAGCATAGGGTTTTGTGCTCTGCCTTAGGCACCATGCTCGTGGTAGGCAACTTTCCTTCTTCCTCACGAGCCTGGCCGACACTGGAGCCGCCTTTTCCATTTCTTGCAAGTGGAGAAGGATCCCACCAGGCAGGTTCAGCTCGGGAGAAGATGCTGAAGCCATTCTGTGGGGACACTGTGTCCCTGATGACCCAAAGCTGGGAGCTTGGAGGAAGGCATCCAGGCCTGAATGAAGGGGCTTGCATGTTCAGTGTCCAGGTCAGTGGGTGAAGGAAGGACCATCGGTCTCAGGCGTGCTGTGCAGCTGGGTGTATTCCCAAGTGAGGTGGCGATGTTACAGCATAACTGCAGCAGGTCCCTTGTGTCCTACACTTTTTTCCGCATGGCTGGGACAATAAACTCCACTTACCCACAGCAGACAGTCACACACAGAAAACATATTAAGATGATGAACTGTTTCAGTCCTTTGTTTCATATTTTACTGCTAATCGCTGATATATATATAGTGTGGGTAAATGCTCCTATAAGGCAAGTGAACACTGCAGCGCATGAGGATGGTGAAACTGCATTCTTATGTAAATAAGCAGCGCTGTACATGAGAGATATTTGTGCAAATCATGCAGCTGCCATCAGCAGCGACCCCTACAATCAATATTGCTCTAGTAATCAATATTTATCTTTATTATAGTATAGAAAGAAAACATATAAAAGAAACTAATGATTTTGCCAGCTTCTCAATCCACACAGCAATTAGGTCAGTCAGCTTTGGGTCCCTTCCCCCTTCAATCAGTTGCTCTCAACCAGAGCATCTGCAAACAAGATGCTATACTACTATAAAGTACTGAAAGGTAGTTTGAAAGCTCACATACATTACGTGGGTATTGGCTGCTTCGTGTTCAGCAGTGTGTATAATAACTATGTGTGACCTACTTGTTCCAGATGCAGAAACAACGAGCTACTTTAACATCTGCAATGTCCCGTGCGTTATACAGTAGATACATTGCCGTTTTCTGCTGCCTTCCTTTCTCTTCTAGAGAAAAAGTAGATCTTTGTTCATGGCTACATGTAACACTTAAACATACTCCTTGGACTTGCGGTTCAAGTAAACACAGAAAGGGAATCAAATCATTAAAAAAAGCAGTGCTGCAAAGACTTAAATTTCTGCTTAACTTGAGATCATACCTAAGACAGAAAGTGAAGCTGCTGCTGCATAAATCTTCACGTGGAGCTTAGTAGTCATATCTAATAACAGTCCAGGCAAGGGTTTACAGAGGAAAGTAAAGGGACTGCAGCACGCAATCTCTGCATTGCACAGCAGGAGACGGCCAAGTGGCTTACACCCTCCTACACCCTTGTCACTTGTCTTATCCTGGCCTAATAACAGAGCTACCTCCAGTGTCTGCCCAGAAATTAGCCCAGTTTACTGTAAACGTTTCATTTGGTGCATGTTCTATGCTTAAAAGGTTTTGAAATAAAAAGGAAGCAGTTGACTTCTAGTGTAACTGTTGAGACACCACGTTGAGATAACTGTAGTGGGCAGTGGGCTACGAGTCAGCAATACTGTAAAAAAGTAGCCCAAGCAACAAGATTTGAACTGGAAATTGGTCAATGAAGGATTTGCAATGAAAGGCAAAACATCGGGAACATTAAAAAAAGCAAGATAAGACCTATCTGTCCATAGATGATATTTTAATTATTAAACCTGCTCAGAGGAAGAGCCAGGTTGTTGGCTTTCATAGGAGGCTGGTCAGCTAGACCTGCTGTCCAGGGCGTGAGAGCTGAATAGGGAACCTGGACATGTTCCTTCATTTGGGCTGTGGAAAGAAATGCCATGTGAACTGGCACAAAAGCAGGAAAACTAGCAAAATACAAAATCGTAGCCTGAACTGTCCACAGCACAAACAAGAAGAAAGCTTCAGCAGTTCCAGCTTAGGTGAAAGCTTCAGGCTTACTAGCGACCGCTGTCTAGACACCATGTAAGAGTCAGAAAATAAGGTCCTCAGGTGAGCATTGCATGAATGCCACGCTTCCTATCAGGTTTCTCGCTCGCAAGCTACTGAGGTATTGTGGGACTCTTTCAGTGGGCAGTTTCAACTTAAACCTAGCCAAGGTGAAAAAGTGACTTTGTGCCCACGCATAGCCAGAGAAAGAGCCCCACTGACTTCTAAAAGACCTTAAATCAAGCCAAAAATATGTGGTTTTCCTCTTTCTCAGCAATGAGTCTGCAGAAAGAGCAAGGGAAGATATGGGAACAAGAAGTTAGCTTTCTCTTCAGAGGATGTTTCTCTAAGAGCAGCTTACAGTCCAGTCTTTTTGAGGAATAGGAGGCAGGAATGAGCACATTGTATTTCTAAACTTGTGCTTGGCTAGAAAGTTAATGCTTGGAAAAATGATGGCTTGTTTGGCCATCTGGTGAAATTGTTTTACTCTACATACATTTTATTTGGTTTTAGTTAAAAACAGCCATTTTTCCCAGTCAGGTAAGTTTCACAAAATCACCTTACCATCTTTGCATCCTTCATCCTGAGCCAAAATAGCCTATTTAATTTTGAAGTGAGACTGATTCCCAACTCCCTTAGGGTGGTGGTTTGGAGAATTTGACCTTTCCATCCATTGAGTCAACGCAGTCCTTCAGAGGCTTACGTTCATTTGACAAACTCCTGCCTTTCCAGATTCTCAGGATTTATTTTCTTAATAACATCTTAAAAAAAACCCTGGTTTTAACATAAGCCAAGATTGTCTGGAGTTACTTATACTTCATAGTGTTTTATTACCAATACACTTTGGAACACTCTGGTAAATAATTCAGCCTACACAAAGAAATTGGCTATATTTTCTCTATACATCGAGGAAGTCTGTCATGTAGACCATATATCACAGCTCTAAACGTTCTCAGATAAATGGAAACCCACATTGTGTTCAATCTGTACTACTCACCCCAGTAGGTCTTTTAGGGACCCTATGTGCACACATACATCTCTTATCCAAAAACTAGAATCCCTAACGTTTGGTTTTGTAATAAAAAAGATCTTTTGCAATTACAGCAAAACTCACTGTGTGTCCAGGGGATAATACCCTACACAGTCATAAAGCTTATAGATTTTTTTCCTTGTGCTCCTCTTTTCAGATGCTGATCCAAACTTGGTTTTCAGTTTCAGAAGGTGAACTTCCAGCTTATGAAAGTCAATGAACGTTATTCCACTGACTTCAGTGAAACAAAAGTTCTCTCCCAGTATCATAACCCTGGAGTAACTTCTTAGTAGCCAGTGGAGCCTTTCGCTGGCAGAAGGGAGAACAGACTCTGTCGGATGTAAATGTGCAGTCGTTCACAGAGTGCAAAGGAATAACTTGGAAATTGTGATGATAAAAGCAGAATTTGGCTTCATTGTTTTGTGAAAAGCCAAACATAACTTCTGAGATTTTGTGAAAAGCCAAACATAACTTCTGAGATTTTTGGGGACTTTCCTTGTCTTATCATGGTGTCATGCTCCTGTAGGAGCAAGACACAAATTCTTCTGAAATTTAAGGGGGGGGAAGGCTTGTAAGACATGTAGAGCTGTCATTTGTCCTCACAATTATTAGTCTGTCAACATTAGAGTTGAAAAAAAAAAGCCGCAGTAATTTTAAAAGCGTGGCTCAAAATAGCCAAATTTTCCTATTAGGTTTCCATGGCCAAAATGCCTACCCATACATTCAGCATGTGGTGTGTGGACGGGAGGCATGCAGGCACAGAGGGAGGGGTGGTCATGGCAGAGAAGGCTGGAGGGGTGGACTGGGAAAGGACAGAGGACTGTGGAAGCAGGGAGAAAACCTAAAGCTGACTTGCAGCTAGTCCATTTTGCTGTTTGCTGGGGAGCAGGGAGGAGCTGTAGCGGCTGCCCAAGCGCAGAGGCTTGGGGAGGGTTTTGGGGACACTACCTGAAGGTGGTGGGGAGGTCCTTCTCACCTGCCTTCCCTCGGCCTGGCTGGGAGGCTGAAATGGCACACCCAGCGTGGAGTAGGTGAATTAATCATTTATACGTCAGGGGCAGCTGGAGGATGTGCGGGGCAGCGGCTCGGCTGGCGTCGAGGCTGTGGCTGTGGACTGCGTTAACGCCGATCTGTGCGTCTTACAAGGGTGCACGTGCGTGGCTGGGCATTGTGTGACACAGCAACAGCATCCCTCTCTATTTTCAGGAAATTTCCATAAACAACATATACACGTGACAGCATGGCAGAGGGCAACCATTTTATGTGCCCAGTTTCACAGGGGAGCAAATGAACCCAGGAGTTTTTTTTTTTACTCCTCTGACACCAGCTGTGACTGCAGTTTTCAGTCCTAGGTAGGAAAATGTAGCAATCTTCCGAGCGCACACCTTTATTTGCGTTTGAAGGAGTGGTTTTGGCAGTCTGTCTTGTGCTCTTGCTGTAATACAGGGTGTTGTAAAGATCGTGCCTGGCTCCTGCCGCTTTGTGGGAGGTATACGAAAGGATCCCTTTTGACTCTGCAAGGGCAGAGCTGTGCGCAGATGCTCCGAGGCGAAGCCACCACTTGGTTGTGTAACCCCATGGCTGGGAGAGCCTGGGCTCACCGCGTTGTGAAAGTCTACGTAAGGGATAATATGATAATGCACATCAAATATTAATGTGCATTGACACATAATCGTCTGCGTACATCAGGGCATTACAGCATGAAAGAGCAAGTGCAGAGACCTTGGAGAGCAATGCGCTTTTGCACCCTTTTTTTCCTGTTTTCTTTTCCCCTTTTTGTTATTTAAAACTAAGCTTTCCTCCCTCCCAGGCCCCCCATTTAGCCAAAGTCATACCCTGGTAGTAAACTGAGCGATGCCTTCATGACGGCCTATTTAGTTGCAATAAAAAGCCGATTGGCCTAATGCGCAATCAAGAAAGGAGTGACATTTATTGCTCCGGTTTTATGATGCTGTGAACTGAGCAAGATTTGGAGCCTTACAGTGCCTTCAGGGGGCAGGAGATCACCAGCAATGAATTGTATTTATACCTTTTCCAATTTCCTACTAGCATTTTAGCAATAAATAGACTGTGTTGTTATTGAGTTTTATGTAAGTATGTTTACGAAAGCAGGAATACAACTTTGTAGCTCAGAATTACATGTGTTGGCTAAATAGATCAGCAGAGAGAATAACTATGTAAAGCACTGGGAAAGCACTTTCCAATTTATTATCAAATGTCTTAATAGAATGTTTCATCTCTTCCATCCCACTTTATGTTAACTATTACATTAAAACTGCATCCATTGCGGAAGGTTGGAGGCTCCTTCACACACCCATGTTGGAACATCAAGGCCACGATTTGTTCACACATCTAAGCCATTAAAAATACATCCCATGCATTAAATATGAGCCTGAGGAGAACTCAATAGGAGCTGACGCGCGGGGCTGACCTCGGCTCTCGCAGCCCCTGCGGGGTGGCAGGTGTCCCTTCCCCACGGCATCCATCTCCTGCCCCGGTCATTTCCCACATGCAAATAGCAGCTAAAAGCCTGCGTGAGATGTGCCCAGATGTACAGACTTAATTGCTGTCTCTCAGCCTGCCCGTTTTGTAACGAAGCTCTCCCAGGGAGCACGGGTGCCCCAGGGACGCCCGTCCCGGCCAGGGCGCAGTGCTTGCAGCATGTGTCCCTTTTGGGAGCTGCAAGTGGATTCCACTGATCCCTGTGGCAGACCTGAAGAGGGTTACTCTCATCTAGTTAGTTTGCTGGCAAGGACGTGTCCTTGACATGGCACGTTTCATTCACTCGTTCATCTTCCTTTCCCTGGCAGCGGTGCTTTCCCCTGGGGCTTGCTCCCAAAGGCAGCTAGCCGCTGTGGTCATCGTGAGGCAGCGAGAGAAGGGGCAGCGTCCCCAGCCAGTAGTAATACCTAGTTTTGTAGAGCAGCTTTCACCTACAGACCTGAACACTCTGAGGAAAAAGAGGGTTACTACTGCTCTCTCCTTCTTTTACGTGCAACGATTTGCTTGGGGTTGCATCGGTCCCAGTCTCATACCTATGGGCTGAGATCTCATTTCATCACTGTGCAGGATGACATGAGGTTATCTTGCCTTATTTCTGTCTGTGCAGGAGGTGCAAACAAAGCCTGAAGGAAAGCCTGGAGTATCCTCCTAAAATTTCATTAAATAGCTAGACTGGATTTTGTTTTGTAATTTAAGTCAGCCTGCCAAGCAGGGTAGCCTGGAGTACGCAGCCAATTCAGATGGTGCTGCCTCAGGCAGGTCTCCTCGGAAGCAGGAGGCACACGTGTTTGAGGACGCAGAGCAGTTTATGGTGAGAGTTAGTCTGATTTTGCACGTGTGGAGGGAGTCTTTACAAGGAGGAATTATTTTACCATCGTGTTCTTCTCACTAGTTTTAGGAAGGTCGCTTCTAAGCCTTGCCTTCCCCGCCGGCAGTGGATGGCTCACGTGTTGCATGGGACGGGGCTTGAAATGCCCCGGTCTCTGCTGGCAGGAGGGCTGTCAGCCCTTTAGTCTCACTGGTAAATCAGAGTCTGCTTTCAGAAGTAACTTCTGATGTAGTTAACAAAGCTGTTACCAGAAATCTGCTGTTGGTCTCATCCCAGCTGGTACCGCAGTTCTTCGTGAGCAGACCGAGCCTTGCTCCGTGGCAAGGTCCATGCCAGGATCTGCAGCTAGATGGTTGACCCGTGCTTTCCACCAGACGTTGCAATATTCCCACTGGCTGTTGGAGGCCAGGGTGAAATGCTGGGATTCGTGGGAACAATTCTTATTATTCTGCTGGTTTCTGCTGGTTTCAGGAGCGAACATTATCAGCAGTCTGAGGCACACAGCAATAAAACGTTTGTGAAGGACAGCCTCAAATGTTTACAGAGGGGGAGAAACAGTCAGCAAAGCTTTGTTTTAACACAGAGTATAGAGACGTGAAGGACACCAAGTGTAGGCAAACCATAAAAAGGCATTTATTTTATTCTATGGGCTTTAAATAAACTTCACACGTTAGATACCTGCAGACACTTGAATTGGCACGTGAACAGAATTAGAATTTTCTTCTCTAGTCACACAGATAGCGTGAGGATTTTTCCATTGCTCTTCAAACCCAGTCGTCAGCCTTGTGATTCTCTAGTTTCTCCATTTGGGTTTAAAGCATCCAGTCTAGCAAAGACGGCTTTACGCAACTTAGTTCCTTTTAAATAGGAATGATATTTTTAAAAAAATAAAATGAGACATTTATTTTGCCCTAAAGGTGTTAGCGTACAATTCAATGTACTGTTGAGGGCACTAGAGGCCTCGGGAAGTCAGATGAAGATCATATTATAATTGGTGCCTTGAATTGTAAGAGGGAAGCAAAGGTGAAGTTTGTGATGTTTTTTGTCAAAAACTTCGTAAAGAAAGTTACGGGGAAAAAACGAAAGGAGAATTAGGAATCAAGTTGCAGTGTCTTGCACAGCAGATTAAAGCAGTTTTCCTGAGCTGCAGTCTCCAGGATGAAGCCTTGAAAACTGGTGGAGCGTGGGACCAGCTCCTCACTGAGCAGGGAAGGAGCCAGCGCCCAGGCAGCTCTTCTCACAGCTGTAAGGCGAGGTGCCTCCGGGAGCGGTCCGCAAAACCGTTTTGAAACAGCCTCTGTGAGCTGTCATAACAAATGCCCTCTGAAAAATCCATTCGTATTTTTAAGCATTGCCAGTCGCTCCCTGCTATTAAGCAGCAGCAGCAGCGTGGCAGCTGTACGGCGATTGCCCTAGCTCCTGGCTCTGCTCTCCAGCTATGCTCTCCCAGATTATGTTGCATTTGGTATGCAAGGAAGGGCAGCAATAAATATATTCACCACTTTAGTGCATTTTATCTTGACATATGTCCAGTAAACAATATTTTGGTCTCTTGCAGTCCAAAAAAAAAAAAAAATCACCTGATTATTCAGCGCTTCCTTCTGTTATGATGCTTTGGGGTCCTTCAAATCATTTTCATTATGCACTACATAATAATAAAAATCTCTATGCAGTATGCTGATAATTCCATGCATGGTCTCTGTGATTTCTAATTGTTTGAATAACAGGATGCTATTGAAATGCCATGCAGAAACATTGCGTCACCCTGAGGGAATCAAGCTTTTCTCCTTTTACTCCTGGTGAAAATAAACATTTGAACAGTTGAAATAGGTAAAATATCCCAGGGAAGCCACTGTGAAAAGTAGACATGCTAAAGCCCTTAGTGCAGAAGCTGGGCTGCAAAGGACAAAAAAGGAAAAATAAATTAGATAAATAAATAAATAAAGAACATTGAATGGAAGGCACTCAAAATAAGCCTTGCTTTTTCTTCTCTTGTGATCTTAAAGCAGAAGAGAAGCACTAGCAGACCCAGGAAAGAAATATTGCATGCTATTTTTGTGCTGCCATTATAAAATATGTATTGTTTATTGTTCTGCACTGCAGCTAAAGTTTTGCATGAGCCTCAAAAATACAGCAAAGTTTGTTTTGAAGGCATGCAGTGTCTCTATTCTTTAAGTCTCTTAATGATGTTCTTAAGAGTGTGGTGATAAGGTTTCAATCTCCTGGCAAGCACAGGCAGGTTGTAGGGTATGATTCATAGAAAGTGTAAAATGTTGTGTGCGTGTGTGCATTATGAATATATTTTATATATACTGTTTTATATATATGTAGGTCTGTGCACTTGATGTTCAGCTGTTTGCGAAACCAGGCAATGATGCCAGGCAGTTTTGTCTCCTGGCTGGAGGCATCTTTCAGTGCCATCCTCTTGGGATGCACGCTGCAGAGACCGCTGTAGTGTACCTGAGCTTGGCCAAGCTACCAAAAGTCCCTGGTGACTCTCTATTGAGGGTGCCAGGACTTTACGCTAAAATTTACCTCTCTGTAAAATGGGTATAATAGTGTCAAGTCATTGCTGCTATGGGGCTGTATGAGATTACTGTAAAGCTTAATGGTATACTTGTAAATGGGCTGAGGGTCAGAGAAAGAAGCTGATATTTATGTGGTCCTTTTGCGACTGATGTCGAAACGGAGGTGTGTGCAAGCCCCCCGCAGCAATCCAATTTAGCTGCCTGTGTGTGCGGGCAGCTTTGAGGATGACTGATGTGGTACGGAGGTGGGTAGCGGAGGTGACCTGCCGCTGCTCCCTGGTAAAGAGGTATCGCAGGCAGTGTGTTTTAACAAGGCACGATGCAGCAGCAGACGGTCTGAATGGGGTAGCTGAGTTCCTGGAGGCGGTGGATGCGTGTGAGCACAGGTCTGCCCAGCCTGGTTAACCTTGCCAGTCCCTGCTTAGAGCTAGTTCAAGTATCTCTGCGTGGCGTTGTGTTGAGACAAATTAAACATACCCAAAGCTGCCTGGCTAAATGAGCGCTCCCACCAGCCTCCTGACACACGGCTGAACCACGGTACAATGCGTGTTCGAATGTTGAGGCGTAATGTTAAGTCTGGCTTCATTTCAACTTGCCTGCTGGTAATGTCAACAAAGGTGCCCCGTGTACCAGAAAGAAAAACCTTGCAGGAATCCAAATGATAGAGAAGGCATTTGGGACTGATTGCCAGGCTCTTTATGCAGGCATATGCTGCCAGGTTAGCTTTAAATGGGCATTTAATGTCCTACTTGGAGGGGCAGGGGGCTTGGAGAGGGCCATACTGACATCCAACCAGAAATTTTGAGTTTCTGATCATTGTTTTCTAGTCAGAACAGAGGAAGATAAGAAATGTCCCTGGTGGAAATATCATAAATGTACAACAACCATCTTTTTATTTATACACTGTTTTATGGCAAAGGGAAGACTTTGGGCTTTTTTATGCTGCAAAACGTTGTTGGTTTTTTCCTTGCTTTTTTTATTTTTGCCTGGAGAAAATATACGACATGTTTAAAATGATTGCAGAATGGAACATCACTTTCCCTGTAAAATAGTGCTCACTGAGACATGGTGGGATCTCACACTTGACCAAATTAGCATATGCGCTCAAATATCAGAGCTCTGACTAGTAAAAATAACACTAGATTTGCATTTTCACATTTTTAGCTCTCACTTCCCTGTCTGTTTGGTTTTATGCCTTTTTTCTTGACTGACAATTCTCTTTGTGGCAGATTTATTGCTGTTCTGCTGTTTGGACCCTGTAATCAACTAGACACTTGGCTGAAGACGTTAGTCATTTCATTAAGTACTTTTTTGCAGATAGCTCAGACACAATTTTCTGTTGCTCTGGTTCCAAAAAGCAAATGACCCATGGCCAGCAAAGTCTGAATATGAATCTTTAATAAACAGAGGTACTACCAACAATTCTCTCAGGTTTCCAAACTGCAGAGGGCTAATTAAAAGATGTAGAATAGGGAAGAACTGCCATTGCCATCTTGCTCTGACAAAAATGTGCCTGCATCTGTTCCCAGTAAAACTGCTCTTTTAGAAGCATTGTCTCATTTATCCTCTTTCCTTCCCATCAGAGCTACGTATGAAACCCTCATGCTACACGCAGATATTGCATAGTAATTTTTTTTAAATTATTTTTCAGTAATACATTGCTGAAAACAAAGACTGAATAGTTGTCTTAGGAGTAGAGATAAAGCATGGAGTGGGGTTCTTTTTATCATCGCTGTGTCACTAATGATTATACTTTATTCATGAACTAAGGAAATATAATTATAGCATTCCCCTACACTTTATGGGCGAAGAACCATTCTTTCATTTTATTGAGACTCCTCCCTCCAGGGACAGTCCTTCATAGCCGTGAATCCTCTCTTCGGTGGCATTCTCTCTGCAGGCAAAGGTACTCTCTGTGCCCAGAAAATAATACCGTATGTTATTTGCAGAAGAGTGGGGAGTTAGGAGCCTGTGCACTCACCGGTGCACTCACCCGTGCCTGGTTTATTGACCCCATTAATTTTTACAGAGACTGATTCAACAGAAAGCCAAGTTGGCTGCTCCAGCTTGGCCAAGTAGCCTGGTGCAGCACATTGCCATCGCTGCTGGGGGACAGACCTCTCTGAGGTCTGGGCAGCTTTTTTTTCATAGAATCATAGAATCGTTTGGGTTGGAAGGGACCTTTAAAGGTCAGCAAGTCCAACTCCCCTGCTGTGGGCAGGGACATCTTCCACTAGATCAGGTTGCTCAGAGCCCCGTCCAACCTGACCTCGAATGTTTCCAGGGATGGGGCATCTACCACCTCTCTGGGCAACCTGTGCCAGTGTTTCACCACCCTCATTGTAAAACATTTCTTCCTTATATCTAGTCTAAATCTGCCCTCTCTTAGTTTACAACCATTCCCCCTTGTCCTGTCGCAACAGGCCCTGCTAAAAAGTTTGTCCCCATCTTTCTTATAAGCCCCCTTTAAGTACTGATAGGCTGCAATAAGGTCTCCCCGAAGCCTTCTCTTCTCCAGGCTGAGCAACGCCGACTCTCTCAGCCTTTTCTCACAGGAGAGGCGTTCCATCCCCCTGATCATTTTTGTGGCCCTCCTCTGGACCTGCTCCAACAGGTCCATGTCTTTCCTGTGCTGAGGGCTCCAAAGCTGGACGCAGCTTCATGGTGAAGATCTGTACAGGAAATAACTACTGGTCTACTTCTGCTCTCTTCTCTTGTTTCCCTGGGAAGAGGAGAAGCACGTTATGCAAGTGAAATAGTGACAACCACTCCCAAAATGCACATGGGTTCCCCTGGGCTGTTTAGTACATTTTTTGCAGTTACTGCCTTGACAGAAACTCAGAGACAGAAGTGCAGCGACTTGCACCCTACAAGTCAGTAGTGAGGCACAAGGAGGTGCCCGTCAGCACCTTACCTGCCACAGGCTTAGTTCAGCTCTGCCAGCCCTCCCTTAGGCAGCCTCGTGGGCTTCTCCAGCGTGTTAGCTAATCCCATCTCTGCAGAGACCTTCCAGTTCTGCCTTGACGCGATGTTCTCATCAGAGGATCCAGCAACGTCACCAAGCTGTGCTGCAGGATGCAGCTGGGGGAGTTAGCCCAAAATCCCCCAAGGAGGTGCCCAGGTTTGCCTTTTTAGTTTGTTTTGATTTTTTTGCTTTTGCGATCACCAAAATAACTAAGTGGATTGCTGGATGTTCAGCTCCTCCAAGATTTTCATCGTATGAAATGAAATGGAATAAAATAAAGCATATAAAAGAAGTGGAATTCATCAGAGACTATCATAATGACCTGGAAAAATAGACATAAGAAAGTGAGCCTTGTTTAATGATTGTTTACAATGACAGCCCAAATTTTAATCAATTAATATATATAAGCCCATTACTTTAAAGACGTGATGGGCTTGTGGGACAGCATTCAGTATTTCTTCCTTTCTCAGGGGAGCTGCAGGGTATCGGCTGACATCTTGGAAGCACTCCTTCCTCACAGATGCTTTTAAAGCAGCTTTTCTGACTGCAGAAGTCATAGTTAAGCCTTACACATGTATTTTGTGTATGCTCTAGGGTACAGTTTCATCCTGTGACCCCCTAGGAGACCTCATTGACCTTCTCACAGCTTCTTGAGCCCGAGGAAAGCTCAGTCAGCCTTTATATTGCCAAGCTTTCTTCAGCGCTACACTTAGGAACACAGAAACCAAATAGATTTATTGATATAACTATAACAAGAAGTCATAGCCAGGATGATAAAATGGTCAAATGATCAAATTACTTAAAATTAGAGGCGTACTGAAGTACCTCAGGGACTGGGAAGCTGCAGGCAGGCAGCCGGCCTGCCGGTCAGCCCCGTAGCAGCGGGATGTGTTTCCAGCCCCACATAGGCAGGGGACCTGTGGGGACCCCGGGACCAGTACGGCCAACAACCAAAAGAGATGAGGCCGCTCCGATTTTGTCACTTGCGAAAGAACAATAAGGTAACGGTACAGAGCCTGGACACGGCCAGGTTGCAGGTTGAGTGTGAGAGGGGAAGCGCCAGCGCTGGGTGCTAGCGAGGAGCAGGACGGGATTTCTGGGCATGACAAGTGTTGGGGCAACTCTCTCTTTGGGGTAGGGGATTCCTGTGTCCCACAGGATCTGAAGTCTTGAACACCATTAGGACTCTCACCTAATGTACACCCTTGGGCCCAAGTGGGGATGTCACAGTTTGGTTCTGCTTGTTTAATAGGAGACAGTCCTGCTTCTGCATTTTATAATGCTTCAAGAAGTGAAGGCGCCTTTACCTATGGCTATAGGATTTCATTTAATCAAATACGTTAAGTGCCGTTCATTTTGTATTTATTACATCGCCAGTGGATCCTGCTTAAGGATGATATATGCTCTGTGGCCACGTGTGCCTGGGCATGCACGTTCGGAGTAAATTTTTTTTTTCTCTGTAATTTACTCTTCTGGACTTCGGGGGCATGGTTGAAATGGCAGACTGCTTGTTCCTCTAGTTTGAAAAAATGTGTTTGAATATACTGTCGTTTTCCCTGATAAGAGAGCACTATAAATTAAACAGAGTCAGCAACCCAGGTACATAAATCTTCCTGATGTAATCCTACCTTTACCATTTCCTGACATATATTTGATGTTGACTTAATTGCACAGCCTTAAAGTAGGATTTCAGTATATAAGTGCAAAAGCAGTAAGAAACTGCAGAGGCAAGCTAGAAGCTGTCTGCTGAAAACTGTGCAAGGGGTGGACCATGCATAGATCCTTGCAGCAAGGACATTGGGGTGACAAGTTTGTTGTAGTGGTTTTTTACCGCCCATTTAGTCAGCCCTGAAAATCAGGCTTCACACAGGAGATCCTATAAGATTTGAGCATATAGTGTCATCCCGAGGTTGTCCCTTTCTGGTCTCCTCCCACACGAGCAATCTGACGTCAGCACAGGTAGCGCATGGTTCATGGTGCTCGTACGGCGCGTCCTCTTAGTCCAGCGTTTGGCTACAGAGATCTTGCTTGGAAAGAAAGGCTGGTCTCGCAGTTAAGATTTTAGAATGGAGTTGAGAAAAATCTTGGTTCTCTTCTCACTTTTACTGAAGGAGGTCAGAAAAGTCACTTTGGAACTTTGTTTTTTGGAAGGTATCAAAAGTTGCAAATAAACACCTAATGGGCTCTGAAATGGTCTTTGAAATCAGTAGGAGATAGGTCTCTGAGATTTCAGAAATCCCACACAAAGTTTGCATGCATCTTTAAGCATCTAAACACCTTTAAAAATATGTCTCTTAAGTGCCTAACTCTGAGCATAGGTTCCTACGTCCCCTAGGCATGTTTGAAATTGTATCCAAAGTTGCTTAGATTTCCCCTAAAGAGCACCCTTTTGTTTTAATTTTCTCATTGACTTAATTCTCTCTTGACTTGAGACATAATATATATTAACCTACACTCATTTTTTGGAGCAAAATGTAGAGAAGTGAAGCTGTTTCTGAGCTGTTTTATTACAAAAAAGGAGCATATGGCTGATTGTGTCCCATCTGAAATGCAAATGGTGGAGCTACGTGGAAAGAATTACTATTACTTGAGCAGTAAATGTTTCCTAATGAAGTGAGTTTGACTAAGGTGGGAAGCTGGAAACGGCTGTGGGAAGAAATGACGACGGTTAATATTTCGATGGAGCAGAACATTCTTATTCCACTGATAAGGAAGTTCTTAGGAAATGGACTGGATTTTTTTCTTATATTCTGTATGTTCATCAGTGTGGGGAAATTGTTACACAGGGAGCCAGACTCTTTTCTCCCGCTTGTTATGAAATCATGTAATTTAATTTATAACCAGAGCTTTTCACTTTTAGCATCTTTTTTTGAGCTGAAGTTTTCTGTATTTTGTGAACATTTGGGGAAAATAGATCTACCCAATGTAAAGAAAGTCTAAAAGAAAACGAGTTCTGGTTCCGCTGATTTTCATCACCCTGGGCACATTGGCAGAGGCCAGAGGCCGAAGGGGGTGATGGAGAAATCTGACCCACGCTGTCTAATTTCCTATGCTTCCTCTTTCCACCAAAGTTTTTCTCTTGCGTATATCCCTCTATGCTTCCAGTGGTTGAAGGTGTCCAGATATCTGCTGTGAACGGGAGGTGAATTGACTTTTAAGCATTTTCTTAAATCAAGCAGCAAGGCTAGAGGCTGACATTTCCATTACTTAACTTTCCAAAGGGAGAGCTGTGGAGTCGGCACTGTGTGGTTCAGCGCAACCAGTGGGCTGGAGATAGAGCATCGGTCGCATTACTTTGCCTTAAATGTCAGAAGGAGCCAGGAAGAGTTTAGATAGCAGCGTGTGCACAATTACATGCTCAGAAGAGCTGAAGCAGCTGCCAGGTTAGACCTCTGGCTTTGCCCCCGAGCAGGATCGCATCGGTGTTAATGCAAGCATTGCTGAGGCTGAGCTGTCTGTTGCATGGCACGGCCGGGGGGACGGAAGATTAGCATGCCTTTTCCTTGACGATGCCCAAGGGTGTCCGACATTGCTAATGATAGTGAAATAGGAAAAACCCAAAGAAAGAAGGCTGCAGCCTGCTGTTGGTGAAAGTAATTGGTCTTCTCCATCTTCTGAGCAATGGCGAGGCTTGCTGTGGTCAGGACACGTCCACATTAGTGTGTTAGTTCAGATCCGGACCAGACCTTTGAAGTGAATCCCCCACTGCTTTGGTTCACGTCTCAGGGCAGCCCAGGAGCTCACGAGCTGGGTTGTTGTGGCTCTGGAGATGCCCCTAAGCTCCCCGAGGACAGGGCCGCCTCTGCCCTGCCCACACTCTGCTCTCGGCCGTGGGACCCTTCTCCCCGCACAGAACGCATCGCCAGGTCCGGAGTGGGCACTGACCTTCCTGGGGGTCACCTGGGTAAGGCTTTTTGGTTGCTGAGTTATTCAAACACTTCAGAAAGTGCTTGAGCACAAAGTCTCTCCTAAAAACAGCTTTTCCCTGGTTTTAATAGTGAGTAGGCCCACCACGTCCAGGAGCCGGGAGACACCCCACACCCCCAGGCACAGAGAAGAGTACAGTCGCATCGCGAGTGTCAGTCTCAGTCTTGGCAGGTGGTTTTATCCCAGTAGGGTGAGGTGAGGCTTCAGCATCATATCTTTTATTATGATCAGAGTGCCTATAGGTGCTGTAATTATTATCAGAATTAAATCATAAATCAATATAAAACCAGACTTACGCAGTGTTACATACGATGGGCAGCACCTCAACAGAGGTGAATTTTCTGGCTTCTTTAATTGCAAGAGGGTGCAGCAGCTTGAATTATCTGCATATCTGCTTGGGTGTTCTTTGATTTACAAGAAATTACAAGTGGTAATGCTGTGGCATAGTTTTCCATGTATAAGACTCTTTTTTATCTTTCCTTTTGCTTGCTTTTCTTTTCTGTGTCTCTTCCCTCTCCCTGCATTTCATTTCCATCCAGAAATACAAATGACCTTTTGACAGAACTTTCCACTTTCATTCTGTTGATTTGCATTGTGCAGTCAGGAAAATACAAACACTTTTATTTCTGAGATGTATTTATGATGTCATGAAAAAACTTTCTCATATTAGCCTCTTCTTTTTTCTCTTTCTTTATCGTCTCAGGTGTGTGTGCAACATTGACTGTTCTCAAACCAACTTCAATCCTCTTTGTGCTTCCGATGGGAAATCTTATGATAATGCATGTCAAATCAAAGAGGCATCATGCCAGAAACAAGAGAAAATTGAAGTCATGTCTTTGGGTCGATGTCAAGGTAACTCTCATAACAAACCTCATTTCAAAGAATGTTTTCAATTTTTGTTCTGGAAAAAAAAAGAACAGGGCTGGCTTCTTATTTGGCACTGCTTACTGTTAGACTCTTGCAACTTATGTTGTAGAGCGCAGGCTGCGGGAGGGGGCAGAGCCCTCCGTGGTACAGACGGCAAGCGAGGCCCGAGGAGCGGTGTGCGTAACCCTTCCCACAGCCTGCCCGCAGCAGCCAGGGACTGTCCAGCCCTGCGCTGGTGTCAAAGTCACGCACCTGGATTTTGCCCAGAGCAGGCTGCCCAGAGCTCTGCCCTCTGGGTGGAGTGGGAGCAGAACAGCAGGAGAGCCCCTCAGATACATTTTGCCACCCAGGATGGATCCTCAGTTGCTCCCTTAGCTGGAGGAGCACGAAGCAACCTCAGGAGGCCAAAGACGTGCTCCCAGACGTGGTGCTGGTGCTTTTTTCTCATGTGACCTGCGCTGGGCCCACGAGATGCCAAAGGTGCCTGGAAGGAAATTTTGCCAGTAGCAGCTCAAGACTCTCTGTGTTTCTCCATAGATGCCGTGCTTCTCTGTGCCCAGCTCATGGGCTACTATATCACCTGTAACCCTTGACTTTAAAAACTCTATTTTGTTCTAAAATAAAAATGAAGAAAATTTGCCTTTAAATAGCTCCCGTAAATAAAGTGTCTACTGAGGCTCAGACTCTTAATAGCTTTTTTCCCCTTAGCTTCTGACCTATAAATCCTCAGTACATCTACTTGCAAGGCTGTACTATACAGGTGTATTAAACACATTCTAGTTTATTTCTATCTCTTTAAAGTTAACCACCCAACGTGGCAGTTCATTTCAGGGTACATATTAAAACTCCCCAATTACTTCAAATAGAGCAGAAATGACAACTCCTGCTTCGTACTGATATATTTATCCCAGCTGCAATCTGTTATCACATATTGTTAGAAAAAAATGTGTTTCTTTAATGGAAGATGTTTCATGTTTCATTCCAAAAAGCCAGATCGTGCTGTTTTCACCTGGCAGGCCCGGGGGAGCCTTGCAGCCGGCAGCGATGCTGTGCATGCAAGCGAAGCTACATTTGCCTGGGCACTGGCGGCTGGGGCATAGTCTGTATCAAGTACAGGCTCCCCAAGCAACTCAACATATTTCTTTTCACACAGATAATACTACAACAACTACAAAATCGGAAGATGGGCATTACGCGAGAACAGATTATGCAGGTACGGTTCCTATTCTGTGAGCATCACAGTTCGCAGGAACTGCGTAAGTCTCTCTTCTCCTCCATTTCCTCATCTTCTGATATGGTCTTCTTTGTTTACTTTAAGAAAACACTGTCTTCTCATTACTCTTCTTTTGCTAGAAACTCTCTTTCTTCTTAATAAATGGGCTTCTTCCATTTTTGTTAATGTACAGATATTCTGGCCATAAAACACCTGTTCTGACAGTGGAAATAAGTATTGTAAACTATTTGCCAGGATTAGCAGTCATCATTGAAAATTATTGAATCAGTGCACTAGATTATGCATATTTTTGTCACGATATACAGGTTTAAGAAAGTGAAAGCTGTGATACCATGAAACATTGCCATAATAGATAATATTACCTGTCGGTGTTTAACTATGAAGTTAATAAGGTTCTTAAAATGTTTTTTTAAAGTGATAAATGGTTTTAATTTATTTAGAAGCTACAATAAAATATAATGGCTGAATAGCCTTATATGGCATTTGAAATTAAAAACATGTAAATACTAGCGAGGTTTGGGAGATGTTTTTTACACCCTTTGCCTGGGAGGATTGATTTAGAAATTGAATGTGTGTGCGGGCACGCACGTGCATGCAAATGTTCACAGCTCGCGCTGAGAATTCAAGCCTTTGGGAAGCTATTGTGAAAATGGGTCAGGTGATGCATCCATTGCTTAAGTTTGTGATATTTTTATGTTTTGAAAGTATTTCGAGAGAGTAGGTGCAGATCGCTGTGTTTCACTGAGCAGCTTGCTGCATGGCTTAGGTGAAATTCAGCTGGTGGTTTCACAGGTCTTAACATTTCTTACCGGGAGAGTCCTCTGACATTAGTTAATTCGCTGGTCATCTCTTGTGAGGGTGCTTTGTGCATGACGTCCCTGCGTTAATAGAGTACCCAGCCGTTAGATTGTTCTGTTCCTACTTAAAAATGGTGTGTGATGATTAAAACACAGAGGTATGAATAAGTGATGTCTCGGTGAGGCAGAGGAGTGCTGGGTGTTGAGGGTGGCTGCAGCACGAAGCAGCGAGGGTAGAAATTTCTATGGAAACTGAAAAGATCAAAAATGAGCCATGGTCCAGGTATTTCCTACTGCCAAGGAGCCCTTCCAGGTGTGAAGAGAGAGTCATGCAAAGAGAGAAAAGTCTTCAGTCTCTTTCCCCCCAGCCCTTGATTACTCTCAGCTTTTCTCTGGGAGGCAGCAGTCAGTTTTCTTAAAAGGCTGGAAGGGCTGAGGTTGTGTCCTCTGGTGGGCCAAAATGATCTATTTTAAGTTAGAAATAAGGGCAAGTAATCTTGTTGTGTTAAATCCTTTATCTTCCTTGCTGGAGAACTGAGGAGAGCACTGGCATCCCCAAGTCAAGACGAAGGCCTGCAGCCCCTTTTTAAATGTCGTGCAACCTGTCCTACTCTGCTACTGTCTGGTGGCTTAGCTTTAGGATGGCGGTGACCCACATCACCTGGGGAGGAGACAGCACATTTAAGCGTGAAGCAACTGAGTTGTAACAAGAAGGGAGGAAAGGCAGGTTGAGGATTAGGAGGAGGAGGAGATCACAGCGATGACAAGAGAAAGCCAAGTCATGGGTCACAGAGGAAGAGGCGCACAGAAGGCACCTTCAGCTCAAGTGGGCAGGAGGAAGAGAACAGCTCTTGCTTAGGAGAGAGATGATATTTCAGCCCACGCTTGAGAGGAGAGATGGTGGGTAGAAGAAAATTGATTGCAGCAAAACGTTGTCAGGGGTTGGGAGTCGAGCAGGGAACAGAGGAGGAAACTGGGTTTCTGGGCAGGGAGGAGGGCAGAGCTACGGCACAGAGGAGCGGGTCTGTAGTGGAGATGGATTCCGAGTGCCGAGAGGTCAGAAAGAGTGGGGGAACAGATGGTCCAGCGAGAGGTGACGGGGACCTGTGGAGAGGAGCACCTCACTCCCCTAGAGCCATGGGAGGGATGGAGACATCCTGAATCAGCAGCGAGGAGCAGTAGGTACCTCTTTGGCACAGAAAGGCCATCGTGGCACTTTAGCAAGCAGCTCCTCAAGGCTTCTGGTGTGGCTCAGGCCCCGATGGGCTTCTTGAGGGCAGCGACTGGGTCCCCTGGGTGGGTCTCATCAGGTACCATCCAGTGGTTTAACCTGGACCACGGTCGCTTGTGCCAGCTGATGTCTTCTTTTTGTGCACCTATTTGTGCTTAAATTTTTCATTTTTACATACGGCGACAGCATGTAGGGTGAAAGTTGCAAGTTCATGCAGGGCAATCCACATGCCTCCAGTGTCCCCAAATATTTGTGGCACAACCCTGCCGGGAGACCCTAGGGAAAAGGGACCACTGTAGCAAAAAACTGTAACAACTCCAGCCTTTCAGAAATAGTTGGTGAAAAGGAAGACAGCAGTATAAAAACGAGGCTCGGTGAACATTCAGGCTTCAGCATTTGCCAGGCTCGGCAAGCTCCATGCCATCCTCATGTTCTTTCAAGTGCAGAAACATTTGATGATGGCTATTATAGGAATGTGGTATGTGCTCCTTTTTTCCCACCTTTGTATCTCCTCAGAAGGGAAATGCTGCCCTGGCCATGGGGAGCTTTGTGTGAAAAAGCAGCAGTTCCTCAGCCGTGTGCCTCCGAAGCAATTTCCCTGAGCCTGCGCCTTTCCAGAGAATACCTTTGTTCTCTACCATTTAATGGCACTAAAAATCACTGAGACCGTGAGCACTACATGCTTTTAAAAACACTGACTCGTGTGGACTGACTTTCCCAGGGGAGAAAATAGCAGTGGGCATAATTGATGTTGTCAATTATGCTAATGCAGCAGTGCCAAATGCTCTTTGCAGAGATTATGGTAGCTGAGTGGTGCGGATTTTTCCATAAACACCCCTGCACGCTCAATGCGGGGTCCCAGGAAGGCAGCAGCTTTGCGAACAACCACAAGTCCCAACACCCAGCTGATTTTTTTCATATTGAACTATTGAAACCATCCGTTCAATCAGTGTCTTCGCTCCCTCCTGTTCTTTCAAGCCCGTTGATCCTTGCAAATAACGCACAAATCTTTCAGTTTGCAAAACCGAGAGTACTCGTTCCTTTGGAGCATAAATCTTTGCATTAAGTTTACATCACCTTGGTTTTTTAAGGGCTCTTACTTTACACAGGCAAGATTTACTCTAGTATTGGAAATGCCTGACTAGTGTCAGAGACACCCGAAAAGCAGTGTCCCCTTTTTCAGCAAAGGAGACGTGGGGAGAGTGAGCCGTAGATGGCCCTCCTCGGACGGTGTCCGCCTCTCCAGGTACACCAGTCCACTCTTGCCGTGGCTGCATGTGCCATACACATGCGCATAGCGTCTGTATGCATGTGTGTGCGCTTGGGTCTCTCTTTGTGTGATGCTGGCCTCTCGTTTTTTTGAAACCCCGAAGTATTTCTCGGACTTGGGGGGATTTTCGATCATTTCAACAAATAGCAGATTGTTGACGTTGATCAAGTTTGTGAAATAAGATTTGGTTTTAGTCAATAAATGAATGGGTGGGATTTTTCCCTCAAATCCGATAGAAATACATTTTCTCTTGAAATTTCCATGAAAGAGCATTTTTAAACATTTTAAGTGTAATGTATGTTTTGGAATGTAGTGTCTGAGCCGAAAGTCCTGTGGTTGATGTTTTCTGGAATTTCCCCATTATATGCTTAAAGAAGTTGGCTGTTTCGGTGGCATTTTTGCGTTCAGAGTCTAGGCAATCAAGGAGTTTTCATCTTGTTTGTTCATTTGCCTGTTTATTTTTATTCTTCAATATTTATATTCCCTTCTTAAGATCTGTAAGTTAGCAATTATCCCTCTAACTGATTTTATCCTTTCTCATTATCAAATTACAGAGGTTTTTTTCAAGCCATTTTGAGCACTATAAAGAATAAGTCAGTATGGGTGAGCCATATTTCAATGTTATATATGCATGAAAATTGTCAGCGAAGACACTGACAAATTTGATAGACCTATTCGATAATATCATCTTCCAGGCCAGACAAACCTCCCCATATGAGCATTGATTAGATCAAGTCTCAGCAGCCGAATGCCAGCAGCGCAGCAAAAGCTGATGAAAAGGGGAAGAAGGCATTTTCAGCCCCAATAGTCTCCTTTGGTGAAAAATGTGCATCCGCAAACGGTCAGTTTGAGCCGTATTTTTGGGTTCCTCGACGGTGGTAAACCCTCCCTTGGCAGCAGCCTCAGGTGGTGCCTTCTGCAGTCTTGGCTAGTCCGGGGACTCTCTTGCAGGCAGTACCGTGACCCCTCTTGCTGCTGATGCTGTTGCTGTGCCCGGGAAACGCTAACGAGCACAAAATGCTGCGCTTCTGCACATGGCTGCTCCGTTCCCTGCTCTCCCCCCTGGTTTCCCATGGGATTTCAAATCTACGTGACAAGTCTTGGATCTTTTTCAGTCTGCTTTCTGGCACCGGGGCCTTCCTGGCACTACCGGAGGTGCTTGGGTGAGTAATCCGGCAGATGGCTGTGTTGCCCAAGCAAACTGAACACTCCACCAAAAAGGGCAAAATCCATCTGTGTCAACACATCATCTTCCCTTGGCTGGGCCAGGGCTGTGGGATGAAGGCCACGGGAGCTACCGCAGATTCCCCACTCCAAGGATAAAGAATCTTGGACTCTTCAAAGAGTCTCTTCAGAAGTCCAAGAGTCTTGGACTCCAAAATAAATACAACATAATATTTATGTTTGATAAAAGAAAACTATCCTAAAACTTCACCAAAACCCGCCAGTCTGCATTGTTAACTTCTAATCCCTGTGAATGGGAGAACAAGCCATGCCTATCAAAGAAAATGGGGAGAACTGGCTGCCGTGCACTGACCCAGCACATGGGAGAAGCACTGGGATGTGATGCATCCCTTTCTTCACGGGCTCCGAATTCAATCACGGTCGTCTTCATTGTCTGTAATAGGCCTGGAGAGGGGCCAGGAATCAGAACAGAAGCACTGAATTTCTATAGAGAGTGACTGTTTTTATTTCTTTTTTCCCCAGGAATAAAATATGAGAACTTCAGACTAGATTCCTTCTCCAGATTATAACATTTTCAAAGTAGGTTAAGTTTTGAGGGTAAACCACTTGACATTGTCCCTTTAAATTAAATCTTGTGTCTACTACCATGTCAGCCCTTTCCTAAACTGGTGAAGAATAATAAAGCCCCAGAGCTGGGATATAAACTATCATACAGTTCTGCTCTGCCTTTGTGAACCAGACTTTCCTTTCTTCTTAATGGAATTAGCAAGTGAGACATAGAGCTGAGCACCGCGCATGCATCGCGGCTAGAGAGAAGCCATTTCTCATCTGCAGCTTTGTAAAAACACTGGGGAAATTGCATCCTTGCATATGCAGATTTGCTTGCCTTTCGATTCCGCAGACTCCAAGTCAGAGGTTGTCACACTAAACAAATAGATTATTTAGGAAACATTCCTGCTTTTCCATCAAATCACTTAAAAATGGAAAAAAACACGTTTTAATATTTTGACAGCTGTGTGGCAGCATGAATGCTGTCTAGCTGCGGCCTCCACCTGCGCTCACACACATAGGCACGCACACTCGTGGCTTTTGGGAGTACAAGAATAATACAATTGATAACATTTCTTAAAAAATGTGAAGCTTTTAAATGTTGCTGCAATTGTTAGTTGCATTTAGAAGTCCAAGGGTTTATGAAAATACATATAAGTTTTATGCACAGTGAAAGTCCACAAAAGGTGGCAGATGAACTGTACAAAACAAAGAAGAAAAAACAGTAGAGATTGTATTTCAGGCTGTACAATTTAGTATTTTTTGGCCTGTGACTTCAGAAAAGCCATGAGGGCATCACCCTCTGGGAGATGTGACCGTATTATGCCCCACAGGCCTGAATGTCCTTTAAGGTGTCTGATCGTTCAGAAATGTAGATGTCTACAAATAGCTGAAGTCTGGGGCACATAAACTCAAGATAATGTAAGAACAGAGATGGTCTCCACTTATAAAATAATTTCCTAATAAAGGCAGGTGGAGAAGGCATTTTGGTCTTGTTTTGCCTAGCTAATCCAGGCACTCCTGACAGAAAAGTTTTCAAAAAATAGAACAGAGGAAATGTCTCCGCTCATTGTGTGGAACCTGGAGGTTTCCAGAACCAAGCTCAAATCTACCATCGCGGAAAGTAGTGTAGCGTTTACTTGGGAATAACAACTGTGTGTAGCTTAGTTTAATTTATGGACTACAATAAAACACAGATAAGAAAATTATTCCTATTCTGGGGTTCTTCTGAATGATTTTCAAAGGTGAGAGAGATCACCATATTCTGATAGCACGGCGGTCTCCAGCCCTTCCGCTGCCTTGCAGCTCCTCCGCTGCTGTTGGTATCCAGAAGAAAATTTAAAAAGTAGAGGTAGAGGCCAACTGGTAGGTTAATAGATCTTGCTGTCAGCTACTTCTGAACTAAAGTCTGAGTAGCCAGCAGTGTCAGTCCCAACTACTCACTTGGCCCCAAACCTTCACTTGTCCTGGGTGCTTTTTTAAATGAAAAATTGCAGCTGCTTCTTTTTGTAATTTAACTCCTGGTTTTCAAAAGGTGGCGTGTGGAAAGTCTCTCTCCAGCATTTTCCTCTGTCATCAGGAGGACCAGATGCTTTATTTCTAAAATATGAAAAAGCGGGGCACTTATGCAATTGTCTAGCAGTGGGCGCTGCAGTGTAGGCTACCCTAAATGTTTTTCATCTATAGAAAATTCTCAATCCTGCTAGGCTCCATCTTCCTAAAATCTACGTAATTTTTTTGGAAGAGGAGACGGACACACTGAGGTGGAGGTCACGTGGGAGCCTCACAAACAAGTCCCACGCCAAGAAGGAAGCTGCAGCACCCCGGAGCGCCGCGCCGTGTAATTTAACAGCACTTACTCCTAACAGTCTTTTCCTGAGGAGCATGCAAAATGAAAACAGGCTTATGGAGATCTTAAGAACAAGCAATAGGGAGAGAGAAATATTGGTCATTTAATCTGCCAGCCTCAAGAGAATACCTCACTTTTTATGAGAGTTCTCCTTTAACTTTGAATCGCGTATGCTAAGCTTGGTAAAATGTGCCTTGTTTTTTTGGATTTCTGGGTTTTTTTGTGGTTTTATAATGAGAGAAATTGTGCCTTTTCATTACTTATGATTTCCCAGTGTCATGCTCATGGAACCTGTAATTGTTAGCATTAAAACTTAAATTAGGTCTCAGGTGAACTGCTAGACATCTCTTCACCTAGACTGATGTAGCTCAAGGAAAAAGAGCATTTCCATTTGTGCCTTTAAAGCTTAGCCCTTAATTTAGTCACTAATAAATGTGAATCAAAAGTTGCAGAATTAATTTGTGCTTTCTTCCCATAATAAACAAATTCAGCAAGCTATTTGATTTGCACAGAAGCTCGGTAGCCTGAAAATTCAGTATGTCCAGGCAAAGAATTTGATCTGTAGGAAATAAACAGGCAAAGCAAGTACCAACTTGTAACACCGATACTGGCATGGGCAGCCTAAAAAATACAAAATCAGACCAGGCTATTTTACTGTAGGCAGCATCCCTAAGATATTTTAGTCCTAGAAATGGATTCAGGTGTCAAGATTTGGGGTGAGGGTGGAGTTTGTAAGACAAGTATATTTTTCCGTCTGGGTTTACATCAGAACTGTGCAAAATTGCTCCAAACACTGGCTTCCACTTCTTTGCTTCCCCAAGACTGTGTACCTTACTGGTTGTTTTTCCCTTATAGCATCAGGCAGTGGATGTGGTCTACTTGGACTTCAGTAAAGCCTTTGACACTGTCTCCCACGGCATTCTCCTAGAGAAGCTGGCGGCTCACGGCCTAGACAGGTGCACTCTTTGCTGGGTAAAAAACCAGCTGGACGGCCGAGCCCAGAGAGTTGTGGTCAACGGAGTTAAATCCAGTTGGCAGCCGGTCACGAGCGGTGTTCCCCAGGGCTCAGTACTGGGGCTGGTCCTGTTCAATATCTTTATCAACGATCTGGACGAGGGGATCGAGTGCTCCCTCAGTAAGTTTGCAGACGACACCAAGCTGGGTGGGAGTGTTGATCTGCTGGAGGGTAGGAAGGCTCTGCAGAGGGACCTGGACAGGCTGGATCGATGGGCCGAGGCCAACTGTATGAGGTTCAACAAGGCCAAGTGCCGGGTCCTTCACTTCGGCCACAACAACCCCAGGCAACGCTACAGGCTTGGGGAAGAGTGGCTGGAAAGCTGCCCAGAGGAAAAGGACCTGGGGGTGCTGGTTGACAGCTGGCTGAACATGAGCCAGCAGTGTGCTCAGGTGGCCAAGAAGGCCAACGGCATCCTGGCCTGTATTAGGAATAGTGTGGCCAGCAGGAGCAGGGAGGTGATCGTGCCCCTGTACTCGGCACTGGTGAGGCCACACCTCGAATACTGTGTTCAGTTTTGGGCCCCTCACTACAAGAAGGACGTGGAGGTGCTGGAGCGTGTCCAGAGAAGGGCAACGAAGCTGGTGAAGGGCCTGGAGCACAAGTCTGATGAGGAGCGGCTGAGGGAACTGGGACTGTTTAGCCTGGAGAAGAGGAGGCTGAGGGGAGACCTCATCGTGCTCTACAACTACCTGAAGGGAGGTTGTAGCGAGGTGGGTGTTGGTCTCTTCTGGCAAGTAACTAGCGATAGGACGAGAGGAAATGGCCTCAAGTTGTGCCAAGGGGGGTTTAGATTGGACATGAGGAGAAATTTCTTTACTGAAAGAGTGGTCAGGCCTTGGAACAGGCTGCCCAGGGAAGTGGTGGAGTCACCATCCCTGGAGGTATTTAAAAGATGTGTAGATGAGGCCCTTAGGGTCATGGTTTAGTGGACATGGTGTGTTGGGTTGACGGTTGGACACGATGATCTTAGAGGTCTTTTCCAACCTGTATGATTCTATGATTCTATGATTCTATGTAAGCAGTCCTCTGTAGCATTTTGCTCTGTTAAAGGTTTTGGATAGAAACAGAAATTGTATGTGCAATAGAGATGAGCAGACCTGAATTCATGTAGGCGTTCCTACAGATTCTTCAGTTTGTGTCCCAGTCCATAAACATTTCATGTATTGTTTACATACGTTTTGTCTTATTTGGAGCATAGAAATCCATCTTCCTGAGCAAATCTGAGCCTTTCAGTACCCGCTGATCTTTTTGTCCTCCGCTCAGTATCTGTGTTTTGATCGGAAGAATGAGTAAGCTCAAAGGGAGGCAGAGCTTGCAGAAAAAAAAAGACGCTTTCTTGCTTACACATAAAAATGGGATGCCTAAAACTCAACTTGAATTGTGCCTGATTTCTCAAGTTGTCTTTAACCAGATACCTTCTTTCTAAATAGGACCTCTAATGGCAAGGGACACCCAGAAGAAATGAATGCAGGAAGGGACCCTCGGAAAAACACTTCCGTGGTTTGCAGTCATGCTAGTTGTTTTGCTCTAGTTAAAGTCACTCCCAGAATTTGTTGTTCCCAACCTTTGTTTTCAGAGGTTTATGGAAATGAAGATCCAGCAACATGACCTACAACCACTGTTCAGCTGCCTTGAACATACGGAATATGCACTATAATATTTGGCCCCACAGAGCATTGTGAAAGGATTTACAGTTATCGAAAAAAGGTCATTTTATATCTGACTAAATCACATTGTGGCACCTAGTTAATACTGTATCTTTGCCACTTCTTAGATGAGATACCTCCCACTTGCAGGCCCCTCCTTTGAGATATACCAGCATTAAATAACAGGGCTCCATCTAACAATTCAGGAAGAGTCCGGCCACGAAGTGGCTTTCACAGATCTGTACTTAAATTCACTGCAGGCAGCCCCAAACCCACTTCGTATCAGAAGGCACAGGGAAGCTTAGATTCTTTGGGGTCTAGAAGAACCGTGCAGCCTGGTTCTTCTGTAGGACCAACGAAAGGGTGTAGGTACAATCTGACTGTGACGCAGGGTGGTGGCACGCGTGACTCTTCTGATACTCTGCTGGGTTTCACCCTGTGTCAGCTGTGGTGCTCTTTTTAGGTATCGGTCTGTAACTCCTAGCACTTCATCCGCGTGCCAGGAAGACGGTAGATACCGACTGTCTTTGGGCCTTTTGACATCTTGGTGAAGGCAGTTCCCTCTTGATAGCATCTTCTTTCCCTTCTCAACCTGCCTGCCTCCCCTACAAGAAAGGAAAATAAAAAAAGTATTTGAGACAAGACTGTGTCAATCTTCCCCAAGGAATAGGCTGGCAAAATGAATCCTGTTGTCTGGATTTGGGGAGGAATCTCGCTCACCCTAGGTTCCACCCTTCCTCTGGGCTCCAGGCGCTTTGATTATCTCAAGAGTCATCCTTGAAGGATGCTGTTCGAGATGGTGCACAGCAGCTGTTTGCCATCCACGACACTAGTTTGAATTGTTAATGGATATTAAGGAGTACCGCAATGTATTTTTATGCCTAGCAGCTCTATTTTAGGCCTAGTTTCTGTAAATCTGAATTACGGAGCCTTCCCAAGGATTTGAGAGTTAAAGTTATAATGAGATGCTAGAATATCTGTTTTCAGGAAACATCAACATTTAAATATTTGTGTTTGATCTAGTCTGAAATGTAAAAAAAAAATATTTTGAAATATTCATAGAACTGAATTTCTTCAGAATTTTGTTTCATGGGATGTTTTGGCATTCTTTATGAAATGTTAGATATCAAAATATCGTGAGATGAAAGCATATGACAGTTGTAATAAATAAGTTGTATAGTAAGAAAAGTTGTTACTTAGAACTGACTGAAACATCATCTTTTCTAGAAGGAGTATCATCATGTCAAATTACAATACAAACACAAGATAATTTGATCATTTAGACACGTGAAATGGTAACCTGAGCCTTAAGATAACAAAGGCTTGCACCTAGACTCAGAAAGTATAAATGCATCTGGTAGAATGAAAAGAAATACGGTTGGGGAAGAAAAGAAGGAGCTGGTGTATTTATTTTTAATAGATCTTCAGAATTAGACTATATGGAGACAAGTAGCAAGGTTTGCCTAGTTTAATAGATTTGAGTAAAGAAAGCAAAGACAGACAAATATCTCGCTGCATCATTTCACTTTGCTGATGGTTCCACTTCTTTTCATTGAATACTGCTAAAACCCGTATCTTGCACTGATTGTTCGAGCAATGCGATGTACCTACTCTTTTTGTATTTCTTAATGTTTAGTGATTGAGACACTGAAACCACTAGTGACAGAAAATTGTTACTTAAGAAAAATGGAAGCGGTTTATAGGCAGTGGGAAGTGCTCTGGGAGATTCAGCATTTTGAGTATCAGCTATTCCATCTCCATTGCTCCTTTCCATAGAAGCATTTCTCTGCGTTTGGGAGCAACCCAGCCTCGGCACTTTGAGGCACACATCTGTACCACCGAGCAAGTGGAAGCGCTCTTAAAAACTGGGGTTTGAAATGCAGCGTTTACCTGCTCAGCAAGGTGATTTCTTATACACTTGGGCTGTCATTTTACCATGTACCCATGAGCATTAAGTTAGCATGAAACTCTCTTCCCGTAAATACAACAGCTGTAAACAAAATGTGCCATTAGAGAACCAGGAGCAGTGCATTTCAGAATGTTATCAGCACTGAATCGAAATGCACTTCTCTGCCTACTGCTGCTATCACCAGCCTTAGCCGTTTTAGACAGCATTACATAATGGCAAAATATTTTTCAGGAGTTAAAAAAAAATTTAGAACCCTCCCTATGGTTTTAATCTCCCTCTTTTATTTTGTGTATGGTTTAAAGCTGTGTCAGGTGTACATCAAAAACACTCCCTCTCCAGGGTATTTCATTTACAATTTCATTTAATAATGGAAGTGTACTTCCATCTAGCTAGGATGGGAAAGGATTAAATAAAAAACACTGTTCTAAAATCAAGTAGCGTGAGTCCAGCCTGTCTCTGTGCTCTGCAAATGAAGTAGCCATGGAAGGGCTTCTTATTAGTCTATAATATCAAAACTGATAAACTATTAGTGTTTTGTCAGGCATAATATATGCTAAACATTTTCCTCTGCAGATTGCCTCAGCAAGAACTGTGACTGTTTTTAGACACATCTGGCACTGTGGATTTTTTTCCATCCTGCATTTCAGTGATTTAAAGGGCCTTGGCTGGGCAGAAGGATGTCAGCTGTTTGGTTTAAAATACTGTTATAAGAGTGAATAAGATTTAAAGAGGCAGTAGGTAAAATTCTGGCCTCGCTGAAGCTAGTGGGAGAATGGCCATTGAGTTTAATGGCTTCGTGATTTCTCTGTACAGCTTTTTCATCCATTTTTATTCTTAGTAAATTTTCCATTTCCCGAAATTGCCCTTTCTTTTCCATTCAGCTTCTCCCATTTTGAATATTAGCTCTAGGAGCGAGCACTGAGATAAAATACCAAACCCTTTATTTACACAAATGCCATCTCTATAGCTCACTTTTGTGGCACTTCTGTAAGACAATAATAATAGTGGGTGCGGGCGTATAAAAATAGTAAATGCAGGTATTCATTTATAAAAAAGATGTTCTTAATAGACTTTTCTGGCTGTGCATCAAAATGGGCTGTGTGACCAGTGATGAATCTCAGGACCTCTGTGGTGTAGAGAAGCTATTCTGCTCTTTATGGAAAGAAATAGCAGGGCAAGCTCTGCACTCGCCTTATGTCCTGTCATGCCAACATCGACACGTAGAGGTGGGGGGAGCCGTGGGCTCTGAAGAGAAGAGTTTGATGGGAGATGGACATCGCAAGGCAACCAGAGCCCATCTGCAGTTGGCTTATTTCAGGAGGCGGAGTCTGAGCTGGGTCCATGGAGAAGTCACTTCATGGACATCTGTTTCTGGAAGAGTTTGCAGTCATCAGACAAGGAGAGGTGACGGCTCCGTAGCAGTGTCTTCAGTGCGATGTGAGCCCTGGAGGGGCCTTTTTCAGCTCCTGAGGCTACTGATAGGCACAAAGTATGTTCTGTGGTGTTGGGTGGTCTCCTCTCTGCATCCCAGAGACCAGTTATGGCCTGATAGACCTTTAGCATTTGAGTAATAGAAGCTTAAATTTGTATGGCGAGATTGGACCCTTTTGTTGCAAAACGAAGAAGATGCAGCAGTTTGGCTTTGTCCTGCCATTGCACAGTTTCATGACAGACGGGAAACAAAGTGTACCTTTGCTAAATTAGGTAAAAGAATGTATCAGGTTTTGCTGCAGTGGAATTTTATATTGTTCTACCGTTTTCTGCTACACTTAAAATTGGGAATAGTAAGGGATATCTTTCCAGCTTCAGGCATGGGAAAGGAAACATATTGAACTCCTGAACTCCTGAGTAGCAATTTCTAATGTATAGTCTGCTAAAAACTGATCTTCTGAGCAGCCACAAAAGATTTTAACAATAGAACTGGGCCGATACAGAAAGCAAAGTTGTAGACTGTGTGGACCCATTACCATCGCAGTTTTACAATGCAGCACTCAGGGTAGACAGGTGAGTAAAAATAGAGACAAACTGAGCAGGATTCCTCCCTCAACAAGTGTGGGGCTTTGCTTCGCAATATGACAATAAATTGTATTTCTTTTTCTTCTGAACAAAAGCAGCGAAAAGCATGGCTTTTAGCCAACAATGGACTATCTCTGAGTAGTCACAGGCCATTCAGGGTCATGTTCTGGTAGCTAAAATAACCAAGATTTGCACAAGGGATTTGCCAGGCACGTGATTCGAGAAGCATTCAAAATACCGTGTATAGGAGTTACGTATTTTTATTTCAGTCTCCTATTTTCTCACACACACTTCCCCCGAATTCTGCAGCTCTTTCTTCAGTTTCCTGGATGAATTCTTTCGGGTGGTATGTTTTTAGAAGCAGAGATGCTACCTTGGAAAAAAAGAAAGGAGGGAAGGGAGCCAAATGGATGTCACACATGCAGCTTGGCAGCAGCTTGCTAACATGCGCCCCCTCCAAAAAAAAGGAAAAAAAAAAAAGACTGCTTTTAGTAATCAAAACTGAATATAAAATTAGTGCAAAAGTAGGGCTGTGAAACCTTCAGGTTGTCAAAAGGACTGAAGGAAACGCCTTGTGGCCAAAATGACGTCCCTGACCTACTTGTCCATGCTGTCACGTACCTGGGTAACCTTTCCGTCTCCGTGCCTTCCGTCAAACCTCTCTGACAGTTTTGCCATTCATACTTGCTTTCTGTTGTAATTTTTTGAGTTTGTTTGAAGTGTGCAACCAAAAAGTAAATTCTTATAACGTCGTGCTGGCAGGTCTAAAAATAAGTCAGAGACCTTTTCAAATACTGCTTCTTGCCATCCACTGATCTCTGCAGAAAACAATCCATTCACATCCAGAGTTCCTGTTGGAAATTAGGGGACAGCCTGGTAATTGGATTAGGGTGGGCTTTTATTTGCAACAGTTTCTGAAAACAAAGCTCCTGTTTTGTTTCATTGAGGGCGAGGATTGTTGGGAAATGCAGCTTCGTGTTACAGAAGATGCGCATGTTCCTCTGAGTATAGTCAGGTGGATAAGTGCATCTCTGTACAAATGTGGAAACGTGCTTTGTTAATCCACAGTTAAATTGCTTAAAAACAATTTTTATCAATGTAGTCCTTAAAAATTGGAGGAGCCACCACTTGTATCCATACTTAAATTCCTGCCAGCCACCTGGAGGGAGGTGCTAAAGAGGGACTAACTTCAGGACACTGGGATTGCATATGTGAACTGGAGACTTTCGGAGTCTACATTATTGTAGGGATTGGAGGGGAGAGGAAAAAACTGAATTTGACTCCCACATTTCCATAGATGGTTCGGAAATCCTAAATTAAATTTACAGTGTGCCCCCAGAAGCACACCAGGCTTGAGCATGAGTTAGCCTGGTGGCAATTGCGAGGCCATAACTTAGGCCACTACAACGCCCTGTTTTACTAATCCTCCAGAACAAATCTGCAGCAAAATTGTTGTCTATAACTCTTACCCAGTCTATCATTTTCTTCCATCAGAACCACGCTGCATGTTTTATCCCATTGTGTTTATGAAGTAAGCCCTTAGTTTAATTCCTGTACAGTCCTTCAGAGCCGTACAGCAGTTGCAGCCGGTCGCAGCCTGCCCTAGTGTGAGCCACGTGCCAGCCAGCCACGCAGAGTCCCACCGGGCACTGAGAGCACTTGCACCCTGTTCTCCCATATCGTCATCCCCACAGAGGAACGTCCTAGGTGGGCAGAGCTGCGCTGGCAACCAGAATCCTCTTTCTCTGGACGGGCACCGAAGGCGCAGCCCTCCCCAAGCCTTCTCCCCGCACACCCATGGCTGGAAGATAGGAAACATCGTTCGCCATGCGACTGTCCCCCGGGGCAGTGCCAGCGAAACGATCTTGCTCCCTCCACACATCAATATTCTTGACACCTGTCTTAAAACTTAGGTCATGCATATCCATCTACTCTTGGAAAAGCATCAGAAGGGTACAAATGTCCCTTCACTATTTTTAGGGCTGTATCAAAAGTATTTATCAGCTTTCTGGCATCTCATCCCATTTGTCATTTTTTATGCTATCTACCAGTCAGCAGGGGAGGAGGATGAAGTCCTTTAGAAACGCAGTGGCAGGTGGGTGAAACTCCATAAGCTAAGACCGCAGTGATGGTTCAAGGTGACTCCCCGGGGGTTGTTGTGCCTGTTGTCACAGTCGGGAAGCGCCTGTCGCAGTCCCCCAACAGCAGGCAGAGCAGGGGCTCGAGGGGGCGGCTCGTCCTCACCTCGGCGTTTGCCCACCCACGGGGTAGCAGGGATGTGGAGGAGGTCTGCTCGCAGCTGTGGAGCAGGGCTGAGCTATGAGAGAGGGGGACAGCTGATGTCTGGTGACTCCGCCATCTGCTCTGCACACCATCAGCACTCCCACGCCGCCTGGTGATGCCGAAAGACCACTTCCTTCAGCTTACACCCTTGGCTGCACGTTGCAGCACAAATATCTATGAGGACGGGGCTCAATCTGTGTATTATACATAATTCATACTACTCACGCTAGGTGGTACGTGAGAGGTGTTGAGATTCTTGTTTTTCCATACACACGTTGCCAACGGGAAGCGCTTCCAGCTCCTCCGTAACACGTACCTTGAGGCCCCGCATCGGGCAGCTCTTTAATGTGCAGGTAACATGTTCGTCCACCTCGTGCCACAAAATTGGGATGTTCTCCTAGTGCTGTCGGTTTTTAGAAGGCGATGTATTCAGGTTGAAACTTTGCCCACATACCATCTGCTTCAGCCTTATCGTTCTTTGACAAGAAAGCTGAATATATAATGTCCGCTTGGCTTTCCCGGCGTTACGTAAGGTTGTGGTTTCATGTTAGCGTTGCAGTTTCGGAGCTCCCCAGCAGCTCTTACAGCAAGCTCCTGCTCTTGTTTTCAAGTGAAAGAGCAGTGACAAAAATCAATTACCATCTTCATAGCTGTAATGAATGTGACCCACAGCCTTTTTTTAGGATGACCACAAGCTTCCATCATATGTCCGAGGCCTATTTGCAAATATTGATTTGTATTGCAGATTATCTGTAGCCATTTCATATGAAATCTTAAGATCTTGCAGTTTTGCTTTCTGTGCTCAGTTTGGTATCAAAGGTACAGCTATAAATCAAAAGACCTGCCCATAGACACTATTGATAGCCAAGGTTGCCAAGTTGTGAAAATGAGGTGTTTCAGGTTTTTTTAAGCTTCTTAAGAAGGATGGTTCTCAGAAAGCTCCAACTGAGTGAAAGCACTGCTTTGGAGTCACAGCAGACTCTGTTTACTAGAAGGGGGGGAAAAAAGTGGAACCTTCATATGCAAATGTATGGCATTTGGAAATGTCATATAGCTGCATCTACATATAAATAAGCCACTCTCAGAGTGCTGCACTAGCAAGGCTGCTTTGATACAGAAATTGCATAGTAGCACACAAAGCAGAAGCAGCACTCGGTCAAGTTCGGGGAGTTTTGTTCCTTAATCACCACTTAACTAAGTTAACTAATATTGCTGTGTCGCTGCGTGTTAGACCGGGACGGGTTGTGAATAGCTGCTGTTTGGTTTTGCTGCTAGCAGCGTGTTTGTACGTGCTGGCTGGGGCTGTGCGGTAGGGCCGATGGTCTGGCTGCGGTGCCCCAGGAGATAGCACTGAACATGGAGGTGCTTCCTATGGCAGCATCCCTCCTAGCCACCCGCTGCTGTGGATCCATGCCTGCTTGCTCTGAAGGAGACACGATTTGGTCATATAAAGAAGCATCTTCTGCTGCTAACATCCACATACTGGGATGATATTTCCTCCTCTGTTTAATCTGGTATTAAAGAGTAAATTGCAACTCTCAGATGTACTTTTTCAGAGGGGAGGACATAGAGAGGAGCCTTGGTCTGGTTCCCACTGTCTGGTTCTGACCACCTCCAGCATTGGCACTAATGAGTAGCTCGAGGAGAGGCGGATGGGAGGGAAAGCGAGCCGGCGGCCGAGCAGTCAGGAGGAATTTCTCACAGAGGGGTGACACCCGCTCCGCTCGTGCCGTACCATATGTGATGGATACAGCGCTCGCCCCTCTGCCTTCAGGCACGCAACCTAATTGGAGGGAACCTCACAAATCTCTGAACTGATACCAACTTTTTTTCAGCACAGAATTACAATAATAATAATGTTAACTCATCCTCTAAAGGCTCTGTCATGAGCTGCCTAAGGAGATCATACGCAAGGAGAAAAATTACGACTTTATTCCTTTAAATGGCTGGGGAGGAAGCCGCTCGCGTGGGACCGGCAGCGTCTCTCTTAGACTCAGGGGGACCTGAGTGAAGGGAACGTCAGCGGCATGCCAAAAACAAACACTAGCTGAGTTAGCCCAAAGAGGGATTTAATCTATTCTAGGAATGGGGTTAACGCAGATTTATTCAATCCTGGCACAAAAGAGGGAAGCACAAACTGTAAAGGCCCCTTTACCCAGGGCTTTGATAAATCCACAGTACGGCCCCACATCATTAAATCACATCCGTAGCAATGGCGGCAGGCCTCGAGACCGGCCCCTGCGGCGGCGGTCTCAAAGAGCTCCGTCTGTGTGGTTTATCCACAAAAGTATTGAGAGGTGACTTGGTGACGGCTAACACAGAGACAGTATGGGGAGCTGAAGACCTTTCCAGTTTACTGGACTGGAAAGCAGGCAGGTGCCATTCACACGCAGCAATGAACCGCTCCGTGAAGCTGCTGAGGAAGAGGTCAGTGCGTCACCGCTCGACGTCCTCAGGTCACGTGTGGAGGCGCCTGTGCAGCATCTGCTTTAAACAGCAGTGACCGCTGCTTTTACCGACGGCCTCGACAGCGGGCAGTGGATGAAGTGGGGGGGAGGGAAGCAGAGGAGGTCAGGCAAGGTGAGACAACAGCCTGCTTTACCTCCCTGAATGAAACGGTCACCCCAGGGAGGAGTAGTGTCTAACATGAGCACCTGAACACGGAGAAAATGCCGGTTTGGAGCAACACGTGGCTTTTTTTTCTTTTCTGTTTCAGCTTGGCTAATATTGCCGGGTCTTCCTGGTCAGATGGGTGAGCAATGGTTGCTAGCATGTACCTGTATCGCTGTGCTGTTTGGAGTTGTATTGCACCTTGTGTCGCAGTAGCTACCTGGTGGCACCTACTTGTGTGTGTAGGAGCCTCGGCTGCTGGGGGTCTATACGGTCTCTAGGGTAAGGCATCTGTGCCTAGCCAGTGAATACAGGTGGGCTACGGCCGCTGAAAAAACAAATGAGGATTAAAAAAAAAAAGGTTATGTTCAGTTTTCAGTAGATGAATGGTCTTTTTATGTACAGGAAAAAGATTAACAAGTTGCCTAATTTCAAGCAGTTTTTTCAGATAAGGAAGATACATTCACAGATGATGTAAATAAAAGTACTTCTCAATTTCAAAAGTTCAGAGATAGCTTTAACATATATAGCATAGCCCACATATATATGCTGACAAGCTGAAAATATTTTATTCTCCATTTGAACATCTGGGGATTATTAGTGTCGTAATTCATTGGTTTCTATTATTAATTATGGCAGCAGGCTGAATAATTACGATACATTGCTGCAAAAGACAGAGCACAATATTTTTTTTCCAAGTGCACTAGGACATCTTGCCATCATCTCAAACATAAAAAGCACTAGATTATTTTTAAAAAGGAAAGTGGATGTTATCTTATTCCAGGGAACTCATTTGCATAGGGACATTTAAAATTAATAAATTACTGTGTTGAGCAAGCCTATTTTGTGCCTGAGAAAAGAAGCGAATGTAATTTAATTCACAAAGTTCCATTTCTTTTTTTCCTCTTGGTAAAGTAGCTGATACGGGGATGGTATTTTTTGTGCAGTTTATGTAGAAAGACTAGCTTGAAGTTCGTACTTGGAGTGGCTGCAGGATGAATTTAGGCTAGGGCTGCAGCATAGTGGTGCCAGACGTTTTCAGCTGACATTTGGTGTCTCACTTTCCGCTAGCTCTCGGGGAGAGTGGGCTGGTGAGCTCCCCTTGAGCGGCAGCAAGCAATTCCTTCTGAATTGTCACTCCCAACGCCCACCCAAACAGTGATTTTCGGGCGAGTTGCCATTTTCTTCATTGTAAAGAGACACTCTATATCTGTAAGATCAAGGTTTTAAAAGAAGGGAACATACTGTGTCAAGATAATTAATAGGTCAGGTCTGAGCAGCTGTTAATGACGAGGTATGGCTGTGGTGGTGGATGGCAGCGTGGCTGCTAGCAGCTTTGTCAAGGGCAGGGTGTTGGGAGCTGTTGAGCAAAGACTCGGGAGAAATCTCGTCTCTCATCAAAGCCGGGACTGAGCTGGGATTTATCAGCACATTTCTTCATTATGAGTAAGTAGGAAGCCTGCTTAAGGACTTCATCCTCATAAGGTGCTGTGGGACCTCAATTCTTGTTAGATGCTATTAGAGAGAGGGAAGTACTGGGAAACCTGCTAAAGCAATTCTGCACTTTCAGAGGGAGCAACACTGTTACCACCCCATTCCTCTTGACTTTGCAGAAGGACCTTCAAACCTCTGCAGATGCTGCAAACGTTGCTGGGCTGAGGAAGCTGCCTCTTCCCCCAGAAGAGCAGCAGTTGCTGACTCTGTGAAGACTGCAGATGAGTAACATAGACTGTCCCTAGGCTCATCCACAGGATTCAGATTCCCACCCCACCGAAGCTCTTCCACAAAACTCAGGGCATCCTCTACCTTTGCTCCACAGGTTGATACACTCTGGACCTTTATTTTGATTTCAAATAAGAATTACTGCACCAAGTGTCTATCATGCAGAGCAGAAGAACGTTGTTAAGCAAGTTCCCAATGCTCTGCTCTGCAACATATCTTTGGGAGAGCTGCCGAGGAGGTAAAAGGAGTGGGGGGGACACACTTCCAAAAGGGGTTGAGAAGGTTAAGGGCATACATTTGATCCAAGAATCCCTTTCCCCCCTCATAAATCCTCTGAAAATGTGATGTGTAAAGAGTCACTACCTCAATATCAGTGAGAGCTTTCGACTGCAAATTTGACTGACCTCAGCGGTATTAAAAGATTAAATTATTATGTAAGTCAATTCTCCTTAACCACTGTTTCCAATGAGATAGGTGTCAAAATAGCTTTCGCTGCACATCATTCACGATCCCATCCCTTACTTGATGAAATATGTGTATATATATGTATTTGCAGGACCTCCCTCGGTCTAGTGATGACTGTACACAAGGTATTAACACTGTACGTGAGCCAATATTTTTTCATATAAGCAGTTATTATTTCCATAAGCTCCAACATTACATGCTGTACAACAGTGAAAATGCTAACATGCAGATTTACAGGCTGTGGCCCTCTACTTTGCTTGCCTGAAATTGCCTAGAAAGTCTCACTGATTCGAATGACAGAATTATCAGCCCTGCAGAACTGATTGTTAGGTGCCTGGCAGTCAAATTTTGGACATAAGAATCCTATTTTTGCCTAGATTTTTATCTAATTTCTCCAAAGTGGATTGGAGGAACTTATGTCTGGAAAGAATTTTCTGGGCACTGCAGGTGGTGCTTCATATAATCCTCATCACGGGCACTAATGGATTTATTCGTTTGTCAGCGGAGCTACTTCTTATGTTCAGTTGTGTAACAGAAGCTCCACACTAGCTCAGACGGGAGCTGGGGACCGGTGAGGGCTGCCCAGAGAAGAAGCTGGCTGCGTTGTTCTCATCACTTGCGGAGTCGGGTCCTGCAACCTGTTTCAGCTTTTGAATTTCAGCCTTCACTGAGATATTTACCTGAGAATCCTAATGGTGCACATTCAGCTTCCAAAAACTTTGAAGTAAAGGCATAGCTAAACCAGAAATTAAAATAAAAAGAATACAGAATGTATTTGAAATAATTCTTCCGCTGCTTCTTAACGGAGGACAGGAACAGCCATAGGTATTAAGGAATTTAGACAAGGTAGCTTTAAATAATTTATTTAACATTTCAGAAGATAATCCATCAGCAAAGTCAAGATCACTGAGTGGGTGGTTAGTCACACGGGATAACTTTTCAGGATCCAATTTCTTACCCCAGCGAAACAGCTCATCATCTCAGCATCTCCCCGGTTGGAGAGCAAGCGTTTGACTGGGAAACTCTTCTAGTAAGCAAGACGATAAGCTGTTTCAGTCTACACAAAGTAGCATCTGGCCTCAATGCATTTAAAAATAATCTGTTTTGACTAGTGTATCTTATATGATAGGCTATCATGTCATGTTCTGGCACTAACAAAAGATGTGAACAATATGAAATGTCATGTTAGGCTAAAGATACAAAAAAATGTTGCAGAAATGCAAAAGATGTTGGCTTCATCAAAGTGATGCTTTCTATCAGAAAAATGCTTCAAGAAAAAGGTTTCTGAATACAGTTGATCTGGAGGGTGATGGTGTATTTCTTTTTAAAATAAAAAGGGGAAGCATTTTGAGAAATGTGCCAGGAATTACTTTTGTCCGGAGATAGGAGAGACTGACCCAGTCAGTCCAATTTTCATCTTTAGGCTTTTCAGCTTCTCTGTCAAATTCTAGCCATCACAAAAAGGTATAAATCTGCCTTTTTGGTGCAAATAAAACTTTAACACACAGTTGCCAATAACAATGCAGCAAGTCTAATGCTTGAAGAGAAGCTACTGAATTTAACTTTACTGCAACCTGACTAACTTTGAATTTGGTCTGTATTGTTGCTCTATGAATACTGATCTGCTGTGCTTGGAAGAAAGTGGGTAAGTTTGTATTCAAGCTTTGCTCTCTGTAGGTGTAAGGTTGGTGTGGTAGAGGGGTCCCTGGTTTGGTGATACTATAATCTGATTAGTGAGGATTGCCTCCAGTACTGAATTTATAAATTATCCAAAATTATAATAAGGGGGGGAAGCTTTAATTTATTTCTTTTAGGTTTACTTTTTTGAACTTTGTACAGTTCTTATTTGATCCATAATTTAAACATGTTTTTTATTCATATCCTCTCTTTTTAGAAATGATCTATAGTTCTTGTTTCATAGTGATATAAACCTTGTGGTGCATTCGTGATAGTATCTTATCGATGGCTGGATTACTGAAAAGTGCTCAGATCCTTCAGAGCAGTCAGTTTTAACATGAAGGACTTTACAAAGCATATCTTGGTGTTTGGGTCTCTGTTTTGAATCTGAAAAGATGTTTTGTGTAATGAGAAAAATAACCTGTTTTGAGGCAGGGGAATTATTTTGGGTGAATTCAAAATGTGCCGGAAGAGGAGGGGAGCTTCTTTGTCTGACGTAAATGATGCTGTCATTGTAGCCTGTCTTTCGAACAACCAAAATAGCAGATCAAAATAAATACAAGTTTTTTCCCCCTTTCTGCCTTTGTGTTCAATCCCTAACTCTTTTAGAGGAGTCATCAGTTAAAATGAGGGACTACAGATAATTTGTGTCTAAGTTTTGTGGTTTCTTCCTAGCCAGATGACAAGTGTTTATCCGACAAAGTGCTAGCAAAGCTTGGGCCATCTCATTTTTGATTCAGTGAAGCATTTTCCATCATTACACTTAGAGGTGTAATTACAAGTTCTGCAGGATCCTAGATTTACTTTAAAGTATGCTAGAGACCTTTTTGAAGAAAACGTGGTTTCTACCCACACGATTGCAGGAGGAGGAAAAATCATTCCTCTTTTTACCAGCCCTACAGCCTACACAGAGTGAGAACATCTGCAAGTCTGGGAGAGGTCCTGGTCCCCCTTTCAAGTCCTAGCGATTAGTCTGTCCTGAAAGTAACAATTTCCCTCACCATCTTGAAGCATGCCTTTAAAAAAAAGAAACCAAATGGTGTCCTACCGTTTTAGGAACACTGCTGGCTCATCTGAGAGGGGAGGGATTCTCACGCTGGTTGGTGGTGGCACACGGACATCACAGAGATGTCTCAGTACCTGAGAAGGAAGGATTGGAGTTACACACACAAGCACACCCGCCCACAGAGCAGTCTCCTCTTCTTCAGAAAGGAAGCAAACTCCCACTAATGGAAGATTTGAAGGAAACAGCATAATATTTTCCACACTAGAAAAAATGTATATTAACAACGATCCTATAGTTCTTGCTCAGTTTTCAGGAGAGACGTACATTTGAATGAGGACCGTAGCAGAGGTCCAGCACACCCACGGCATGGTGCACAGATGATCACTGCATGTGTATGGAGTCCAACAAGTGCTGAGCACATCAGGATCTGCCTGTGTGCACTGGGCAAATCCATTGATAGCTTCATATGTCACACATGTTTTTTCTGTTCCAGGAAGATTTCCAGGTGGAAAAAAGGAACATACATGAAGTCCTGGTGGGATGATAACTCTCTCTATGTATATATTTCACATGCTGGTAGCCAGTGCCTCACCTAGAGGGTGATAGGTAGCCAAAAATGTTTAGTGCCAGACCAAATGGACCTTCTACTCCCACCTCTTTCCAGTAGCAGAAATTCTTGGGCAAGCTCTCGAAGGAGATTATGCCATGCCTATAGCATGCCTCCTGTCATCCTGTCCTGTCTGTGCTGTCCCAGAGCCACCTGTCAGCCCCAAGCCCAGGAATGGGCACTGCACCGTGATGCCCGCTTCTGCGCTGCGTTGTTATTAACGGCCTTCATGGCAGCCTCACACAGATATCCCGACGTAAGCAGGGAACCAGGAGACGCAGACAGGTTTGTCTTCACCACGTGTGCATTTAAAAAGATGCAATAATGGTCCATAGTGCGGAGGTCCTGAAAGACCTAATGACGAAAGAGAAGTTAATGCTGTCTACAGGGATGTAAAGATTGCCCTCTCATTCTCGTTTGCTGGGAGCTTGTCCCTGCCCGTTTTAACATAAGGAGAATATAACCAACTTTATTAGTGCGAGTTGTCAGAGACTCTTAAAACTCTCCTTGGACAGCAGCGACAGGCAAGAAATTCCTGCAAATCTGAATCTTGGATCTGCCACATACGCTTTTCCCAAAGGTGGGATAATACCGAGGCATACCTACTGCCGGCACGACTGGCTTGGAGGCAGAACACAAATTGCATTTGTTTCATGACACTGGGGGACTTCCTTTGGAAGATAAAAGTGCTTCAACTTATTTGTGTGCAAACTACATTTCCTCAGACATCTATTACGAGGTTTTTTCCTTCTGTTTTTAATTAATTGTGGCTAGATGATACTATCACAGAAAAAGGATTTTTACCATTTGAGATATTATAAGCATTGGTTAAATGGAAGAATTTGCCAAAATTACCCAGATTAAGTAATACCTTGGTGGCCTACAAAATTCATCTGAGTTTATTGCAAGTAACACTCTGCATTTCAGCCCATGATGTAAATGTTGAGCACATACCTGTTTCACAACTAAACGAAGCCTCCATTTTCCTGGCTACGTGGAGGGAAGTATTTTCCAGGATTTGCAGTCTTGGCGACTGTTTAACAGCTGCAGAAGTGGGCACAGAAAGTCAAACTAGTTTAAAGGTACCCGTGCTGTGGGATGGGGAGGAGGCCAGCGGGCTCTGGGGCATGGGCACGCAGCACTGATGGGAAACTTCAGCTCTGGACTCCTGCTCCTCTACTTCAGCCATAAAATTATCTTTCTGAATATGTTGTATTGAACAACCAAGTGTATTGTAATGGTATATTACATGCAAATGTCGCGAGTCGTCCTCCTAGCCTTGCCTGGGTGTGAAGAGACAGTCCGTAGAGGATAACAGAAATGATTAGGCATTTTTCATATACTATTCTGTAATTAGTTTTTGAAGAGTCAAATTATTTTTTCTGGTGTCTCATTTGCTGTAACTCGACAGGAATTAGATGTGCAAACCCTTGCTCTTGCTTCCCATAAACAACATCTTTCACATCTTCTTCTGATTTTCCTTTGTTTTATACGTTGAGTTCTTTCCATCATTTCACTTTGACCTGCGTTGTCGGGTTAATGTTCCTTCCCTTCACCTGTGTTCACAGAGAATGCAAATAAACTGGAAGAAAGTGCGAGAGGGATCTACATCCCTTGTCCAGAGCATTACAATGGCTTCTGCATGCACGGCAAGTGCGAGCATTCCACTAACATGCTGGAACCGTCTTGCAGGTAACCCTTCTCCTACCAAGGATGAAAGGCTACACATGAAAATATTGACTTACAAAAACACTTAATCTAGATAAACTATGGAAAATAATGGTAACCGTGGCCCTTTATACTACAAAACCCATTAGACCTTAATTATTCAACAAAGTCCCTGTTTTATGTGGCAAAAGTGTATTGAGTTATGCACAGTGTTAATTGATTGCAAAAACATTCAGTAACCTTCAGTTATATTTAGATAGATGTAAAAAGCACTTCACGAAGTGCTCAGACAGCCCCTAGGTAGCCGCCTCAGCCTGCAGGAGAGGAGTGCCACCAGGGATACGTCCCCGCTGTGGCAGGAGTGATGCTCGTGGGGCAGCAAGCTGGGGCGAAGGTGGCTCCTCTGTGCGGGGGGTGGCTTTGGAGGAGGTTAGGGCAGGGAGGAGTAATGGCGAAAGCATCTGTTTCTGCAGCGAATGCCTCCCTGCAGAGGTGGGGATATTACTTCTGAAGTCCAACCGTCGGCCTGGTGGCAAAGAAAAGGACTGTTATGCATGAAGCAGCATTTTCCTGGGACACTGGACTGGCAGAGCAAAGCTACAGACCAGGCTTATCCCCCAGGGCAGATCCTCAAGCCAGCTTCTCCCAGCTCCCGCCAACAGCCAGGGCACGTTTTGCTCTTTGCAGCTGCTGTGTTTTACGTTCTCCATTCGGCTGGAAAACGTCCTTTCCGCAGGCTGCTGGCTGCTGTGGGAATGCAGGGGAGGAAAAGGGTGGAAGCTCAAGGCTTAACCCGTCAGGGGTAGTGCCCCACTAACACTTCTGAGAGGAGCCCAAGCAATCTGGCCCGGTCTCTTGTGGTTGCTGCTGCCATTGACCTGGATTTTCGGATCTTCCTGCTTGGGCTTTTCAGGGGAAAGAGGGCAAGAGCTACCATGGGAAAACCACTGCCTGTTCCCCAAAATCACAGAGGGGAGATGTCAGGCTGCAGGATGGGAACTGGTGAGCAGGCGCATTGGGGTGGGTGGTTGCAGCATCAACAGAGGGGCTTTTTATAGCAACCAGACAAAATGTAAATGATGTATCCACTTGCAGGAACATCTAATCACATTTCATATGGAGCTTGGATGATTGCTTATCACTTCCTTAGGGGTAATCTGCATAAGGAGCCACAACTAGATGGCTTTTCACCCTCCCCCACCTCCCCAAAGAAAGGGAGAAATCTGAAATATGTTGTGAAAGGAACTAAATGGATTCTCATCACGACATGCAAGTAGTTCCACCTGATGCTAGACAAATCCTTGTTCCCTGGGCACCTCCTGACACTGCTGCAGTGTCATTCACTCTCGCAGACCTCGGTGATGCTGAGGACCTGAAACCTTCCCTCTGAGAGGTCTGAGGAGGCACCAGTGCTCTCTCTGGGGGGCCCATCCTGCAAAAAAAACCCCACATAAGCATGTGCTTAAGCCACTGATACTATTCTTTTCAGATATAATTTGTTTTGGTGTTCTTCGAAAGCAGCAGATGTAACTGGAAGAAATATTTTTTGTTTCAGATGTGATGCCGGCTATACTGGACAACACTGTGAAAAAAAGGACTACAGCGTTTTATATGTGGTTCCAGGTCCAGTACGATTTCAGTATGTCTTAATAGCAGCTGTGATTGGAACCATCCAGATTGCCATCATCTGTGTTGTAGTCCTCTGTATTACAAGGTCAGTATCTCTGATACTTTGCAACAGAAAAGACTTTTGTTTTTCCTACTTTGTGCACTGATTATACAGATTTCTGCAGTGACACTACTGATAACAAATGCTATTTAAATTCACCAACAAACAGAAGATATCGTCTGGTCCAGCCAGCCAGTGCTGCTTTATTGTTATAACTGCATTTTCACTTCCATCTTAATCAAACTTAGGTAGGTGCCTACAGCAAATGAAGTTTCCTGCTTTGTATTCAGATGCTTGGACAAATATTCATATAAATAAGGGGAATATAAATACAGCCGCTGGATCAACACTTAATAAAACTAATCATATCTCCATCTGGTTTCCTCAAGGGCCCATTCCCTTAGTCCTAATCAGACAAAGCATACAAACTTCTAAGCCTGTTTGCAATCCCATTGATTAAATGATTTCATTAGGCTTGTATACATGTTCAAAGGTACCGCACATGTTTTAAGGTCTTCACTAGGTGGTGGCACACCAAGCCATATATGGTTTATTTTTTCTTTAATGAGAAGGAAGAGTTTGAATGGAAACGACAGCCCCCGGGGTGGGTGAGAACAAGAGGGGTAAATGCAATCCTTCCCCTCCTACACCTGCTGCTCTGTTTCCCCACTGAACTGTGTTACTGTCTCTGGAAGCTTGGGGTAAGTTCTGAACGTGAGGCATCTTCAGGCTTCTCTCAGAAATCACGAGGTTAAATTCACTCAGTTAGCAACACCGATAAATCGCTCTTTTAGAAAGAAATTTCTTTTAAAAAGACAAAAAAATAAAAGCCAGGTATCACACCTCTGTAAAAAATAAAATCTCTAATATATGTCAGTCCCTATGGTGCACTACCTGGCTGGAAGACAAGTGTAGCATTTGTTTCTAGGAAAGACACCAAAAAAAAAATCAAAAAATAAGTCCTTCTCTGGCCTAAAGGCGTAAAACAAAACCATCTGATGAAATGTAGCTACTTTTTTGGCCAAGCTGAGTCCATCAACTCAACGGTCAATGCCGAATGAGGCAGTAGAGTATATTGTGATGATATTCATAGAAGTAATTCAAACAACCAAAAATGTAGTGTGTAGTAAGAAAAAGAAGATGGTGTAGTTACTGATAACGGAACAAACGCTCTGTATCATTTTGTCGAGTGGCTCTAGTTTTGTCACCTTGATGCAGTCACGCAGAGTACTTTATATTGAAGAAGACAACAGTGTGCTCTGAGTGATCTGGTACTGTAATGCAAATTACCCATCACACTGTTTTCATATATAGATGGTACCTTTTCCCGCACACTTTGTAACCAAGTTAATTTATGATCTTTTGACTTTTTTCTGTAATGCATGTAATTACTGCAGAGCATCCTCCCTGCCAGCATAATGATTTGAGATACATTTGCAGAAGTGTACTCTTAAGTGGCCTAAGAGAAATGTACATGGCAAGACAGCTTTGTGGCAGCATATGAGCATATTATTACTCAGTAATTGAGTTTTTGAAGTTACCTGCTTTGGAGAACCTGACTGTACTGGTTTGAACTCCACACCCTGAACTCTTGAATGTGCTAAAACCACCCTACCAGGTTCCTGGGAGAAAGAAGGGAAAGTTCACTCACTCAGAGGCCGCTGCGGCCAAATTCTTTGCTGCTCATTTCAATGCAGCTTCACCTAATTAATTTATCAAATGAGTTTGGTGCACTGTGTCCAAATCCTGCTTTTGACCCACATAAGACTACCGTTGTAAATCTTTTAGCTCTCGTTACTGTTGTTGCTCTTAAAATCATACCTGTACAGTGGTGCAAATCTGCGGGGTGTCTTCCATTGCTGGAAGGCTCTGAGCAGTTCCCAGGCGCTTTTAGGGCCATTGTTGCACAGACACTTTAATCTGAATAAATGAGCTGTGCTGCTGACAGCAAGGGCGGTCTGCCCTTGCCCCCTCCCCTGGTTCCCGGGCACTTGGTCCTGCCAGTGCTCTTGTGCCACCATTAGCATTTGTGCAGCCACACAACGAACCCGGTCAAACAAAACTGAAGATTTGTTTTTAAGCGGCTCGATTCCATGATGAGGTTGGCCACCTGGCTACTCATCGCTAGTGCCAGCAATGGGAATAATGGGCTGGGCTGGAGGAGTAGGGGACCAGAGGCCAAGAGGCACGGAGGGCAGGAGGTGAAGCAGTGAGGCAAGTCCGTACGCCCAAGGACTTTTAGCTTAGCGGTAAGGCAAAAGAGAAGCAATGATAAAAGTGAAGGAGGATGGTAAATAATATAGGTATGGCCTAGTGTCATAATGATTCTCAGCAGTTTTCTTTACAGCTTTGCATTTTTACTGCTTCCCTAATGTTTAGTCACAGCAGCTTATTTATGTGAAGAAATAACTTGATTAAAAATGAATGCATAATGTGTTTTACCTGCTATGAATCACATTGTGAGTAACTCAAGCTTGCGAGCAAGCTTCAATGGAGGGAGAGCAGGCAGCCTGCGCTCCGGTACCTAGTTTACATTGATATAACTGCTGTGTTCATAAATGAATGCATCCCCCACACAGACCACTGCAAAGAACTTTTGATTAAAGAGTTAAGGACCAAGGAAAAGCTGTCATTCAATTTTAGCAGATGATTAAGTCTAAAAAGCTGGTTAAATGCCAGTGCCCTCTTAGGAAACCCAGATGCACTTCAGACACAACCTACCTGTATAGGCAATAGCATTGCATTTAAGCAGTCGTGGTGTCAGTACCTGGCCCTGGGGCCTTCCCAGGCTTCCATCAATTGGTAGCGTAGTGTATTATGCAATTAAAACATGGGCATTTTTGGTTAAAAGATGCTTTTTCATCATCTTAACTGGAGTAATCTCTACGTTTGAATCGATTTCTCTCGACCTTGGACTAAGTGACCATATAGATACTGTCAGTGTTGGTTTTGGGAAAGTGCCTGTGAGATGCCCATCTCCTTGCTTCCAGTTGGAACGGTTGGTATCCACCGTTCTCCGGGAATGCACGGCTGCATCCCCGGGATTGCTGATCATCCTGGTCATCCCCCAGCCACCTGGTACCTCCACATTTCTTATGAAACCAGTCCATTTGTGCCCACTGTGGCTTCACACCCCTGGTTCCCCAACCCTGCTTCGCTTGGCCGAGCGCTGGGGCAAAGCAGGGCTGCTCCTTCTGGTGTAAATCCTCGTCCTCTGGGACTGGGGAGGAAGCCCTGGCAGCTTGGTCAGCCCGTGTGGCTGATGGCCGCTGCAGCAGGATTTAGCAGTGCTGTCTCTCTGCGCCTCGAGGTGTCGGTGCTGTCCCCCGTGGCGCGCTGCGAGGTCCTGCTGGGCAATCTCCGGCGGAATGGGCAGGAGAGGCCGCTTGGGGACAGTCGGGGCTGGGAGGCTGTCAGCGTGCACATGACACGCGGCTCAGTGAATCAGCCCTGTGTTTGCTAACAACAGCGCCCTGACTCACTCAGAAAGTTTGATCGCCTTTTTAGGAACACGCAGTGAATAACGAGTTTGTCGTGAAATCGCAAACCCGCTAAAGTCTGCATTAGTTTCATAATGAAAGCTTTGCCGTGACCGCCGAGAGTGCTGGAGACGCAGGCTTATTTTTCCTGGAGTAATGATAGCAGCCTACTTTTCTGTTTCCAAGAAAGGAACGAGGCAAAATATAGCGCACAGCCATACAGTTTCTCATGAGGGGGTGGTCCTGTTGGCTTGAAAGTGAGGCAAGTCAGGACAACCTGACCCATATTTTGTTAGACACTTACATAATTGTATTTCAGCATTTTGAAATAAGCCCTTATGCTCTTGCTCTTGTTTAGCCTTTCAGTTGGCGTCACGAAACTATAGCATCGCCCCCATTCAACAGGGAAAAAAAAAAATGGCCTTTTTGATTTTAAAGGGTCAGTAAAACTTGATTTCACTCTATTTTGCTGTAAGTTATTTGACACAGAGCTGAAGGCAAGTGGTTTGAGCTCTCAGTGCACTGAGAGGGTGGGCTGTCCCTGGTGCATAACCTATAGGGTTTCACAGGGTGCCACTGAAAGCCTCCCTGTAACAGAAAAACAAGTTAGCCCAATACAAAGGGATTTTTTTTTCCCTGTCTGTATGGTCTGGAGTATCGCAGGGCTTTCTGTCTGCCGCTCTGAGCGGGTGTTTCAGTCTTTCCGCGGAGGGCGGAAAGAGGCGCACACAGCTAAGAACTCATACTGAGCTTCAGCTGGAGAAAGAGGACAAACACGTGGCCAAATTAGGAGTAGCTTCTTCCTCCTCCTCTACAAAAAGTTAACGAGGTCACCCTGGGTAAAGGACTGTTATTATTGCTGGTTGGTTTTCTGTAGCTCACCGTTTTCCTACTGGTACCACAAATGCAAGAAGTGCGAGCGTTTTTAGAGGGTGTTGGTCGCCCTGCTGTGGTTCTGCTTGCCCGACAGTCTCTGCCATACCCCCCTTGGCTTTCAGCTGTTAGAACTTCTTGCAGCCTCCACCTGGGGCTAAACTTCTCCACGCTTTCTGTCTAAGGGTGCCTTTCTGTGGGAGGAAACCAGAAACGCACTATTATCTTTCCATTAGGGGAAAACGCTTCGTAGCATCCCCATAGCCAATGCTGCTGCAGGTAAAAGGTTGAAATGTGCCCTTGCTGAGGAGCACTGGGAGGTCCTGGGGCAGAAGAGATTTGCTTTTGCAGCCATCCAAAGGAAAATAAGATTTTGGTCTTTCCAGTGCGATTGCTTTCCGCACTAAGCCAAGCTGGCGTGTGAGGAGCGTGGCGCAGTGCAGGCACCCGTTCAGTAAAGTAGCTGCTCGCCAGTGACCTGAGCACGGAGCATTTCCATGGAGACTAATAGGGATTGCGGACGCTTAGCTTCTCGGAAAGGCAGCCCCCGCATCCACTTTGTAAATACTTCACAGGCCTGGGACGCTGCGCAGGTGAGCGTGAGATCGTCCTAAATCTTCCACCTGCGCCTCACTGAAAATAATTCTGTTACTTAAAGATGAGCCGAACTGCAACCGAGAGATGCGGTGCGGTAGGAGCTGTCGCAACGCAGCCGAGCTGCTGCTGCTCGCCAGGCAGGAGCAGGAATCTTAACATTTCCCGTGCCATATTTTTGTTTACAGTATGTTTTGTGGCGTTTGGGGTTTTTTTTTTGTGGTACCATTGCCGTTAGCCAGCCCTTTTCATCTCATTGAAGAGGAAACGCGCGGAGGGCCAGAGGATGCCTCTCTCGCCCTCACGTGCCCTGCTGCCCGCGCCGCCTCTCGAGCAGACGCGTTGTTAAGAGCCGTGTATTCTCACAACTCTCTTTTCCAGGAAATGTCCCAGGAGCAACAGAATCCACAGACAGAAGCAAAACACAGGGCACTACAGTTCAGACAACACAACAAGAGCATCGACAAGGTTAATTTAAAGAGCGCATGTTTCCACAATGGCAAAACTAACTGCAGAGAGCTTGGACTACAAAATACAGTATTATAGACAAAAGATTAAGACAAGATCTACACATGTTGCCTTGCATTTGTGGTAATCTACACCAATGAGAACATGTACTACAGCTATATTTGATTATGTATGGATATATTTGAAATAGTATACATTGTCTTGATGTTTTTCTGTAATGTAAATAAACTATTTATATCACACAATATAGTTTTTTCTTTTTCATGTATTTGTTATATATAATAAATACTCAGTGATGAGAAAAAAATTGCCTTTCTTAAATTTGCTGTATCTCATAGCTGTGTATAGTCTTGGGATATTGTATATGGACACTAACAAATCTCTTCTTTTTTTTTTCTTTTTCCAGTTCTAGTGGCAATTTTGAGTCTACTGAACTCAGTAGTAGGGTTTTGAGTTGGTCCAAGATCAGCGACAATTATGGATGTGGGAAAGGTGAAGAATAATTTAACCTACATTGAGGAGGGATAAAATATTTCAGATCCGGAGTCAACTACATTTCATCAGCCTTCTTCTCCCATACCATCTATCTTTACTCTCCCATAGCTTAGGAAGTCTTTGCCTTCTAAATTAAACCCTAACCGAAGGGGAAATGGAAATTCTCGGTAACTGCAATGGGAGTGTCGGGGGTAATGTTTTGATTTGGGAGGGAAGTAGGTGTCTGTCAAGGTGAACCCTACGAGAACGCTTTGCAGAATCTCCAACTCTGGTCACTGGAGTGAGTGAAAATTGCTTCTTACTGTTGATTGAAAATTATTAGGTTAAAAAAGTTAATAACATAATAACAGCTGAAATGCCAGCACCATTTGTACCTCGTGAACATGCCGATATAATTTATTTTTTCAAAGAGAAGGTGAAAACCACTCAGAAGATACCTTATGAATAACTTTATGGGTGACCCTACTCCATTAAATGTAATGAACTCAAATGTTGGCTATACCTCAGGAAAATAAGGGCATGCGTTTTGTCACATCCATGTGATGGACAAGATGCAAAGTTATTTCCACGGTAGCTGAAACTCTCCAAAACATATTCTTTTGAGAAGCTAATATTCCTCTAGTTTGTGCTATGAATTTTGAAGACGACAGAGTGAGTCTGAAGGGCAGAGTGTGGTAACTTCACTCCTGCTGGATACACCCACTCAGCTAATTGACTGCCGGAGTCACTACCGGAGCCACACTAAGTAACACAATTGAACTAAAAACACTTGTAACCGTTTCATTGTGCTGCTCCTTTCCAAGGAGGCTTTGCCTAGGCAGAAAGCACCCATGAGAAGAGTTAGGTGTATTTCTCACGGTCGTCACCACGTGAGAAACGGCATTTGGGTCAGAACCAGACCTGGGGTCACCGGGGGTGATGGCTCATGAGCGTGTTTCCATTTCCTGCTTCAGCATCGGTCTGATCACTCACAACAGTCACCACCCACCCCACCAGTGACAGTCCACCCGATCTGGCCTTCAGACACGGGTGAAGCGATACGGCTGCTCTAACATGGCATTTGGTTGTCCCCCCCTCCAGCCTGCTTTAAAGTGAATCCATTGCATGATGTTCACACGGTCTCAGTTTTTGTCTTGTTCTGGGTTTCTTGGCTTTTTAAAGGTAATAAAAGGCGATTGGCAAGAGATGCTTCCAGGCACCTGGTCTGTGCTGATTGATGGGAGTGGGAGTGCGGTGCTTTCGCAGGCAGCAGGGCAGACGACGGCGCGTGGCAGCTCCCCGGCGCTGGGCTGCCGGCCCTGCAGGGACCATCTGCTTCCCGCAGCCGTGGGCTGGGGCGAGGGAGGGGGGGGGGGGCTGTACAGCCGCTCCCTGCTCCTCAGCCCTCGCCCCCAGCTCTCCGATCGTTGAGGCTAGTTTTCAAATTAGAAGAGTGATGGTGCGGGGTAGGAGCGAGCAGCAGAGAGGCAGCGAGCAGGCGTGATCCTGGCCCGCTGGACCACAGGGACACTTCCATGCTGAAACCCACTGTAAAATAGAATCATAGACTCATAGAATAGTTTGGGTCGGAAGGGACCTCTAAGGTCATCTAGTCCAACCCCCCTGCTGTGGGCAGGGACATCTTCCACTAGATCAGGTTGCTCAGAGCCCCGTCCAACCTGACCTTGACTGTTTCCAGGGATGGGACATCTACCACCTCTCTGGGCAACCTGTGCCAGTGCTTCATCACCCTCATTGTAAAACATTTCTCCCTTCTCTCTAGTCTGAATCTACCCTCTTCTAGTTTAAAACCATTCCCCTTGTCCTGTCACAACAGGCCCAGCTAAAAAGTTTGTCCCCATCTTTCTTATAAGCCCCCTTTAGGTACTGATAGGCTGCAATAAGGTCTCCCCAAAACCTTCTCTTCTCCAGGCTGAACAACCCCAACTCTCTCAGCCTTTCCTCATAGGAGAGGTGTTCCATCCCTCTGATCGTTTTTGTGGCCTCCCCTGGACCCGCTCCAACAGGTCCATGTCTTTCCTGTGCTGAGGGCTCCAGAGCTGGACGCAGCACTGCAGGTGGGGTCTCACCAGAGCAGAGCAGAGGGGCAGAATCACCTCCCTCGACCTGCTGGCCATGCTGCTTTTGATGCGGCCCAGGATACGGTTGGCCTTCTGGGCTGCGAGCGCACATTGCCGACTCATGTCCAGCTTTTCATCCACCAGTACCCCCGAGTCCTTCTCGGCAGGGCTCCTCTCAATCCCTTCATGCCTCCTCTTTGTCCCAGTCCTTGCTGGTTTTGTCTCCCATGCACAGGCTCAGCGAGGGTGGTACGACATGGAGGGGAACGCAGGCACAGCAGCTTTGGTGGCACAAGAACCCGTCTAGGGAGACTTTGCAAGCTCTGTTAATTAAACAGATACCTAAGTGGCATTGTAACGCTCCTCTTCAGGTCCCTCCATCAGCTAAACCCGAGGCAGCGACGGCAGCGAGCGCCTTCGAGGAGCACTTCAGCGTGACGTTGAGGATTAGGTTGGAGGTGGCAAACGTAGCTCTGCCCCGCAGCCCCCCCGCCCCGCGCTTTGCGCTTTCTGAGTCAGGTGTTGGAGTCTAACAAGCGCCAAAAGCACAGATTTTGAGCCGAATCCAAATGCCAGTCCCCCCACTGGGACTATCGGGTCTGGATTGTTTATTTCAGTCACTTACATTAGATACAAAAATCAAATGTTAACACCACACCCCGCCATGTAGCTATAGCAATAAACTTAATTAAAAAAAGACAAGGCTTGGCCTGGCCTAAAATAGCACAGCATTGCCTAGAAGTGAAAATAGCAGTCCGACACACTGCCTCTGAACTTCCCAAAGTTATTTGCCTTGCTTTTGCCGTGCAACGCCACATTTAATCCCCGAACAGCCCGTGTTTGTGAGGTGTTATTAGCTGCGTCCCCAGCTGCGCTGCCTGTCGCAAAGCCTTCACGCCTCCGAACGCAAGGCCGGTGTTTAAGTACCTGCTGCAGACCGGAGGGCAGAGAGGGGAAAGTGATTTTGCTTTTAATGCACAGAGGGCAGGTCCCACCGAACGCTGGACCCCTTTGGGCCTTTCAAACTTAACCTTCAACACGCTGGAATGGGCGCACAGTCTGAAATAATAGTGTCTTGGGGTTGTACAGAGGGGAATGGAGATTTCGATAGAAAACATTTGCAGAACTTTAAACGCAGCAGCAACTTTGAAAATGTGGATTTTGTGTCCCCTTGAAAATTGAAAATGTGTCCCCTTTTCTGAAGGGCCTGGAAAGTGCATTTGTTGGAGCCGTGTGCTGACCAGAACTCGAGATGTGAAAATCTTTGTGCGGTTTAACTTCACAGAATGAAGGGGGGTGGGCTGGGCACATACGGACCCGGCCGGGGGAAGCGGTGGGTGGGGATCGAGCCGTGGAGGGGTGCCGATGCGTTGCCTTTTGTCCGCTTCTCAGTGCGCTCTTACACCATTGCCCCTTGCAATGCCCGTGGGAGTGGGCTTGTTCCTAAGCCGGGGGGCAGTCATTTGTTTATTTTAGCTGTTTCATAGGCTTTTTTTGTCATGACACTGCGGCATCTGTAAATAACCTCAAATACCAGCACACGCTTACTTTACAAACCACGCGAGAGAAGACCTGGATGTACAAAACCACTGCCAAGACCCGTAAGACCACGCTCAGCGTGATTGCGTAGGGGCAACGCACGCCACCGACGTCCCAACAGCCTGCGGTCACTTGCTGGCCTGGCTGCTGTTTTACTGAGGCCAAACCTCGTGGTAAAAATAGGTAAAAATAGGACTGCTGGCACAGCCGTTCCCCAAGGCTTCTCCTCTCAGCCTGTAACGTTTTTGGAGCAAGAAGACAAGCGCTTATTTTGTACGGATGCATTTAACACAACAGCATACTGGCCTCGGTCCTCAAAACAAAGCCAGGCGCGCTGTCGGCACGCGCCGAGAGCCGGTGAGCAGAGCCCCCTGCCCTCCCCAGCCTGGGGTGCCCGGATGATGTCCAGCCCCTCGGTGCCTTGAGGCAGGCGAACAAGCCTGCTGTGCCGGGTCCCAGCCCGTACAGAAGCCGCCTGGGGAGCTACCGCCCAGCCTGGCTGCAGCGGGTGGGTGACAGGCGACCCTCGCCTTCTCCCACCCCAAATGCTGCACTACGGGACAGGCACAGCTTCCGCGCCCCTCCGTCATGATGCTTTTCCTTAAAAGAAAGTCTGATCAGATGTTCGTTGTCATTCCCTTTCATCCAACAGTAGTAAGACATGATTTACAGAACATTATCATGAACATTATTATTAAAAGCAGGCTGGACATCCTATTCTAGCTGCTGGTCCCCTTTACTTGCCCGTCCGCACGCTGAGGAGCCGTGACTACCTCAAACGAAAAGACACTGGGGCTGCTGTAGCCATCAGGGTGTCACCTCCCCGGGCAGGACGAGACCGGCTCAGCTTTGCAGAAGTTCACGGGGTGCCAGCCCAGCGGGCCGGAGGCAGGGACGCGGACACGTGTGTCTCCCACGCGCAGGTTAACCGAGGGGGCGGGTGGACGTGGGCAGGAGGTGGGCGCCGTGCATCGCTGCCTCCGATTTAACAGAAGCAGCTCTCAAAAAGCCTCATCTTCAAAGAGCTCTCTATAGCTTCTTTGAAAACAAAATGATTAAAGGCTATCTTCCCTCTCATCCGACATCAGACGCATCTCGCGCCGCATCCTTGCTTTCACCCCTTATTATGCGCGCAGCTCTTCCGCAGCTCCCGCCTCTGCGTTGGGATGGAAGTTCCAACCCCGAATTAAAAGCGAAGTTCATTACCGCACATCAAAGCGGGCACCGCGCCTCGGCCAGGCCTGCCCCTCCTTTTACTTTCAGGTACGTGGCCGGGCCGGGGGCCGGGGGCTGGTCGCCAGGTATTTGGGGACGCCGGTCCCGCAGGGGGTGAGGGAAGCTGGAGGCAGGACGGGCCGCGGTTGGTGGTGCTGGGGGGGAACCGGTGACCTCAGCCGGACTTACAGGTCGATGAGATACGCTGGCCATGGCGAGTAGGTCTTTAGAGCCTTTTTGTTAATAATAATAATATGTTACCTATAGTTCTGGTCTGGGCGTGCCACAAGCTGGCTGTTAAGTTGTGCCCTGTTCGACACAGGAGCCAAAAGTCTCTTTTTTTACCCTGGGACGCTGTGCCCTGCCAGGGCCCCCAAAGCAGCCTCTGCCATGCCCGGGGGCAGGGGGGCAGGAGGGCAGGAGGGCAGGGGGGCAGGGGGGCAGGAGGGCAGGAGGGCAGGGGGGGTGGGGGGGAGGGGGGCAGGAGGGCAGGGGGGGTGGGGGGCAGGGGGGCAGGAGGGCAGGGGGGCAGGAGGGCAGGAGGGCAGGGAGGGTAGGGGGGGCGGGGGAGAAGGGGGGAGCAGGGATGACCAGCTCCTACCCAGCTGATGCTTTGCCTTCAAACACTTTTTATATTAGGTGGGCTTAATTTATTTTATTTCCGTTTAATTAACAGTTTTGTCACAGCAGGAGGGCTGTTGAAAACAAAGATGCATTTGAAAAAAAAAAAAAAGAAGCGGGATTTTTGTCAACTTTTCTTTTTTTTTTTTGCCGTATTGAATGCGAGCCACAAAGCAATAAAATATTCCGCAGTCTCACACAGCCGCCGCCAAGCTGCATAATGAAAAAGCATGTGAGGGATCTGTTCTACAACGCTAACGAGGTGGCATCAGCCACGGCTTCGTAAATAAAACGTGAGGCCCGTTTTGCTCAGCTGAGGAGGAGCAGACCCCGGGTGGGAGCCTTGATTTCAGTCCCTGGGCCATGGGAGCCATCGGCCCCGCGTGGCTGCTCCTCGAGCAGGGCTTCGTCCCACCAGTGACCAAACCCCACGGACCCAGACGTGACCCCGGCTGCCGCCATCCTCTGGTCGCCTTTTTGGGGTCACAGCGCCTTCCCCTCTCCCCACCCCAACATGAAACAAAACCAATTGGAAGGCGAGAAATGTTAAGAAAATATAGTAACACCTCATAAACTTGCCCTGAGAGACGCTTTAAAAGGGCTTGCTTTACCCCGCGTCTCTCAGAAACGAAGTGTAATTATTCCAGATAAAATCCGGCTTCTAAACGCCACCGCGGGCGCCAGCCCCTCGCCCCGCCGGGGCAGCGGCGGGTCCCACGGCCAGGAGCTTCAGCAGAACGGGGACGAGCCGGGAGGTGAGGAAGAGCCCTTTACTGTGACCTGAATTAGCGGCTGTAGATAGCGCTTCCCCCATGTTTTACATTTTCAAATAAAAAGGATCTTCTCGTTTAATGGTTAACAAAAAAATGATTAGTGCTCCCAAGGCAGGGATCCTGACAGACGCAGACTGTGCTGGAGGGACCAGGTACAAGACACAAGAGAAGATGAAACCCATTTTTTCTTCCCCCCCCCCCGCGCAGTACATCTCTACCAGCATTTGCAAGTTAATTTGTAATATAATTATATGTTGCTTCTGTCACAGAAGCCCGTGTGATGGGCTAGCGGCCCGCCACTGCCACCGGCCGCCTGCGACAGCCCAGCAAACGCTTCTGCAGCGAAGGAAAGCCGGCGGCTAAGAGGTGGGGGGGGTGTGTATACGTATGTGTGTGTATACACACACATATATACATATACACACACATATATACATATACACACACATATATACATATACGTATATACACACACATATACATGTATACATATATATGTATATACACACACGTATTGTATACACGTGTATATATACACACACACGCGCACATATATACACACACTCATATACACACACGTATATACATATATATACATATACATATAATTATACACACATATATAAATACAATTTTATAATATAAGTATAATTTTATAATATTATAATATTATAACATAATATAATCTTATAATATAAATATAATTTTATATATGATAATAATATTATATTTAATATCATTACAAAATTAATATTTTAGGGCACCCAGCAGGGACCACAGGACTTCTGCTTCCGACTGGGGAACGCTGGGGTGGCGGCTGCGGTAATGGACATTCTGGGTCCAAACCCCGTCAATAGAGGAAAAAAGGCTGCACTTGCACGTAACGTTAAAAAAAAAAGCCCTGGGAGATTAAATACAAAAATGTATGTGTGTGTATATATATTTGTGTGCCGGATACTGTCCAGGAGAGCAAGCTGGTTGCCTTGGAGCGTGTGCTGCTTTAAGGCCACCCAGGCTAACGGGGCTGCCCGGCTCCCCGGCGCAGCACCCAGCACCGCCACCTTCCTAACCGAAACAACACCCGCCACGCCGGCCTCCCGGCAGCTCTACAACCTCCCTCTGACAGCTGGGTTGACTTTCCTTTTTTTATTCTTTTTTTCTTTCCGTGGCCTGCCGTGTAGAGGATTATGGTCAGTAATAGTGTTCTAAGAAATAAAGTCTGTGAAAGTAATTGTTAGAAACAAGCAGCAACAGCAAGCGCTTGCTGGGCGGTTGCCATAGTGCAGCAGCACAACTGGAGCTTTAATATCATTACTAATGATATTTACTTGGCCCGCAGGAGGGAGCGAGACTTGTGCTCCCTAAATGTCATTCGACTGCTAATATGTCAGTGGGCGCACCCCGCGCGGCCCCGGGAAGGGACCTGCCGTGACCCGGGGCACCGCTGCCCGCGGGAAGGCGATGCCGCTGCTGCGGGCGTCCCCCGCCACGGCCGTGCCCCAAGGAGCCCGGGTCTGGCAGGAGCAGGGGCCCCCGCACGCGCAGCCGCCGGGCTGGCGCCCCGCTCCTCCCCGGCACCCCGGGGCGTCGCTGCCCGGCCGCCCCCGCCCTCCGCTTTTTGGGCTGAGCCACACAGGCTTCCTCTCCTGTTGGGCTGCTCCCTGGGAGGGGGAGACATATTGCGTTGCTGTAAAGTGAGCCATTTAGTTTATTAAACGCTGGTGAGGGTGCCCTGAGGTCTCTGCACATGTGGGACCATCAAGGCGGAATCGTTATTATTATGGTTCTTATTAGTCATAGTCATTTTCCCAGCGATACGTCTCACGTCCAGATGTCTTCCCATCTATCGCTTAGATTTTGCGATGCCAACGGAAAACTGTTATGAAGACGGACTTTACGCGGTAGAGGAGCAGAACATTCGTGCAAAAATAAATATATATATATTTTAAATTAAAAGACAAATGAAAGAAAGGGTCACAGTTGGCTAAAAATGAATTGCGCAGTGCATAAAGGAGACAACAGATTAGAGAAGATAATGCTTTAGTTTAAGTGTTCCATCATTATTAATTCATTTGGTGCTCTTTATGATAATACCAATCATTTGGAATTCATTTGGTGTTTATGTGGATGTCATCTCAACTCCTGCAGAAATTCCAAAGTAATTCAGCATTAATGTGCTATTAAAAATTGTTACCAGCCACTACCTTCATTACTTCACCAGCACAGACTAATCTTTCTTCCCTTATTCTCTAAATTCAAATTTCAGTGTTTATTTTGCTTTTATCTTTATTAGGGTTTTAAAATGTAATGCTTCTATTTAAAAATTCCCCTTATGCTACATGACTGTTGTCTTTTTCTGACAGCATCAAAACTATGCAAATAAAGGAGGGAGATAATGGTGATTTTTCATTTTCTTACTGGCATTTGACTGAAAAAGCAACCAAAGAGGTTTCAGCTTATCATTTACAGCAGTGAAGTTATCTTCGCTGGTATTTATGTTTGCAGCAGATGACATCGAACCAAATCTGTACGAAATACCATCTGTCCCACGGGGAGTTCTGTCTTTCGGGGGACAGTAGATGCCCCCGAGTCAGGGAGGGAAGGGATGCGGCTGCCCTGGCCCTCCCGGGGCGCAGGGCACCCGGCAGGGACCGAAAAGGCCACGCTGCCACCGACGACCCTTTTCGGGACTCGCCCCACCAGTGGAGCATCCTTCTGCTTCCGACTGGGGAACGCTGGGATGGCGGCTGCCGTAATGGACGTTCTGGGTCCAAACCCCGTCGATAAAAAAGGCTGCACTTGCACGTAACATTAAAAAAAAAAGCCCTGGGAGATTAAATGCAAAAACCCCTGCATTAAAAGAGCATTAATTAGGTTTTATAGTCAAGGACTCGAAGATTAGAAAATGCCAGATTGCTGGGAGTCTGAAAAAAAATAAAAAAAAAAAAAAAAGGAAGAAAATAGGAAGGCTGGGTTGGGCTCCTCGCCGTGCCTGCCTCGCTGCGCAGCCCCCGCTGCACGCTCGCCTTTCCCCCGGAGACCCGCTGCCTTTGCACGCTGGGCAGCGGCACCGAGGGGCAGCGGGGAGGTTGGGCTTGGCAACTCTCCGTCTGGCATCCGCAGATGCTCGGCCGTGCAGCCGAATGACCCTTTTAGTGCTGCTTCTTAGCAAATATTACTTGTTTGAAATGACAGACCACCGCAGCCCCACCTGTATGTGAGCGAAGATATAGGGGGTGGGTATTATTCAGTGCTCTGTAGCCGGAGAAAGTGGAGAATATGACATAAAGCTCGCCATCAGTCACTTTAAACGCTTATGGAAAGGAGGGATGAAGGCCCCCAGGTGACCGCTGAAGCGAAGCCCATCAGCAGGGGCAGGTCCGCAGCCGGGCAGCACGGGTGGGACAAGGGAAACGGCGTGGGCTGGTCACACCGGGGCTGACGCTAAATACACCGGGCCGGTGGCGGGGAAGGAGCCAGCACCCACCTGGCTCCCGGCCATGGAGGAGGGAGATGCCACCACCATCCCTGGGCACCACCGGGTCCCGGCCGGGGCTGAGCATCCTCTGCCACTCACGCCGACCACGGAGCACAGCTTTACATGGAGAATAAAGCCTGTCGCAGAGGAATTTTCCACTTAATCAAAATCCTGCGAAGAATATGAATGCGTATAGGTTAAAGGAACCTGGCAGCTCTTACTTGTCTGTCATGTCTTTAAGGATTGCCATTAAGTCATAAATGTGACAAAGATTAAAGAGTTTATTAATGTTATTAGAGAGTTGAGATAAAATGCTATGCCTTGCAGGGTCTCTCTCCCTCTCTCACTATTTAATGAAAACATTTTCATCACTTTCTGAATCTATTATACCAAATATTCATTTCAGGAGTCCTAGGATGATTTTATTTTAATTAGAAAAGATGTAGCAACCACCGGAAAGTAATACAGTTAAAATACCTTGCCACGGTTCCCCTGCTCCCCACTGCCGGAGACGAGCGTTTCTCCAGCTGCGCCGCAGCGGCAGAGCGAGCCCAGGGAGACCGAAGGGGTGCGGGGAAGTTTTGCAGCATGGCAGGACCATCACCCCGGTCCCTCCCGGAGACCCCGGGAGCCAGCGGCGCTGGCCTGCCAATGGCTCCATGCATCTCCAAAAGCCACCGCGGCAGTGGAGGTTAATGGGCAATGAGACCCCCTGCAGCCGCGGGTTGGACGGGGGGTACGTCCCGGAGGGCAAGCGAGGGGTGGGAGCACCTTCTGCAAGCAGAGGACACAAAATGAAGTCCTTGCAGGTGGAGAAAAGCAAAAGAATGAAAAGAAGCTTAAAAAAAAAAAGAAAAGAAAAAGGGAGGTCTGTGATGGCCTGCGAAAGGAGCGTTATCCTCTGCAAATCTATGGCAACTGCTCAAGAAACCAGAAGAAAATAAGCAGCCAAAGTCCTTTCCTGGTGTGGCTGCTTTGAGGTCGGTGGGCAGGGCACCGTGGCTGAGTTTTAATCCATGTTTAGAGCGGGTCCAGTCCTTGATGCTAAAGAGTGAAAATCAGTCACTTCTAAGCAGAGCCCAAGCAGTTCCACTTTTCTACGTGAGCCTTCCCTTCCAGCTCAAGACTCGCTAACTGTGTTTGCAACGCAGGCAGCTCACAGACGCTCTTTCTTTTAAACTTTCCAACTAGCCCGATTTAATTTGTTAATTTATTCTGTAACCTGATTCACTGTTGATTTATTTTGGTGAGTAAGATATCTCAGCTTTAAGTTCCAATTAATTAAAGGGGAGGGCTTAATGTTTTTGCTACGCAGTATCTTCATGCCACATTGTATTCCATTTTAACACCGCACCGAAGCATTCCCGAAGTTTATTGCCATTAACTAATATAAATCCATACATCTGCAAATTAATTTCATGCACACAAAAGATTGCCTTTTGCAAAGGTAGCTTTAAGAGGGGAAGATTGGCTATAGCAATCATCACCTGCTGCTTAGCAACAGCCATAGCATCACTTATGGCAGGTTTATCCTAAACAGCAACGTAGAACTCAGGGATTTTGCTGTCCACCCCGTGTCACCCACCCCCGCGAGTGCTGCAAGTACGGCTCGAGACTTTCCTGATGTTCTCTTTTTTTATTTTGGGGGGGGGGGGGAGGGTTGTCCAATTTTAGGGATCTTAAAAACAATACAATAATCCTCGGCCATTGAATTAATTTTAAGCAGCAATCCACAGCTTGGTGCCTCGTTCTGTCAGTGATGGCAATGCCAACGCAAGACAACATAAGCACGAATGCCCCTTCAGGCGGTGGCTACATACTGCCAGCTCAGCATTTTGCACCAAAGACTTTTAAAAAATTTACGCACAGTTTGTTGCAATCAACCCAAGATGAGAAGGGGAAAATCAGGTGATATCAAGACCATCCTGAGGGTATCCTGAGGCTGTTCTTGTCTTCCTGAGGCCCGGGAAAGCCCCGACAGCCAGAAGCTGTCAGCTCTCATCTCTGTTCTTGCAACTAGCCGGCACCGTGACAAATGACCTCTGCAACGGTGCGTATTCCCCTGCGCCAGTCCGTCCGTCTGTCCATCCGCACCTCTGTGCCTCCTCCACCTCCTCCCCGCGGCACGCTGCCTGCCAAGAGCTCTCCCTTGGCCAAAAAAGGGGCAAGTAAATATTCTAACAGCATCCATTAGCCCTGCCTTTGGCAGCCCGTGGAGAGGGGCCCGCGGGCTCGGGCCCAGGTTTTGAAGCCATTACGCCGTATCTGTAGGCAAGGCTAATTCACAAAAGATGAATGCAGGGTTTGCAATCAAGGACAAATTAACATCTCAGCCAGCAGAGAGGGTGAACGGGCGAGCCAGCCAGCACTGCCAGCAACCTTGATTCTGTTTTTGGCAAAGCTGGCTGGCTTGGCAAACACAAGGGTAACGAGATAAACTGAAATACCAGGCAACGGGGCTGTGCTTTGAAGTAATTATCCTCCAGGGCAACAAGGCACAAGACGAAAAGGTTTTTAGAGACGGGGTGTGGATGCCCAGGGAACGTTATTTGCATTCCTGAAGTCGGCCCTGGGTTTGCAAGGCTCAGGTGCGCCGATGCCGAGCAGCCGGGGAAGGGGCAGCAGCGGTGGAGCCGCCAGGCAATGCAGCAGGAAGAGGAGCCGTGCAAGGGGCAGCACCAGCCGTGCCACTGGTAAACCTTTACTGCTCCCCAGCAACGCCCGCCCAGGCGGCCGCGCCGTACCCAGCCTACCGCCCCACGGAGAGAGGCTTCACTGCAAACGTTTAGCTTGCAAAAATCCAGACCAGTTTAAGGGGCAGAGCAGGGGGCCAGCGGCAAGGGGAAGGATGAAACGACGCACTGTCAAATCTCGTAGTCGGGAACCGCAGGCGAGCTGCGGGTGGGATTTCGGCTGGTGGGCTCTGCAATGCCGTGCAGGCGCCAGAAGAAGGAAGAGGCAAGGCCAGGAAGTGGGAATACAGGGCACAACCCGCTCCCGTGGGTCGCTTGGGACTAACCGGGTAAGCTGCTGGCAATTTTCCTATCGGGACATTGACTCCTGTCTAAATTTGAGGTCTTAACCAAAATTATTTTCAAAGCAACAACGTAAGAGTCGGCATCGCCAGTCCCCCAGGCACAATGTGCCGTGACGAGCGGGCTTCATGCGGGGAGGCCCGGGGTCGAAGCTGCACCAGCAGCAGATCGCCTCTCGCCCCCCGGGCGGGCACCTCCCCGGGCCCCGCCGGAGGGGACGGGCTGGAGGGGACGCAGGACACATCCCGCTGCTCCCGGGCTTCCACCGCAGGCAGCAGGGCTTGTGTGATGCTCTTCCAATACTCACCAGTTAAAATCTTTTCCAAAAAAAACTCTGAGCAGGTCTGGGTTTTTTCTAATTTTTTTTTTTTTTAAGGAACACGGTTGAGCAGAGCAACGCAAACCGAGGCCTGGGCCAAGGACCAGATGTGCAGGCAGCGCGGTGATGCCTCAGTGATGCACCCAGCTTCAGTGATGCACCCAGCAGTGATGCACCCAGCTTCAGAGGCTTGCTTGAGCCGCTGCTTGGCGACCCTGTCCCTGCCCGCGGTCCGGAGGAGGAGGGAGACGACTGCCCGATTCCTGCTGAACCTTCGAAGCTTTTCCTTCTCTCACCCACAGCAGGCTTTATAATTAATCTGTTGGGTTTTTTTTTTAATTGAAAAACGGTGGAAAGTAAGAACACGTGCGAGGACTGGGAGGTGGCGAAAGGCAGAGTGGCGGGGACACGCGCGGAGGCGGCAGGACCGGGAGCAGCGCGGTGGGACGGGGGAGAGGGAACACAGCCCCAGCCAGGGGATGCCGCAGCGTCCCCCGCCCCAGCCCCTCCTCTGCCCCCGCCACCGCTGGGCTGCCGGTGACGGAGCCGGAGGCCGAGAACCGGAGGGTGAAGCCCAGACGCCCTTCTCCCAGTCCCTCAAAAAACCATAAAATCTCTCAGGATGATGGAGCGGGATCACCTCCCGGGGAGAGCCCCCGGCGCCCGTGGCTCCCGCCTAGACTGGATCCCTGCGAACGGTGGTTTCGGAAAGAAAAGTTCTATTCTAGGCAAAAGCCCCACGTTTCCTTCTGCACGGCGCATAGTCCCTGTGAGCGCAGAGCCAACCGAGGCGAAAATGTTTATTACAAAGGAGAATTATAAGAGAGGAGTGCCTGAATCCAGAACAAAATGTAAAACAGGGGAAACAAATGTAAAAAGCTCTATAAAAGTTTTATGGATCCTTTCAGATGTGGAGTGGCATTTTAATGTGATGTTTTAAATGATTTCTTTTTTTTTTTTTTTTTTTTCTCCTTTTTAGCTTTTAGGCAGACCATTAATCTGAGGGGCTCGTTCTGCCTGCAGAGGAGCAACGCTTCGGAGCGGGCACCTAGCAGATGCCTGCTGGTGGGCAAAGCGCAGCTGGGGTTGGAAAAGTCAGGAGGCTGTGAGCGGATACAGTCGGCTTGAACCCCCCTTCTTCACAGAGACGGGGTGCTGCGGGGTGGGCTCCTGCGGCCCTCGCCGGGGCTGGGAGCCAGGGGCACGGGGAGCTCCAGCCCGGGAGGAGGGTCTCCCAAATGCCCCGCACCCAGCGAGACCCCGCGGCGCCCAAGCCCGTGGGAGCTTTGCTGCTGGTTTGAAAGTGAGCAGCAAATGGGGTGGGTTTGGCGTGGAGGGACGAAGAGCCGGCACAAAATGGAGCGTGTCCAAATGCACATACATGGAGTGAGGCAGTCCTAGCTAGAAGCTTCTCCCGTACTTTTCGGATGCCGAGGACCTACTTTCAGGATTTGACTCCAGCCTGTGCATTTCCAACACATTAAAAGTCTCAAACTGTGTGCTTAAAAATCTTTGGCCTATTGCTGACCTTTCCGAATCCCGGGAACAGCCATTTCTTCTTGCTGATGCAGATGTAGGAAATTCTTAACTAAATCCTAACTGAAAGCCAGAAAACGAGATAAGCAGGCTAATCCTCCAGCCGTCAGACCCCGGGCTGCCTCGGACTGCAGTCCTTGCTCTGCAAACCAGCTCAGCAGTTTGCTCGGCCCTATCTTGACTGGGTCGGCGTGTGCTTCTCCAGGGCTGGGGAGGAAAGCATCCCCACTTTCCAAAGAAAGAAATCTTTTGCTGCTGTTTGTTCACTCGCTGGCATTTGTGGTGCACGAAGCTGGTCTCTGGCTGCTGCCCCCTTCAGAAAAGACCTTGCAGAAGTCTGTGGAAAATGCATTCAAAGAAACACGCGTGGTTCGGGTGGTGGGTTTTGCGTGTGTTTGTCAGTTTTTGGTAACATAAAGCCCTCTCCTCCTCAAAATTCTAATTCTCCCTGGCAATATGTGATGCTACTCAGCCAGGAATAGCAATGTCTTTTAGGGAAATGTCTATGTTAGTTAATAAGGGCAACCAGTTTCAACTGCAGTAGCACCGTATATGCAAAAAATATCGATTTTGATGCCTTCAGAGACTCTGCTCTGGTTAAAAGGAAATCAAAAAGAAAAAAAATGGAAGTAATTTTATCTAGAATCCTGTAGTACCACTTCCGTCTGAATTTGGTCTGCTTTCTCAAGAAGGGGTCTGGAAAACCAGTACAGGGGGAGAATGAAATCCCAGCCACTCACTCATTAATGAAACAGCAACAAACTCATTAAGAGCAGCGATCGCTGCCGAGGGTGCCCCGGTTGCACCAGCTGCTCCACACGGCAGAGCCCTGCCGGGAGCCCCAACTACGCTGGCGGGGGGCCAGCCTGCCCCGGCAATTTAGAGGAGCTGGGCCCATGAGGGACCGTCACAATGACAGAGACCCCACCTATATGAAAAACAACACTAGCAGTTGTCGCAAAAGCTGCTGCAGGAGAAACCCACGCAGAAGAAGAGCGTGGTCAGGAGGGCGAGCGTGCACTGCGTTTTCGTAACTCACATACGCTGACCCCTGTCCCCTCCACCACCAAGGGCTGGAGGTCTCAAATCACCCCTTTTCCTCTTATTTCACACCCCCTCTGCTCCCGGCGGATTCTCCCCACGCCTGCAGGTGGCATTAAAACCACAGGTAGCATGAAGAAAGTGAGAAAACGATGAAGTTGATTGAAAATAACCTTAATAAATTAACCCCCTTGAAGGTTAATTTTGTCCCTTTGTCTTTCAGGCTTGTGTGGGACCTCTCTTGCTGACCTCTCTGCCCATCGCCGGTCTCTGCAAACACCAGCGTTCACTTGGTTTGCCCGTGCTGCACCTGCCGGAGCCCAGCCCTCACCTGAAGGACAGCCTGGGACAAGCTCCAAAGACAAGTGGGAAACCTTTCAGTTTGGAGTCGTCTACAGCCCCTGCCTGAGAAGCTCACAAGTCTTCTTGTGCCCGAGGTGGAAGCCTGAAGGTTAAAACCCAAGGCCTGATAGTGAAGAAGTCATTTCAGAAGAGGGGGAGTGACATTTAGGACGTGCTGCTCCGAGAGGTCTGCGGGGCTGGGGTGATGCCTGCAGGACAGCCTGGTGAGCTGGCCCTGCTCTCCTCAAAGCTGGGAGAAAGGCGATCCTCAGAGGACAAGAATACAACATAGAGCGCTCTGTTGTTTTTTCTAAATGCATTTTCTCTACCAAATGGCACTTAAAAGCCTGGCTACAAATCACCATTGTCATTTCTCCCCCAGGGAACCGAATTGCTTCATCCCGACACACGTCACCTGCTGAGGCAGTCACAGCTGCTACGGCAGAGGCTACAGGGAGAACATAGGGGCCCCCTACCACCAACGGTCCAGCCAGCCCAGTGCCTCGCCTCTGGCTTCGGTCAAGAGCAGAGGGTAAGAACGTTGGGTCCCTCACCAGGGCTGCCCTGACGAACCCTTGCTGCTGCTGGCTGCTGGCTGTCACTCGCAGGCCCTCTTCCATCTTCACTGCTGGGTCGATGCTGGGGAAAGGCAGCCTGGGGACTTCGGGGTGGATAGATGCCGCCGTGAATGACCCACCACTGCTTTGAGCAGTAACAGCAAGTGCGGGGACCTTGTCTTCCCCCTCTCTTTCTCCCATGTCCTCCTGACTTCTGCTCACCCGTAACCAGGGATTCACTAGAGTGGGAACTTCCTCCCTTCTGCTCCTGCTGCTCCTGCCAATAGTTCTTTTGTTTCTCCCTGTCTAATTAGTTCAAATTTCAGACTCAAGGTTTTCCCTAAAGCCCTTCCCAATCCTTCCAGTTCTTCTCCTTCTACACCTCCATCCTATCCTCCGTCAAGGATGGCTGTAAAGTCACTTGGCAGTATGTCTTCACGAATGTTGGTGCATGCTTGTTCAGTATTAAAATTGGTCTATATTAACGTTGCCATAATTAGTACTTGAATAAAGTAAGCAAAAACCAGAATACTAAGAAATAGTAAGATGTCTGAAAAACAGGAGTTCAGCCAGACAGCTGAAGTACTTCCAACCCTCTCCTATCAAAAGTAGAAAGACTGTGAAGGAACCTCTTGACCATGTCCTTATCTCACCCTTGCGAGGACTCCAGGGACTAGAAGGTTGGTGGAGCTTTGTGTAATTTACACCCCAGATTGTGAGAATATTAAAGGTCGGTTCAATGGATGTGGGATGTATTTGTATATCGCCTATCGCATAGGTGCCCTACGTTACACTGCCAGAGCTTCACCAATATTCATTCACATCGGTGAAAACAGTATTGCCTCCCCACGAGGTTCTAGAACCCGTAAAGCCCCCACAAGTGTAGATATGGTCCTCTCACTGGCTTGACTTGCCCTTCCACATCCCCGTACCTTTGGCTGCTCTATGTACTTATTTCGTGTTTCTAGATGAGATTTTTTTTGGTGCATATTGACATTCCCTGATGACAAAACATGTTAAGCATAGCATGGTGGAGCAGCAATACCAACAACGTTATACAGCACTGTCCTTCACCAAACTAAGACATACCATCCTGTACTAAATCTCTGATCCCATCAGAAGAGTCTCAAACATGGATTATCCCTGCCCCGTACCACTTTTTGTAGTCATTCTCTGAAGGGAACAGCAGAAAGGCACCAGCTCACTGGGCAGCGGTCATAAAGAGCAAATACCCCACTCCAGAAGATCTTCCCTGAGACCAAGCTGCAACGATGCGCTGGCCATCAGCCAGAATTTGGTGGCTTGCCCCTAACTGAGCACCACTTACTGACCGCACCACACCGCTCCCCGGCACTCCTGGCACACAGAAAATTAAATTACTGTAGGGCAAGGATCTGTACTAGAAGAACACATCATGGCCCCTGGCTTTGCTGGACATACCCAGCAGAATTTGGGGACACTGAATAACCTTTGCTGACAATTAAGACTGACCTGGTCGACTGGTGAAGCCATGCTGAATTTGATTAATACTTTTAATAAGAAAACAAAACCCTGAATCCAGAAATAAATAAATACTTTGAAAAAGGTTTTGACATTTTCTAAAACTTTATTTTCTTACCTTGAATTTTGGTAGAAGGGCACACACAATAGGTTTTAGACATCCATCCTCATCTGGGTAGTCTCTCTTTGTAAACAAAGGAGAGATTTCTTTGAAATGCTCTTAAAATTAGGTTCTGAAAAGCCTCTGCAGACGATCTTCATCCTCCACAAAGGAAGTGTCAAGGGACACCAGGTAGCTCTTCCAGACGCTCCGCACTGCTGATGGCGAAACCTCTCCTCCCGCTGTGTTTGGAAATTCCCACGCGTTTTAATGCACCTGGAAAGACTGCCAAAAGGTGTCGCTTGCCCTTTAAAAGCAAAACCCTTTCAAACCCAAAAAACAATTACATGGCTTTCACATGAAGTGACACTGGTAATATGCTTTTAAATAAAGACTTACAAGGCAACAGAGAAAAATACCGAGATCAGAAACCGACTAATCCTGAAAAGCCATTTTTACCGGAGAGCCAGAGGAAAGAGGGAGACAGGGAAAGATAACCATGGTCTGACTAATATTGGAAAGAGGGTACTGGAAGGTGCGGAATTAACCTTTTCCTAATTAATTACGAGTTGTAAGGCGAAGGAAATCAGCCAGTCGAGAGCAATTTCAGTGAGATGGGGATTTCAACACTTGAAACGCTTTGGCTGTCCTTTAAAAGCAGGAGAGGAGGGGAAGGGGCTGGTGGCAGGGAAGGGGGGGAGATGGCGCTGCGATACCACCCCAGCACCCCAGCCGCGGCCGAGCCCGCCAGCTCCGGAAGGACCACGCTCCGAATGGTGGCGGGGAAGGATTCCTTACAGGACGTAAGGCCGCAAGATAACGAACAGTAAATGCATTCTAAACAGGGTTATTCGAAAGGCAATGAAATTTTTGCAAGAGGAAAATTATTCGGGAAGATGGACTTCAAAAGATTTCTTTAAACTCCTACAACCTGACATTTCATATGCTCCTACATTTAGCTCTTAATTCTTTAAATATTACCGTATTTAGTAACTGGAGAAGATGTGGAAATACTTGCTGAAGGTATTCGGTGGAGAAAATTTGATTATTTTCTTTTTAGTCTGGATCTTAACTTCTCAAATCACCCAACAACTCAGCATAAACCTCCTGCACCATCCCTATGGCAAACACCTTGAGTGCAACTTGGCTAGAAGCTTTTTTTTGCTTTTTTTTTTTTTAAAACCACTTCATTCTTATGAACACCCACACTCTTACACCTCAGGATGGAGAGCACTCATGGATGCAGGATTCTCACGAATGCAGATACGGCAAATGAGAGGATTCAGGTGGAGAGTGACACTCTGCTCTGTCTGCCTGGTCCTCTTGAACCTCATAAAAGCCGCAGAAGGGGCAGACCTGTTATCTGGCCCAATAATGTTGAATCTGGGAAAATACACAGCTTTAAAGCATGCTGCTTCTTTAGGCTGTGCTACCTTGAATTACGTGCTGCTGCACTACGCGAAACTGTGGACCGATGTGACGATAAACAGGGGGAAAATGTTTATCAGCATTTAAAAAAAAGAGAAGGAGAGAGGATGGAAAGAGTGCTATGTTTTAATGCAGAATTTGGCTTGCTTTTTTCCCCTTACACTTCCCATTCAGCTGGGTGTTGGCCAAGAGCAAAAGATATTTTTCTGAGTCGCTTGAATGATATTTTTCATCACAAGTCAGCTCAAGAAGCCAGTATTTCCATTCATATTCGTTCTTGGAGTTACATGTAGCTAATTTACAACAGCCAGCTTTTTTGCTTTCTGTGCATGAGGGTTAAAAGCTAAATAGCATTGAGAATAACACTACAGCATCTTGCTTGCCTTAACCCACTGGGGTATCCTCAGATGCCTAGAGATCATTCAGAAGCAAACAAACAAACAAACAAACCCGCCGTAGCACTGTAAAGCAACGCACTGCAGAATAGCGCTAGGAAACGGAGTAGAGTTATTAGTGAAGCTCTGAGGTTGGGCAAACATGTTTAGCAGTCAGGAACCAAGCTTTTTTTGTCCTTTTAAATGTACTACTTTTTAGGACGTGCTTTACTAAAGCACAACGCCAATTGAAATTGTGGGGGGTTTTTTGGCCCTATAGGTTTTATAAAAGGGAGTTTATCTGGAGAAAAAAAAAAAACAAAATCCTGATGCTCCATTTCTTCCATCACAAGTTTTCCCTTCCATGGTCTTCCTTGCTCCCATTCAGTATTGGATTCGTGGCTACTGCTCCTGGCAAGCAATGAAGAAGCTGGAAAGCAAGATTCTGTGGAGAAAGCAAGCAAGGAGAAAAAGCCCTTCCCAGATGAAGATTAATTTTCTCAATCCTTCTTTCAGCAATCTGCAATGCTGTCAGAAGATTCAGAGGGGAAAATGCTCTGGGTTTGGGTTTTTTTTTTTGAGGGATGATGTCCTTTTAAGAATAGGTCTGCACCACCAAAAAATCCTACGCTGAGGAAAACTCTAAGCCAGATGACGTGCCCACGTACTCCTCCTGTGCCCTACATCCCCGAGCTCCCCCTGTCCTCCCCTTCCAAGCGATGAAGAGCAGAAGAGATGAATCTCCATTCACAGGGTAGCCATGGGGCCTAGGGACCCGCCGGCAGCTGGCGTTGCGCAGACGGGGATAGGTAGAGTTGCCACTGATTTATATGCCACTTAGGAGAAATTTTTGTGAAATTATTCAAGCAGCACCGTGTGGGTATGCAATCGGGGCGAGAGCCAGTTGAAAAGCAATGACATAGCAGCTGGTTGGTTTGGAGGACTAATTATGGGATGGAGTCTTACACATCTGGGTCATCGCTTCACATCCATCTCAGTTGCATACTAGCGACAAGGTCATTACTCTTTGGTAGTTCCTTGGTGATAGACACGAAATGGCTCTGCAGGTCCAGACCAGTTTGTAGTGCACTGGTCTCCTCCTTAGAGTACTCCGCATGACAGGGACTAATTGATCTTTGTGTTGGCAGCGTGAGCAGAGATCTCAAGGCTGATCTGCTCGGGAACGGCATCCAGATTTGATGCACAGCAAGAGGCCAGCCTGGAAGAAGGCTGTCCCACCGGCTTCCCTGCCGTGCCGCTTCTGCAGCCACCCAGAGAACAGAAAATTCTTCCACGATCTTGTTCAAACACATTCAACACAGCAAAACAAAATGAGCTTCGGCAAAGGATCGTTAGTGGCAGAGTGCAGCCAGTGCAACCGCTTCACCATCCTTCCTCACAGGAGTAACCTTTACGTGGCCGCAACCCTGAATTGCGGTTACTGCCCGCGAGATCTCCAGAAAGCCTGGCAACACAGCCTGGCGCCTGTGGACAGAGTCAGGCCTTAGTAGTTAAAAATCCACGACCTAAAATAAAAATAAAATCTTTGCAGGGAAAGACATACACCCTCTTCACAGCTGCGGCAGCCCCTCAGTGCATCTGGAGTAGGCAGTGGGAAGCTCTCTCCGATGACAGCCGGAGGAGGTACCAGCGCCGGGCTGAGTTACAGGCTGCTGCAGGGCACAAGCAAGCGGTCATCTGAAACACTGAACAGCACCATGGGTTCAGTTCTGCAGCCAATACATGTAAATAACTCCTGGTGAACTGTGCTCAGGTTAAAAACCAAGTTCACCCCGCTCATGGCTTTGATTTGAATGTGGGTTCACCGCCTGTAACCTAGAGCAGGACAGCATGCAAGAGAGCGGGTCTAAAATTCTTGGTGCTCACTGTGTAAACAAACTAATTTGCAGCCTGACATTTTAGCCGTGTCCTATGTAGATGACTTCCTTCTTATTCAATACTTCTGAATAAAAACACTTAATAGCTGTGCAATAATAAATAAGGTATTAATATTATGCACCTTGGATGCTTGGTACCTGATTTAACCTTCTTTTTATCTTCTAACTTCAACAGAGGCTCTGAAAAATATGCAACTTTTTTTATAACTAAGTTAATAAGTGTTTTCAATCGCTGAAAATAATTACTATCAAGAACTGACAGTTAGCAGCATGCATAGGGCATATATACGACAGCAAGGGGAAAGTGCAGGAGAGAGAGAGAACAAGAGAGGAGGAGAGCAGATACTGTCAAATACCCAAATCCAGCCTAGAATTTTGTTTTTCATATACAACAAGAAAGAGTTTTCAAAATATTCCTCTGTGAAGAGGAAGTAACTCTGGAGGCCCAGGACGCACCCCCACTTTTTGGAGGCTCTCCGACTCTCTGGGGGGCTGAGAGGCTGGTTGCTCCCTGGAGCTCTGCCAGCTCACACCAGATGCAGTTTTCACGACAAACTGGCTGGTCAAGATTTAAGTTTATTTTTTAATCATTTGATTTCAACAGTTCCTCATTTACCCAATTCACACAACTTACCATCTGTTCGGGGGTTTGTTTTTCTTTCCTTCTTCTTCCACTACCTTAACACAGGCACGCTAGTGGTGACCTGAGGATAAAACAGATAGAGAAAAATCAAGAGTGCTGCGGTGGGCAAACGCTATCGCTGAGGCCCGCTGGCCCATGACAGATCCCGTTCGACTATTTTTCATACCGTTATGGTGCTCAGCCCCACCAACCTCGCCTTGCCCAGGAAAAGAGCTCTGGGATGCGCACCAGGAGTCTGCTGTTCTTTCATCCTTTTCATGCCATCTTGTCCCATCATCGCTGTTCATCAGAAACGGTAACTCAGGTTGACATCATTCCTACCAGAGACGGGAGCTATTGACTTATCTAAGGACAAACCTAAATACTGGCTTTTAAAGGATAACTGATCTACTAAAAGCAAGTATTGTTTTGGACATGCCATGTCATATTCATCACGCTTGGCTTTGCATTGCACTGTTACCTCCTGCGATGCCATTTGAACAACATGAACTCGCATGGCACAACGTGACAGATGCCTCAGCAATGGGGGAAAGACACTCTCTAGATTCCAGGTCCATTATAACTCATCCTAAATAAAAGATTCAAGGGATACGAACGACAGTGTGTCTGCAGACAGAAAGTGACTCGAGTCTCCCCGATTATCTGCGGAAAACAGATCTCCTCAATTCACCTGCTCTTCACATAATTAATGTTCTATTTACTTCCATTAAATGTGATTTCATTATCATCTCCTTCCAAACAACCTGATTACAAAGTAAGAGCTTTTTACCAGTAATAACAATCCCGAGGAATGTGCCAGATAGAGGCAGAGTCCTTTTTAGCACAATACTGATCCTGATCCCCGATTTACTGCTAGAAAATCTCCCCTGCATTAGGAAGAGGCATCACCTTGAGCAATCTCCTTGGAGCAACACGAGAACACCCTGCCAGTCTTCACAGGAGCAGACCGTCCTCGTCCTTTCCAAGAAGGTTGCTCTCTTAAATGTTCCTTGAGAAATTTCAAAAGACAATAAATCATTGAGAACATATTGTAATAAAAAGTATCCTAGAAGAAAAAGCATCCATGTGTATTCAGCTTCAGATTATTAAAAGCTTTCTAATTTTTACTCTCTTTTATTGGAGGAAGAAAGAGAAAGCAGACAGGTTATCTTTGCCTTTCACCAAAAACTACCTCCCCTTTTTCCAGAAATATCCAAAAATGAAAGGGAAAAGCAGCTCTGCTTCCATATACAGTTTCTGATCTGAAACTGGGGAAAAAAACAGCATTTTCTTCCAAAAAACCTGGCACCTTTGGAGGAAATGTAAAACGTCGGTGAGCATTTTAATCACACTTCCTAAAAGCCCATCTTCCAGTTGGAAAGGGCTTTCACCAAAAACAACAACACCCCCCCACCACCGAGCTCCGGTTCCCTGGTCCCTGTGACCTTGCAGCTCCCCACACCCACCACAAAGGCTTGGCCGCTGGAGAAGGTTTCGAGGATGAGGCTGGTTCTCTGCTCCAAAAGCAGAGCTAGTTCCCTGTAGCTAATCCTACAGATCCTGCCATTTTTCATGTCCTTTTAATATCACCTCCATATCTTCTTTTATTCTGATATTAATGGACTTGCTTATCCTGCTCTGTGCCCCACATATTCACTAGATGAATACAATAAATTGGCAAGTCCGGTCTGACTGCCCATATGCTGTTCAATTTGTATCTGCTGGTGTCCTGACCTCGCTTTTGTCCGAGCTGCTAAAAAGTCCAACTGAGCGGCTGAAATATTCTCTTTTATCTGAAGCTAAGGAAACTATTCTTTCCCTTTTCGCAAAACTTAATTTGCTTTTCAAAGGAAAAAAAAAGAGGCAGTTTATTATTGTGCTCCTCAATGTCTGAGGAAATACACAGAAAACGCCTGGCACACGGTATTTTTATGTGGCTTATTTTTTTTCCTTGTCTCCAAGTCTGCACAGGATTATTACTATTTGGCACACAGCAAAAGGAAGTCTCCTGTGCATAACATGATTTAGTCTGGCCGATAAAGTGGAAGTGGATTTCTTCGTTGCATATTAAGTTCCGCTGGATACCATGTGCACAAGAGAGCAAAATTGCAGTTTCATGTTCTTTTCTGATGATACATTTCCCATCAGATAGCCTCATCTCTCTCTTTCCCCAAATATTAAAATTTTTCCCAGCAGTGACTCTCCGAATTTCCCACTCTCACATATTGGCTCTCCAAAGACAGTTACTCTTGTTCGCACGGAGTTGCCAGCTAGGAGCCAGGCCCTGGGGGGTTCCCTCCTGCGGGGAGCGGGCTGGATGGCCGTGGGGACCAGCAGAGCCCTTGCAGGGAGGGTACGATGCCCTGCTCCCCTGCCCAGGAACGGTGCAGCAGGAGGGGGTGGTCTCTGCCTGGAGCCTCTTCCAGCCGGTGCCTCACCCACAGCCTCTCTCCACTTCCCAAAGGCTCAAGCTGCCAGTGCTCCGAGGATGCTGCTGCTGCTGCATCCTCCTGCTACAGCTCCCTTTTCACCAATCTCCCCCTCTCCCGGCAGAAGTCCCAGGGCCCCCACGCCACCCAGATCCCAATCCACCTTGTAGACAGGTGGTGGGTTTCCAGTTGCTCACCTCATGCTAAATATTCTGCGTGCAGCCTCCCGGGTCGTCTCCCTCGCCCCGGAGCTGTGAAGCAGTAAGAGATTTCTCCTCCCCAGCCCAGTGCTTGCTCCTATATGTAAAACACTACATGACATCTGAGATACTGATACCTTCTCAAAATGTAAAGACTAGTAACTATTGCTAAAGGAGAGGTCGTCCATAATCCACTGCATTTACTGGCATCTATCAGCAGGGTTGGGTTAGTTGCACTGGTCCAAACTGGTTGCTCCGTGCCAAAGACAACGCAGCAGATCAGTTACTGTTTCTCTAACCCATTATGTTTCTTCTCTAAAGCTTTTACAGCACAACACAAACTGGGTGCTGCCGGTGAGACTGGCTCATTACAGACATACAATTTTATTTTAAAAAAACATCAAAAGGCAACTTTAAAGGTTGATGGACTAATTTCTCTGTCCTGTGCCACTGGCTGCTCCAGCCTGTGGCCGAGGGGGGGTAAATGCCTTCTGCTGGGACAATTCCATCGGCATTTTTAGCCTCACTGCCTAATAACACAAAACCCACTCAATCACCACGCATGTTTAACGAACCGGCCAGTCTGGCCTCTGTTTCCCCAGAAGCTTTTGGCCGGTTTCAAACAACCCTGGCTGAAAGACAGAGGCTCCAACGGTATGACAAACGTCACTGCGACAGAAGGAGCAGACCGACGGGAGGGGAATGTTACTGTGACCCAGGACCAGCCCCCAGAGAAACCCTCCAGCAAGAGGCAAACACGTTCCGTGTCTTCAGCCGCTCGCTGGGTGCAGACACCGCTGGTGCCGGTGCCAGTAGATGCAGCATCACTTCTCCCCGTCCCATGCCTATTCTCTTTTCTCCTCTGCCCTCCTGGAGCAGACATCACCCTCCCTCCCGTGCCGGGCTCTCCTCCCACAGCTCTTCTCATTCACCAGTTCTTTGCCTACCTGCCTTCGCACAGTCAGGTGGCCTCACGCCATACCTTTAATGTCAGTGGGGGCTTGGACGTGAAATTCAATAAGCTGAGGATGACCTGTACGGTCCCTGCCGTTCTTCCTTCCCCTATTAATTCCCCTCTCCTTCCTTTCCTGTCATATTGTTTTACCTATTACTCCATGCCTAATAAATTATCAGTAATGTTCCAGCATCAAACATTTATTATCCTGAGCACCACGTGACTAATGAGTGAGTTAACCTCCAATTTCTGTCTGTATAATTCACGCACATTGATTTTACATGAAAAGAACTCTTGACTTACATTGGATGACCCTGATAAATTTAATCTCTTTAATGCTTCTTCGTTCTAAAGAAACGTAAAATGTTTTCCTCTAGAAAGTTTCTCACCAGTAAAACCTGCATTGCAACTTGGCAAAAAAACTCCTCCGCTACCCTGCCGAATTAATCAATGAAACTAAAAAAAAAAAAAACCCAACCTGCATAAGAAGTCTCTGATTCCTCCAAGCGCTGGCAGCTCAGCCAGCCTGACAGCGTTGTTACAAACGCGACAGGTAATCAGAGCTGACAGCAGGTGTCAAAACCCGCAGCTGGAATTTAGCGGCAGGCTGGGAGAGGTACCAGTTTGGGGCCATCTTATTCCTGGTCTCACCACCCCCCCTTTCCCCACGGCATCGCCTCGGGGCCGGTGACCAGAGTGGCAAGGCTGGGCAGGGAGCACAGGGGCAACACGGCACCTCCCGAGCCGCGGGGACCCCGAGCAATGCCGTGGGTGCCGACGGGCCTTGCAGCTACATCAACGCTGCTGTCCCTGCTTTGCTTTGCCGGGTCAGAGGACTAACCGGGAAACCATACTTCGGATATTGTGCTGGCTACCATGGGGCGTTGCAGCTTTTCCCTAGGATGCACACAGGGCTGGGAGTTTTAAACACTCAAAAACTTGCAGAACCTTTGCAGAAGGCTCATAACAGGAGTCAGGAGAGTGTTTATTTAGATCACAAAGACAGCGTGCCTATCTTCTCCATCAGGCGTATGTGCCACGTACAGTAGAAGCCTGATGCAGAAAGCCTCGGGGAGACAGGCACGAAAGTGCAAACCAGCGACGGGCTGGAAAGCCAGCTTGTGCAGCAGCCAGGACAACAGCCAGGCCAGGGCTTCACCACAGCTCATCAAAACCGAATAAGAAATTAATTTTGAAAAAAAAAAAAAAGTTATTTTGCCACAGGAAAGATATGTAGCTGGGCATGGACAGAGTTGGGTTGTTCCTTCCATGGGGAAAGAGGGAGAGGAAGAAGAATTGGAGCTGAAACGGAGACAGGGCTTGCTGCTCCTCTGGCTTTGCAAGGGAGAAGCCACGAGTGGCACTGCTGGAGGCAGTGGCCTCTCTCCATCCCTCCCCTCCGCCACCGCGGCCGAGGCCGGCATCTCACGCCTCTGCTGCAGGCAGAGCCGGCAGCAACGTGTGCTGCCTCTGCTATAAACTGCGACCGGTTTAAACTCCTGCCCTTCTCCCACCCACCCACCCACCGACAGAGCGTTAGACCCCGCCAGAGCAAGGTGAGCTGCTGCTCTCCGCAAAAATGCCTCCTCCTCGCCCCGGCTCCAAGGTCCCAGCCAAAAAGAAGGGAGAAAGCAAGGAAACAAGCTGGGCAGGATCCTGTACCGAGAGGGACGGATGCCGGCAGCCCTTCGGAAACACGGATGTCTTAGGAAGGGCGTATCAGGTAGCGCTGCCAGGGAGAGCCAGCGGAAACAGAAGGGCTTTGTTTAGGTTGCTCCTTTAAAATATGTCCACTCCCCTCGGAGCCTGCATATTTTACAGTCTTGGCATACTTTCCTTGTTGACAACTCTGGCAGACCCTGTGATGTTTTTTCCTAAGTGAACTCACTCGCCAAATGCATTTTTCAAGCTCCCACAACTTGAGGAATAGAAGTTGCAGCCCGACAAAAGGCAAGGACCAAAAAAATCAGATACTAATGGTAACATTGCAGAACATTCAGGGGCTCAAGCACGCAGTAATTGAAATGGTTAATTCATTTGCGTTATTCTTAAGTCATTAATTTTTATTCCTTTTCATGGTAAAATAATTAAAATATTTTGTTTTCTGTGTACACAAAAAAGAGTGAGGATCACGGCCATTTGGACTCCAAATAGATGTTTTTAATCTACAGGATGCAGGAAAATAATGGAGAAAATTATACATACCCAAGTATTAGAAAATATTGTATTTCAGCTACCCAAGTATTAGAATTCTATATACCCAAGTATTAGAAACATCTGCATTGCAGCAAGAAGTCCTGTCACCAGGCAAATGCCAAGAACAGAAGATAAAAAGAAATTGACTGTTCTTGAGAACGTCAGCACACGGATGAGCAACCCAAGTCCGCGAAACTTTGTAATGTTTTCCTTGACGATAACAGCTTTGGATGAGACCTGGGAACAGTTATGTATTATTCTAAATAAACAGCTTGGTTTTTCTTCGTGCCAGGTAGCTCCTTTTGGTGCTTTGCAAAAGCTTGAAAATGCTGTCCCTCTGCCACCACACCCAGTTTATCGTTATTCCCCCAAAACAGATGTTCTAACCCTAAGATTTTTTACCGAAGAAACGCTGGAGAACCCAGCCAGGGCAACCGGAGTGCCCAGCTAATCTCCACATTGCGGGCAGTGAATCAAATCTCTTGGCACTCCTTGTACCAAGCAAGCACCCCATGCAACACCAGACTGGTTTGGGTTTTTTTTTTTTAAAATAAGAATAGAATAGAATAGAATAGAATAGAATAGAATAGAATAGAATAGAATAGAATAGAATAGAATAGAATAGAATAGAATAGAAGAGTAGAATAGAATGGAATGGAATGGAATGGAATAGAATACAATAGAACAGAACAGAATGGAATAAGCATAATCTAATTATTATTAAAAACCGTAATAATAATAATAAGGAGGAGGAGGAGGAGGATTTAAATTATCATTTAAAAAAACAGTGTGGTGTTGCATGGGGTGCTTGCTTGGTGGAAGGAGTGCCGGGAGATTTGATTCACCACGTGTGAATATATTATAAGTATGTTAATTATTATGAAAATTATTATACAAAATTATAATTATATTAATACTATGTAAGAATAACTATACTAATCTTGTAGTATTATGTATTGCTATAGCATATTAATATAGGATTATTATAAGAAACGTTATATTGATTATAGTAATAACGTACTTTTAATTTATTTTTTAATTATTAATCTCCTTCAGATCCAACCACAGGCTTTTAACTCCAGCCTACACCCACAACCTCTCCCGCACCACCAACACCCTCTTCCCCCCTCTTCCCAACCCCTTCTCCAGCATTTTTCCTCCCATCCCCACGGCATTTCGCGGTTATCTCCTGCCATCTACCGATGTTTGCGAGGAGGCGACTACCGCCTTTCGCGAAGCGTGGGGCGAGAATACACCCCTCGCTTTTAAAAAAAGGGGGGTGATGCGGGTGGGGCGAGGCACCGGGGGCCCGGCCACGGGCCCGGCCCGCCCCGGGCGGCCTGGCCGCCCGGGGCGGGCCGGGGCCGGGGCCGGGCTCTGCCCGAAACCTCCCCGGGGGAGGGGGAAGGCTCAGCCCTTAAGAGAGGCGCCGGCGTCCGCCGTCCCGTCCCGGCGCGGCCATGGGGGAGGCGGCGGGAGGTAGCGCGGTCCCTCCGCTCCCGCCGTCGGAGGCGGTCGGGGGGCAGGTGAACGCCCTGACGGTCCTGGCCTTGCTGGAGAAACTGGTATCCATGCTGGAAGCGGTGGAAGGGCAACAGCGGCAGATGGAGCAGAGGCAACGGGGTTTGGAAGGGGCGGTGAGGGGTATTCAGGGAGATCTGGGGAAATTGTGCCGCAGCCACGGGGCGACGGGGGAAGCGGTGGAGAAGCTGCTGGAGAAGTCGCGGAAGGTGTGCGCCCACACCCGCGTCGTGCGGGAGCGGCTGGAGAGGCAATGCGACCAGGTGCGACGCCTGGAGCAGCATCACGCGCAGCTGCTCCGGCGGGACCGCTTCAAGGTGCTCATCTTCCAGGTGAGAGGCCCTGCGGCCACCCCGTGCCCCCCGGCCACCACGCCCTGCATCCCCCCGCACCTTATTCCCAAACCTGGGGGAAGAGCCCGTTTCTGCTAACTCCTAGCAACACTAGGGAAAGAGCTGACTTGCTACTAACTCTTAGCAAACTTGGGAAAAAGGCTGTCTTTTTGCTAACTTAGTGCAGTTGGGAGAAAAACCTTCTTTCAAGCTCAGCCTTCTTTCAATCTCAGCAAACTTGGGGAAAGAGCAGTCTTTTTTGCTAACTCTTAGCAGACTTGGGGAAAGAGCCCTCTTATCCTTAGCAACTTTAGGAGAAATGCCCGCTTTTCCTCTTAGCAAACTTGAGGAAAGAGCCTGTTTTGCTAACTCCTTGCAAACCTGGGGAAAGAGCTGTCTTTTTTGCTAACTCTTGGCAAACTTGGAGAAAACGCCCTTTATTTTTTTGCTAACTCTTAGCAAACACGGGGAAGGAGCCCTTTCTTTGCTAACTTTTAGCAAACTGTGGGGAAGGAAACCTCTTTTACGCTTGGCAAATTAGGAGAAAGAGCTGTCTTTTACTAACTCTTAAGCGTGCCTGAGGAAAGAGACCTTGTTTTGCTAACTCAGCAAAAAAGGGGAAAGAGCCACCTTTTATTCTCAGCAAACTCGGGGAAAGAGACACCTTTTACTAACTCTCCGCATACGTGGGGAAAGAGTTGTTTTGTTGGGGGGGGGGTTAAGCAAACTTGTAGAAAGGGCCCTTTTTTTTTAGTAAACTCTTGGCAAACTTGAGAAAAGAGCCCATTTTGCTAACTTGTAGCAATACCCCTAAAAACCGCCCTTGCATCTGCCCTCAGAAGCAGGAGAGGGGCAGCGCTGCAGCTCCCTGTCGCACTCAGCCTCACGCCCCGCTTCCCACCTCAGGCTGTTCTGGCCCATTCAGGGATGAGCTAAAAATTCAGCTTCCTGGGAGTCCATCCAGTGATAGCAGCAGTTTGCATATTTTCCCCTTTTTAAGCAATGGTCTGGACAGAACATGGCGTGAGCTTTAACTAAACACAGGACATGACTTTTACATCTTTCTAAAAAAAAAAAAAGAAAAAAAGAAAAAAAAAAACAGACAGATCTCTACAACACACTGGGGGAAGGAAGGAGAGCGAGCATGGGGCTGGAGCAGCCACAGGTCGGGCACATCAGCAGCTCCTCAGGCTAAACTTGTCGGCTGCATGTTACGTCTGTCAGTAGCTAACTCCAATCCTCGGGTTGTTGGGGTTTTTTCTATTTAAACAAACAACAGAGCAGAACTTGCTTTTAAAAGCTGGCAGGCCTGGTTAGTGCACAGGCACTTCCCCGAGAAAGGAAGCCCCCACCTCCCTGCTTATTGTTCTCCCAAATTACCGTCCGGGCTTGTCAAGCCAGAAGAGGAGGAGCTGCGGCATGTACCGAGCGTGGTGGTTTCCACCCTAGAAGGAATGTGGAAATTATTCCAGGGACTGGGTAAATTAAAAGACACATGTTCTCTGGACTTCTCCAAGGAATTTAAGATCCGTTGCTGTAAGTCAAAACATTGCCATCTCCCAGGCCCTGTTAGCTAACGACTGCCTCCCGCCTCCAGGCTCAGACCTAGACCTTGAACGTTTCCCGTGGGGAGGGGGCACCAGCTTGGCCTGTGGGAAGGTATTTTGTGACATTTCTGCTACCTGCGAGCATGAGAATTAAGGCCTTGCTATTGCAACTACAGCATCTTCCTCCAGAGAACCCAAATTTTAGCATTTTAAGATGACGTAGTGTGTAGAGGAAAGACAGAAACACAGCTGTGTGTGGGCAGTTAGGGTTGCCTCAGCCAGGGATCCCCACTACTGCTGCCTAGAGGCAGTGATCTGCAGGCACTGGGTAAAAGTACTGCTCAAACTCGCCAAGAAGGGTTTGAAGGGTAAAGCAGCGTCCGAGAGGGGAGGGCTGGCTTGGCTTGTTCCCCGACACTAAATAGTATTGCAAAGCTAAGGTCTATTTAAACCTCCGAGCCTTTCCTTAATACTGGGTCCTAAAGTGCACAAACCCAAACCAAACAACACGGGTCCATGTCCCAGAACAACAGCTAAAGAAAATCCACTGCTGCTCCACCGCCCGTCACGGGGGTGGTGCCTTTGGACAGGAGGTCTGTTCTTCATTGCTTTTACAAGGATTTAGTTGACTGTGTTCCCGTCTCTCACTGGAAAATATGTTGTCATGGCGGGGGGGGAGATGAACTTAACCGATCCCAAGCCGATGCGAATCAGGAACACAAGGCTTAGAAAAGAAACACTGCAGTTAAATTCAATTAAAAAAAATCCAGTAAAAAAAATTCAGCTGTCAACTGGGAATTGCTCCTGGCACTGGGCTGTTGCTAAAAGGCAGCGTGGCTGTCTGGAAAACCAGGGTGGCCGGCAGAGCTTCCCGGGGCGTGGGAGGGTGGCCAGGGTGGGCAGCGCCCAGGGCTTTCTCCGGCGGAGCCTGGGAGGAGCTGGGATTTTCCACTGGGGAAGCGGCCGCACCCGGAGGGATGGTGGGTGCTCACGAGGCTGTGCCCGAAAGCCTGCTGCCAGCCTGGGCAGGCGCCTTACCTGCAAGCCCACCTCCTCGAAATCTCCCTGCGGGGTCTCCTTACAGGGCGGAGGTGGGATGGCCTCCTAGTCAGCAGGGCCACAGCCTTGCTAGGAGAATCGTACAGAGGGAAAAGAGCAGAAGGCTGGCTGGGATTCTGTACTGCCCCAAGCAGGAATCCATGGAAAAACAATTGCAGGAAGGAGAAGTCGCAGCAATGAAGCCATATTGATGCCAGATTTTTCAAAAGGGAAATCTGGATATATGAGACTTCTCTTCAGTTGGGGGATTCTTCTTTTCCACTGGAAAAAACCAATCCCAAACTTCACACAGCATGTTTCTCATTAGGACCTGCTTTTCCAGCTTAGGAAGACAGCTCGGTATGAAAATAAAAGTACACATTTGTGATTCAGTTCTGCATTCACCGTATACCTCAAGCTCCCTGATACTTGGTGGGAGCACTGAGCATAGCCAAAACGCATGACTGAGCTCCAGCTCTGCATTTTATGAAACCGTGCTGCCACATGCCAGCATCAGCTTTCCCTCAGCGTACACGCTGAGAATGAACTGTGTTTAGAAAAGTTCAGCTATTTACATATTTTCCATTAAAATGCTCTTAGTTTTCTCTAAGACTGTCTGCATTGTTCCTAGTTTGCATATATTTCTTTAATTGGTGACATATTTTAATGGAGCTCCATTTCAAGCATTTGAGGATGCAAAAGTTATTACAAATGCCACAAGTGACACAGCAATTTAGCAAAACACTGAAGTGACTGTTTTAAAAATCCTTGTTAAGCTTTGGCATTGTTCCCCTCTATTTTGTTCTTGCCACATGACCAGCTTTTTGGTTCTGGTTTGGTGGGGGTTTTGTTTGCTATTTTAGCTGCAGAAGCAAAATGCAAGATAAAAAAGGCTCATGTTTAATTTTTCAGTTAAATGTCATGTTTACTAGTGAATAGGACTATAAAATATGTCAAAATTACGGCTTGGGGTCAAGCACACTGATATTCAAGCCCCTTTCAGATGCTGCTCTTGGTAAATGCTTCATCCTGAAGTGAAGCAAGAGGAGGGCAGAGGAAATCAGCCATTTGGGTGTACCTTGCTGTTTGGGTCACTGTAATAATCTTTTGAAAAGGCAACTTCAAACTCAAAAGTGAACAAGTGAGGGAAACAGAAGAATTACAAACCGCTAAAGCTATTACCTAACTACGATATTTCCCACTGGAGCCTTGCAGGGAGAATACTCTTATATTGATTAATGACTAAAGTATCTCGCACGGCTCTTAGGACTTGCTCCAGCTGTGCCGTGGGAGGTCAGGGGGACAGTGCAGCCAAACCCCCCGTGCCCCAGCCTCCACAGGACGTGCACATGGGCAGCCGGCAATTTCCTCCTCCTTGCCCGCGGTCCCAGCCTGCTCCCTGCCCTCCTCCTCCCCGTGGTGACATCCAGGTCTGAAGAGCATTTATTTGTCTGAAGGAAAGTAGGTGGAACTGTAGTTGGTTTTAGAAGGATTTGCCATCTTTTGACCTATTTTGTGTAGCAAAACAAGTTTTAGACTAGTAATCATTTAGGCATATAACAGCATCGACAAAGTGCAGAGGAGCCTGGACTGCTGTAAGCATGGGAAAATGCCATCTCCCCTTCTTGAAGGCCATGGCCTCTTACCACAAATCTAACAAAAATCCAAACCAAAGCACGCTGATTTCCTTTATGCGGCATCAGAGATTCAGCACTCCTGAGTAAATTAACTACCTGTTCACTCAGGTCATTTGGTTTTGTAGTACACCGTTACGGATCTTACCTTCCTTTCTGGTAAAAGATAGGGTAGAGATTATGACCTATAGAAAGTTCCCGAGAATGGCTGATCAAAGCCACAGGGAAGGCACTGGTTTTAATTTTGCAAGTATTCCTAGTATTAGCAAGAGTTGTTTTACACAGAGAACTTGCACAAGTCTATTCGGCTCCTACATGGACAAAATAAAATTCAGAGGAGCTACCTACCTACAGTCAAGCTCATCTGAGAAAATGCAAGTGCTGTTTTTGGACTTGGATATGGAAAATAAAAAGGTGTATTGCTTTCTCAGAATTTTAGATTAGATCAAGAAGAAAAGATCAAAGTTCTACTTTTTTTGGCACGGAAAATAGTTACGCAGTTTGTAACAGTTGGCATTTTTCAATGTATTGTTCTAGTCTTCCTAAATGAAATACTAGACTACTTGAAAAATGTATCAAACCAAAATATATGTAACAAACTTGTTAGACCAAAAAGTTACCAATAGCCCACTTACAACATGTTATCAGCAACTGTATTAGAAACAGAAACATCTGTTCCACCACAGAGCATTCCTAGTATACCACCTTTGTATTTCCAAAGCATTTTGCTTAATTTATTTTCATTTGCATTTTAATAGTTCCTGTGATCCTAAGGTCTTTTAGAAACGTGAGATAGGAAAGCATGTCATTCCCATTTTACAAGCAGAATACTAGATGCCCAGAGGCTGATGTTTTCCAGGGCCATGCAGGAAGCTTAGACAGAGAGGTGATTTCTTGAACGCCAGTATTGTCTGATAGCCAAAGACCACCTAGGATCTGCTTTTAATTGAATCATTAGCTCATTATTATGTAGTATATTTTTGTTTGCTTTTTTTTTTTCTTTATAAATATGATAGTTTGACAGTCTCCCTTCTACTCAGTCACAAATTTGATAAAAATTGAAATAAAATGTATGTCCATATTCTTCTGGAGACTGCACGCAGCACTTCAGTTTAATGTGAATACTGTAGGTACAGAGCTAACCTGACCTTGAGATGAGCCACGCAGGCCCATCTCTGGCTCAGACTGCACTGTGATCAATCTCATACACCACCACTTTCCTAGACTAAATACCTTAAAAGTTACAACCCATCTTTGCTCATTAAAATCAGAGCTTTCTATGCCATTCAGGCACTTACACCTGACTGTTGAGATGCTTAAATCTGTATGCGATTACCTAGGTTTGGAAAGAATGTACAAGACACGTAAATTATGCTTTATACTGAGTTCTCATGCTCTGGGGAATAATTTAACACTGCACCCACTCATGTAATCCACATTTCATTAACTGCAGTGGAGAGAAAATATAAATATTTGTACTGCAGTTACAGCTGTTTTCACTTAAAGCTGGTGCAGGTTTTCTTTGTTTTGTTATCTTGGTCACTGTTGCCGATGGTTGCAACAACATTATAGGTGTCGGGAGAAGAGCGCTGGCTTTATTAGATGTTCCACTGCAGGCAAAGGGCTTGGAAACCTTGTCTGTGCCAGTGTATCCAACTGAGGCCGCTGGTCCAGGAAGGTGTGTGGAAACCGTAGAAGCAAAGCACATACAAACTGTCAAACAGCCATCAATTTTTTTGGCACTTTTCATTTTTATATCCCTGAGGGATATTCATCAACACACTTGAATCACAGTATAGATGATTATATACTGTGTATGTACGGTATAAAATGATTCTGCCTGTCCACGTGCATATTCTTGAGTTATAGAAGCGCTACAAGGTAGTCAGGAGTATTTTGTTTTTAAGAACAACCGTGTACAAAGCACTGTGGTGTATTCATAAAGACATGCTTATACAGTCTTGGCAGCAAATTTTACTTGAGACACTACTCTCTCCAGTGATCACAACTGTATGCTCAGTCCTGAAATAATGAGCATGAACTTCGAAGTGTATGTGGCCTTTTTTCCCCTTAACTGTACGCTCAGGCCCACTAGGGACAGATCTGAGACTATTACAACCATTTCACTCAGCACTTACTGCTTTTTGTATCTAAAGAGAAATACGGGGCGGGGAATAAAAAAAATCCTTCCAATCCATAACACTACGTGATATTGCATGCACTCTGTCTGAAGGTGATAAAAAAGGTAATAAATAGAGAATATGCAGATCTAAGGCGTAACGATTCTGAAAAGAAAAGGGAGTGTGCGAGGAGCCTCATTTTCTTTGCATGGGCAGATGCCTGCAAAACCTACCGCAGAACAGAGCGTTCATTGTGCTGCCTCTGAACTGCTCGGTGTTGCAGAGCTGCTGTGCTCGGTAGTCTCAGAGGTCCTTCGTTACGAGTTGCAGCTTCTGCCCTTGTTCAGCCTGGTTTGTTTTCAGTTACCTTCTTTCTTTCCATGCCCTTTCTTGGTTTTGTTTCTCAAAAGCAATCTTTTTCCTCTTAGCTAGAAGGGACTACTAGTATTTTCTATGTGGTATAATGTCTGTTTATTTTTGTATGCCATAAACTTCTTTTTTTATTCTGTTTCAAGGAATTGCCCTGTCCATATTTTTAATATTTACCAATTTACCAACGAAATTTACCATTTTTTTTCCTGTGCTGTAAATAGATGGGAAATAGCACATAAACCTCATAGACTGCATGGCTTCTCAGTACCGACAATCCAGTTTTAACAGCAACATACGTTTCTCTGAAACAGAGTGGGAGCGCTAACTGCATTTGCCATCTAAGGTACCTCTCAGGTGCACCCAACATCTCTGCAGGGATATTCCCAACCTTTTACCTCTCAGGTGCACCCAACGTCTCTGCAGGGATATTCCCAACCTTTGGCTAGAGAAACTGAAAGCTCTGGGGGTTACGTGACGTCCGTAGGTCTACGCAGGAGTCTGTAGTACGACCTCCTCAGCCGCCATACCATCCCTTCTCCCCAGGGATAGGTGTACAACTTACAGCTAAACTCTTTAATAAGAGTATCTAATCTAAATGACAAAGAACGGGATTTCCATTCTGTATACCTTCCAAGTCACTCTGAAAGAGAAATCTTACAGCTGACAGCTCATTAGTTTTAAACTGTACCAGATAATGGTTCAGTGGGCTTTGAGTGGCTTGTTACTGGTTAAATACACTGAAACAACAAGAAATGTTCAGCATCCTTCATCTCATCATGGGGGGTGGGGGGGAAGTAATTGTTCAGGGTTGTGCTTTGTTTATTAAATTTGTGTCCCGTGAACTATGAAACTCAAATATTGTCAATTCTTTCAGGAGGAAAATGAGATCCCTGCCAGTGTTTTTACAAAAGAGCCTGTTCCCAGCATTACAGAAGGAAAAGAGGAGCCTGTGGATGAGAACAAATCACTGGAAGAAACCTTGCACACAGTGGAGTTGTGTTCAGATGATGAAATGTTTCACGAGGAAGATGATGTGGATGACAGCGCAGAGGAGAAAACAGAAGAATCAAGAGCTGAGAAAATTAAAAGATCCAGCCTCAAGAAGGTAGACAGCCTCAAGAAAGCATTTTCCCGCCAAAACATCGAAAAGAAGATGAACAAGATCAGCACAAAGATTGTCTCGCCCGAACGGAGAGAAAAGATCAAGAAATCGCTTACTGTGCATCATCAGAAATCCTCCTCTTCAAAGAGTTCGGCTTTCAAAGTGTCTCCCCTCACGTTCAACGTGAAGAAAGCCCGCGAAGGAGAAAGCCCTGCTGAAGCTGAGGACAGACCAACGGAAACTACAAGCAACGACCAAGCTGAGAATGAGGATGAAATGTCATTCGCAGACATGCACTCGGATATGACACCTACCACCTCGCTGACCGAGGAGGGCAAAGCCGTAGCCGATTCTCTAGAGAAGGAAGCCAGAATGGAAGGGAACGCCATGATGAACAACAACATCGAGCTGTCCATTGTTGAAGATGATGAAGAGTATGGGATGCCTCTAGAAGTTTCTAGCCAGAAACTGTATGATGAAAGAAACAACCCAGTCGGCGGGGAAACGGAACAATCTGACGAAGAAACGACCCAAGCAGCTGTCCTGCAGATAGATCAAACAGCGTAATCGACCCGAGCCTTCCTTCGCCTTCCAGATACGCATGGTTTTACTTAGGCGAGTAACTCGTTTCTGCTACACTGGCGGTAGTAGCGATTCAGTTTCTTCCATCCTTTTCTCTGCAGTGGTAATTTATTGCATCGTGTTGGAACGCAGAGTGAACAAGGTCAATGACACGACTGCAACATGCTTCATTTTAGGCCGAATCACTGATGTTTATTAATTTAGAGATGCTGTCAGCTGGCGTAAGAGACTAGCAGGAAAAGAGTATGTCTAGTAGAAGCAAGCGGGTCATCTGGCTTTCTTATAGTTAGGTCAGAGGAATGCGTGGAGAGTAGTCAAAACCTAAACATTTCTGCTCTGTTTTCTTCTCTGTCAGTATTTCACAGCACTGTGAGTAGTTTTGTATGTAAATGTAGAAATACCAATGAGAACATTTGATTTCAGTTTCCGTGCTATGCTCCGTGAATACTAACAGCCTCAGTAACTGCATACACACTGTTTGTCTGGGGTTTTGCTCCACCATGCTGTAAGCCCAGAAGAGCAGAGTACCTAAAGGACAAAGCTGAAAAGTTGGTTCCATCAATTTCAGTGGGGGGAAAGATTTTTGCCAGAAGCCTCTCGCTATTCACTTAGAAGAAATGACTGTGTTTAGGTGGAAATGAAAAGATGTTTTTCAGTCCTCCAGAGTTATGGAAATACATTAGTGACAAGCATGAATGTGTGATCAGCTACTGTACCTTTAAGGGATCAGATATTGAAAAAAAAAAATAGAAGGAATTTGATAGAAACATGGATATAGTCTGAAGAAAGTATGAAATGCTATGAAATGTAAAAAAGCACAAAAAAAACCCTGCAATATTAAATCCCTACTTCCAGCTTAAAGAATATATACTCAGATAACACTAATTAATTAATTCTTAGTCTTCGTAGCAATATACTATCAAACTTGCACCTGCACAACTTTGTATCTCAGAGTATTTTGAAAATAGCATAATTTATCTTTTTACAAATTATTTCATATATAGAGCTATATCTACACAGAAGAGTTAGATAATTACAGGGATGTAAGCACAATTTTTTCAAAAAGGTGAAGTACTCTTTTAGGCATGTCTAAAGGGAACAATGTGTTATGGATTGAACTTCATGGCAGGGATGAGTTTTACATAAGAATGAGTCTGCAAAGCCATAAGATTTGATTCTCTGCTAATAACTTTCATCAAAGCCACCTACCTGCTCTCAAAATTACAAGCCTGTAATTTTTCAAAATTCATTGAAAATGAGAGATTACAGGGTAGTTTGTTCACCATGAATGTTCATTCCTGTCACTTAACAAAGGTAAGGGGGAGGAAAGGGAAGCACAATACCCACAACAGTTACCTTACATCCTTGTTTGTTTATGCAGTGGGTTATTTTTATTTTTATTTTATATATATATATATATAAAAAAAAATTCTACTGATACTTAACATTGCACTAAAAGGTTGCTTCCTTCAACTTGTATTTAGAATCACAAATTACAGGGGAAATAAAAACTACAGCAAAAATACCATTATTAAATGATTAACAGATATTACTCCACAGGGGTAATATCTGCAACCAGTAAATCACACTGGAAGTTAGTCAATAAGAGCTTAGTGTAGGTGAGTACTATTAAGAGTTAAGCTCTTAAGTGTATGGTATCATATAGGAGATACTGTTTGTAAGAAAAATCATGGCATAACCCGTGCAGCTATATTTTTATTTTGTATTAACTACAATGGATTTGAATCATTTTTACTTGTAACTAACTACAAATATGGCAAATAAAAGCATAACAAAAAACACAGTCATGTCAGTCTTTGGGAGAAGCAGTCTGAGAAGTTGGCAAAGATAAAATTTAAAGGTCAAGCATTTATTACTTCAGTTCATATCCCGTTTGTACCTATACCATTTTCTTTCTCATCCTCTGCTGTTATTTAGAAATGCAAACGCCAGCGCTCAGCCTTTGCTTTCCAGACACTGGTCAGATCTCTAGCACATCTGAATGTAGTCAGGCACTTGCCAAAATCTGCTAGCTCCATCTGCATTTTTTATTGGACTGCAGCATACTTCTAATACTTTAAATAGTCCTGAAAGCATATTTATATTGAAGTGTATATTCTGTTTATGCACACAGATAAATTCATGTCTTCTAGAGTGCCACATCATAGTCTTTAGGAGGCTTAATTTTACTGACAGACCAAAGAATGCACGTTTAACCTTTATGTAACAGCTGTCAACTTCCCGCAGCCACCAAGCGCTAACCAGGAACCCCAGCATCATGTTTACATTTCGCTTTCAGATATGCCTGGTTTGTTTGTCCTGCTAAGCTTTAATTCAAACAATACCCCTGGCCATGCTTTATCCAGTTTTAGAGATGCTGAAACGAATCCCATGCGCGGTGTTTTAAGAGCATTACAATGCTATCCAGTAAAACCATTGGAAATGCAGATACTGAGCATCTGTGAGAATTAATTCAAATACCCACTTCAGGATACACTACACACACAGCCATCAGCTGCAGGACTAGAATTAAACATTTTCTCCGTCACAATCACACATTTACAAGGACGAGCAGGCCTGTAATCCTAACAAACATAAGAAAGCATGCTTTGCAAGAGAGAAAAGCATTTACACAACTCGCGAATGTCTGCTTTTGTGCTATCTTATAAAATCAGAGGACAAAGCTCAGGATGCCAAGATGTCCCCCAAGCTGTTTCTTCCCCTCTCCTTCCATTCTTGAGTCCTAAAAACATTAGTCTGCAAAACTTAGTGTTTCAGGGAGGAGACAGACTGCAGCACCAGCAGCACTGTATTCTTTCAAGTATCTGAAGTATGTGCCTGGATCTTGTCAGGCTGGCAGATGTCAAGCATATGCACGGGTATTCCATGCTTGTGCTGACAGGTTTTTCTACATAATTACTTTTTTAAAAAAACTGCTTGTTTACCCTTCTTGACACGATAACACGGGTACAGCGCCTGCCCATGAGCTCCACTCGTACCACTATTCCTTGGAAGACCTGACCTGTTAGCTGCTGCATGGATTCAGAGTTTGACCTCCACTGAAATCAGCAGGAGCTTTGCACAAAGAAAGAGGGTGTGATAAAGTCCTTATGGTATAAATATTTAAACCAGCAGCACTCAGCGGCTGCTGATACTTCCATTTTCAATGCCAGAAAAACAGCTGACATTTCTGTCCCCTTTTAGGGGAAAGGGCAAAGAGCATCCTGTTGACCCCCATGTGCTAATCCATGAGCCGGCTCCTCTGTGAAAAGGCACAGATACGGACTTTCTGGACCATTTCACTGTCAAATAAGAGAGTGCAGTGAAAGCCCTCATACGGGCCTGCCTGAAGTGTGTTTGATGATTAAAGAGACAGAAGAAAGGGAAGAAGAAGAAAAGGATCAGAAGGTAAAATATATCTGTATGCCCTTTACACTGATGCAATGAAAACCAATTGTTGTTATAGGCTGTAACGCAAACAGTTAGGTGACTGATGACTGCTAGTCACACACTTAAAAAAGCGGTAAACTTACTTAGTGAAGTAATGGCAATTTGTTAGAGGGCAAACCGTTCACCAAGGGACCAATCCAACCCTGAAAGTCAGTGAAAAGCCTTCAGCTGGCTCAAAGGACTCCCCAAGCCGTACAACATTTTTGGGCCACACGTACAACTCCTGTGACCATCAGCAGGAGCTGCGTGCATAGATGCAGGATGTGAGATCTGTGTATCTCCCCAATCCAATCTGCTTAGCTCATCAACAGAATAAAAAGTTTTACTGCCATCAGCACGGCAGATGCAACAGTGTGGCAGAAAGGAAGGCTATAGCCTGCTTTGCAGCGTGCATCCTGAGCAAAATTTCAAGCTAAGTTCTGACTGCAAGGTCTTTGCTGTCGGAAACTGCATACAACGGAGCAAGTGTAGCTCCAACTCCTGAAAACAAAGTCAACTACGCAGGTAGAAAGGTTTTACTGTGACCCCCTAAGACACACACGCTCACTCTGGGTGTCAAGAGGAAGGTGTCAGGTGGTTTTCCTGCATGCAAAGAAAAAGACTGACCACCCGAGCAAAGCAAGCACACAGCTGTTTGGCCCCAGTCCTGGTCAGGGTTCTGCCTCAGCAACTAAACAACTGGCAGGGAACAACTGCCAGAGCAGCCCGAAGGGCGCTGACTCAGCACGTAAGTATCCGCCACTCTGACTCACAGCCCTTATTTCCCAAATAAACGGAAAAAGGCTGATAGCCACTTTCCACCACTTTAAGCTGCCTGTTGCCGGGGTTTTGTTTCAGGATCTGCATTTGAACCAGCATCAACCCCAGGCTGAGTCTAACTGCATGCACGAAGAAATTGTAATCAGCATACTTGCAGCTGTCGGTGGTGGCTGATCTTTCCTGCCCTCCTTTTGATCAAAATGCCTTTTTTCCCTTCCTTTCACTCCGCCGAGTCGTTTGCGGGAGTCTGAAGTGCACACTAATTCAAATAAGGAACTCTCTCTAACTGCATGTTGAGAGCTGATAATCAATGTCATCTTTAATTTTTCTTACATGGTTATCCCCTTTAATGGAGTCTGCTGCAGTAACTGAGAATAAATCTGCTTTGGGTTAACCTAGAGATTGTTATTTATTTTTCTTTCAGATCAGAGATTAATATTGCTGTATGACCATTGGCACTAACCTCTTTTTCCATAGCAACACTGAAGAGAACATAAACTATGAGTCACAATTTCTCTCTGGAGAACTTTTTTGTAATTATGATCATTCCACAGTTCCTAAAATATATTAGCTGATATATAGCTCTGGTATAACAACTTTGATTTTCCTTCGTTTGAACACACAGGCAGAAAGAAGAGACTTCCATTATTTTCTCTTTCTCAGGCTGAGCTAAACACTATACAAAGTACCATACATTCATTATTCATTATAATCGTGTGGCTCCTAAAAACTCCACGGCAATGTTTTCCTTATAAAGGTGGAACAGGTTTCCTTGCTTTCAATAACCTTAAATGATACTGACCTTCTAAAAGAAAACTCGTGTCCTTCCCAACATGGTAAGTAAATTGGGGTCTGACAGCTGGAACTCATCCAAACTAGAAACCGTATTACACTGGGTGGCGGCAAGGTTGCAAACTAGCATTGCTCCTCTGCCAGTCAATAGCTTTAAACCCTCCAGCATTTCCTCTCCCACAGAACACAGCTGCAATATACAGCCCAAATTCAGTACTAATCGTGATTCTCTTCACTCCCTTCACCGAAAACCTGGCCTTGGAACAACTTACCCATACAGCTCCTTGGAATATCTCAACAGATGATCACACCGGATCATCACAAGAGATTGTAAGATTTTTCTTTTGTGTGGCTGTCTCCTACATTTCCCTTACAACATAGTCTGCTGCATGCTGGTGCGAAGCGCTCAGAAAACCCATAGCATCTGTTGCAGGAGCAGAATTAGGAAAAAAGATTAGCAAAACCAAGGACACCCACATTCAGCAACAGTCATAATCCAAAATGGAGAGACAGAACAAGCTTGCATCTCTCCCTGCTCTGCAGTGTGATCCCCAACAGCTAAACCAAACCCAGATTGCTCCAAGACAAAGGATACGTGGTTCGCTCTTGCCTTGCCAGTATGAAGCAGCACGCACAGGCTCAGGCTTGCGCAGGCACGCAGCTACAGACCAGAACACCAACTAACATAGTATCAGTCACTCTACAGACCTGTATACTCCTCCCTAAAGGTTTGCGGGAAAAAAACAAACCTTCAGATTCCTGAACAGAGGGAGCAGAAGGTCGTTGTGACGGCCTATGCCATTAACTCCAGCGAGGAGAGTCTGGCTCTGTCTTCTTTACTCCCTCCCATCAGGCTTAAGCTGTGCAGAAGTGCGGGTGATGTGAACTGTGCTGGATACTGAAAATGTGCAAGACAGTGCTAGGAACAAACAGCACACAGGGGATGTCTACACTGCACACCATGTACACATACCTCATTTAGATCAAGTACCAGGCAACGCCAACTACAGAAACACAACGCTCCATTCAAGCAAATTTATCTTATTTCTCAGCTGCTTAGCTCCTGATGTCCTACGCTATTCATTTAAAGCAAGCTTCAGCATCTTTTCAGTACACTGCCAACTACAGTTATATATGCCCTTATATTACTTGTTCCTTCTGACATGCCTGTAGGCAAATGAGCCCCGTGAGGATGACAACATGAGCTGCATTAACCAGCCGCCCGGTCCCTGAATCATTACAACTCAACACAGCATTGTGAGAGAGGTGGAAAAAGGGACAGTGAGAAAGTCTGACTAGCAGTAAACAAATTATGAACACACAGAAGTTGTCTGCATTTGCAGAGTCAATTGTCACTTCCACAATATCACAGTGAAAGCTATACGCACTGTGACTTCTTTTAAATAACCTTCATTTTCCATTTTACTGTTATCGATTGCTGGAGATTGAAAGTCAGTGAGCAGGTTATGACTGAAAACATTAAGAGGTGATATGTCATGTACGACCTGTGTAAATAGGTCCTACATAAATTTGAAAAGAAAGGGGTTTCTGTTTGCATGTCCAGGCCTAAGCTGTTTAGAAGAATGGCTGCATCCTTTGCGTGCCACTGCATACCTCTTCAAATAAAAGACAAGCCTGCAGTACATGGAAGTATGCAGTTCTGGTTTAGGTTTAACAGCACTGAGATCTCAATTAAAACAAGATCACGTTATGCAGTAGCTCTAAAACACTATGTATGATATATATATATGTAATATACGTGACATCCAGTTTCAAATAAGGTGAGAACCTGGAAAAGTTTTTATGGATTTTGGAATTGTTTTAAACTCTTTCCCTAAAAAGGAAACAGGCTGACAGGATCCTATAAATCCAATCAGTTCCCATAAATTCTTAATGATACAATAGCTGACATTCAGCTGGGAGTGGACGGAGGAATTAAGACAGGGAGAAGTGTGTGGGAAGAGAAAACAAACAGGAAAATGTGGGTAAGAAATGGAATGGTGGGATGTGCATGAGAGAGGGAGCGTGTGAGGGAAGGAGTTGGTGGGAAGGGAGGGAACAGGGAGGAAGGAGCTGAAAGGCTACTGAGAAAGAGACACCGGCAGAGCGCCCAGAACAGAGGCAAAGACCTCAAAGCAAAGGATGGGACAGAACCAAGAGGCACCAACAAACAGGGCAAACAAAGAAAAACAAGAGTCATAAGGTCTAGGGTTCAAAAGGGTGGAAATGAGAGTAGGAAATCAGAAAAGACTGTGGGATAGCTGCCACGTAAGAGACAGCAACAGTGAGGAAAGAGCACAATATTTATTTTAACATCTCCCTACCTGCCAATCTGTATTGCAGAGGCAGTGCCCAGGATTTAGGTCTAGAAGTGATTTTGATTGTATAATGTTGTCAATGCTTTTTGTTTTGCTTGAATTATTTTGTTCTGCTTTGATTTCTTTGTTTGTTTTGAGGGAGCGAAGTTAGTCAGGAATAGGCAAAAGCAACACCTTATTCATACACACCAAACCAGCTCAGCCCGAGCCTGCAGAAGCCCACGCTGGAAACAGCCCCTTCCCAGGTCTGCAGCACTTATGAAGAAAATAATTCTGGGCTGAATCCTGCTCGTCAGTGTATGCTCACGCAACACCACACATTTGCCATGCCTACTTGTTTCCAAAAAGGCTTGGGGAGAGGGGGGCTAAGGGGAAGAGGAGAGACGCTGCCAACAGCAGGATGGGGGTCTCCTCTTGTCCAGACATTTAGCTAATCCCCCACTGAGTACAGACCACCTGCGGACAAGCGGCAGGCAGGATCTGCTAGAAGCACTGAGGAATACACCTCCAACAGCTGGATTTTACTGCCAGATCACTTAATCCTAACGGTTTGCTGGAACGGAGCTAGCGGGATTTCTTTGCTATTGCAAACAGGTTTTTGGGAAAGCAAACCCAGCCCTCCTCCTCCACCGGGCCTCACCCCCTTGCTTTGCCAAGAAGTCTGCTATATTAAGATACGAGGCAGCCATGCTGGCTGGGCCACTTCTCCTTCGTGCTTGGCCTCCCGTGGGAGTTGCTCCATTCTCACATATCTGCTGAGAAACAGCTTGTTCTTTCTGGCTTTCCTCAGTTTCTTTTTTTAGTGGTGCCTTTCTGCCCCTTTGCACAGCAGAGGCCAGGTTCTGCTCTGAGGCCGGCACGAACCTGCCCAGTCCCATTCTTACCGCGAGCCCCTCAGAGTAGGAGCAGCTTTCTCCTGCTCCACTCCTAACATCTCCTGGGTTGTTTCCTGGCGTTTTCTTGTACTTTTCCAGAAGCTCTCCAGTTTTCTATGTAACTCTCTCATAAAATGGAAGGCTCTACTATGAATTCCTGTTAATGTCTCACAGGATGCAGGTTAATGGATACAGGGTTTTTCATATCTGCCATACATGGACCGTTTTCTACGCAGAAGAGGGAAACATAGAGACAAAATGATGAAGAGCTTTGGAGTCAATGGAAGGAAAATCTGGATTAGGACTCTCCAAAAGGGAAATGTCTCCTCGCCTACATCTCTGCTGCTGTCAAATTTCAGTGCTTGAAAAGAAGGTCTCCTCCTACAGAAGAAAGGAAGGGAGAGATGTATTAAGAGATTAAAATGACAGTGGAAACTCGGGAGTTGTATCGCTTCTTTGCCACACAACTTTACAGTGACATACATGTATCTCATACATGTGGACATATATATGCATGCACATATATATACGTGTGAAACTTGTATCTCTATATGCACACTTGTATATCCATGCTTACATTTAGTACACGGATTAATGTGCTAAACCCTAAAAAAAAAATTTGGCATCCAAGTCCCATTAATATTGAAGACATCTGCACACCTATAACTCATTCTATAAACTAATAAAGACAAAATTCCTCAAAAGTTTTCCTCCTGACATTTCTTACAGTGCCTACACTATCACGGTATTCAGCATCCATCCTGAAAAACTAAACAAGGCAGTCCCCTTTCGTACGATGTGACAGTAGTCAAAATCTATGCCAGCAGTGGGAGACTAACAAAATCCAAATGTGTTCAGAGAAAATTAGGGACAAGAGAGCTTGAATTGGTGGTTCTTGATCATATATGAGAGTTACTCAAACTGCAGCTCTAATAGGAGTAATTTCATATTACAGAGAGTGTTTCACTTTATAAGGATTTCACAAAATCACTTTGCAAGTCTTTCACACACAGTTTTGCGCAATATTTTTCAGGCAGAGGCAATGTTCACACCGAGATGCAAGCTCGCTCTGCCCATGCTTCAAGCCAACTGGAAGACATGTTAAATGACAGACATTGCCCCAAGCTAATATGCCACGTCTCTTATTAGCTCAAATGGGGCACTGCACTAACTGCATCCATATGACGCCTGGTCAGCTCAAAACACAGACAGGGTGAGATCATCTCTGCCTGTACAATCCTGTTAGGGAACACAGCCAGAGAGTTCTGCCTGTGTGAACAATGTAGCTGCACAGGGTATTACTCCACTGTTGCTCCGTTAATGCCTAACCTACCCCAAGTAATAGAACAAAACAGATCTTCAGACTATAATTTAAAAAAAAAAATACATCTGGTGAATGTTTTACCTGTAGTAAGTACTGAAGTTGGAGGAAAAAATTGTCTACTCGGAACTCATCTGATTTGCTTGTTATAGCAGAAAGTGTGGCAAAAATTCCTCTTCGGTGCCATCCTACTGGAGCAATCTGAAAGAGTATTTTGGCTCTATAAATCTTAATCATCACACTACAAAATACAGTACTTGGTGTCCGCTTCATTTTCTTTGTGCAAGGCTCCAACATGAGAGTAAAGAAGGGATCAGCTAAACTCTGCAGTGGTTTTCTTCTGGTCTAAATCCTTTGGGGAAAGTGGCATGAAATACTGCCTGTGGACTCAGCAGCAAGGCATGTGCCTGCCCCTCCATGATACGGGGGCCCATCCAGTGGGGCCCTGGGCAAAGCTCACAGTCAGATTTGTCACCATCAGCAGTTCTCCCGCCATGGCTCCGCCGTCCAGATGACCACAGGGACTTGAGGTGGAAGAAGTGGCAAGATGCTCTTCTGACATTCCTGAGATCCACGGAATTCAAGAAGCTTACACAGAATAATTACTTTGTGTAGGTAAAGACGAGGCTTTAGCCTACTTCCCCACTGTGATGGAGACATTTTATTCTTTAAGATTATATATTATTCAGTGAATTCTGCCATCTTTCTCCAAATATTATTTTCACTCAACAATGCAGCTGGCCAAATACTGCAAAAAAGCATTAGCTGAAAAAATTGTCAGGAAATAGCGTTTCCTCTTCTCCACCAAATGCATTCCAGCAAGTTCCAGCTACATTGCTTCCTCCCAGCATTTAACTTGACAAAGCATGTGGCGAGGCTGACAAGAACCTGAAGACATCAAATGTTCACGATTATCAGCATTAACAATTGTTCTTGTTCTTATATCAATAGTTAAAGCTTGGCCTTAGCAAGGAATGGTTCTTTTTTCCTGACTACTAGAAATTTCTTTTGTACAATAATCCTCTTTACATAGCATCGTGATATTTTCAGATTTTCGTGTTCAGCTTTGAATGCCACATGAGTACTGCCTGGTGAGGAAAAGCCTGCTACATTTAATGTATATTATAGTTTCAGTCTTAACTGGATTCAGTTGTTGTTGTTGTTCCTTTCCCAAGTTGCATTGCTGTGGCTGCTGCCTTCTAAGTTTCTTTCTTGTTTTCCATCCATATTTCACTACCGTTACCACCATGATTTGCATTATCAGATTGTTTGTCACCAGGCTTCTACTAACCTGTGTTAAACTTTGCAGCCACCTAACTATACTTTTTCTTTTTTGGTGGTGGTGATGTGGGAGGTGGGGTCCTGACATCCATCAGCAGTGGCATCCTGGAATCATTTCTTGCACCATCCATTTACTTACATTTATCCCGACCATATAGTAAGAGTCCTTATGTTGCTGCTTGCCTTCAAATCTGACTGAGTTTGTACATAAGGGGCTCAAAAGTGCCATTTTCAGAAACAAAATCATCCATGGTTAAACTGAGTGAGAGGTAAATATGAGGAGCTTCGTTCTACTCTTGCATACGTGGATGCAGTTTTGGAATGAACGCGCTGAAGCCAATGGAGCTGTGTAAGCTCTATCTATGCTGTGTAGCAGAAAAGATGATTGTGGACCGGACTCCCTTGCACAGCTAGGCTGGGATTGCAGAATTCTTGTTTGTAGGAATACAGAAGACCTGTGTGAGCTTCTTCAAAAGACAGTCTCTTTACTACCTTCAGGACTAAAAGCCTGACCTGAGAGCCAATTGATGGATTCAAATCAACTCCAGCATGCCTTGCATTTGATTAAAACGAAGATCCCCCTCTTTGCTATAATTTCCCCAAATACTTTCACTCATAAACTAGCTTTTAAGAGAACTTTCTCTGAACACAGATTGAATACACGTCTGCAAGACATTTCTCTGGATTCAAGGTAAAGTACCCAGATACTGTTCTGAGGAGTATGATACACAATATCTTAATTCTCACTCAAACAGTTCCTGTTTATCTTCATGGAGGACTAACTCAAATATTAGCTTTTGGATTTGATAAGGGACACATTAAACAAACGCTGATGCCTGTATCATAAAAAAGCTGGCGCTCAGCCAGATAAGTGGAGCACTGCCTACCAGTTAAGTATTACTATATTCAGGCTTTGCTTATAGTGATATTTTCTTCTACAGCCTGCATTTTTTTCAGTAGTGCATAAGCATATCTAATAGAGTGGCTTACAGGGAGATTTCAATCACCCCCTAGCACGTGACAAATGAAACATTTCTTATGCCAGCTCAGCTGCACGCTGTAGTCCTCTCCCTCCCGAGAACTCTGGTAAGAACTTTGGGTCTGAGACACCATTTTTTTACTCCATTATCATGCAGTGATGAAAGAAACACCACTTTAATTGTTTTCTATCCATGAGATAATGAATTGCTCCTCTCTCTAAAATAGAGAGGCAGCCAAAGAAGGAACATGAATACTCATTTCCTTTTCCAGTCAACAATTAAAACACTTGTCAAAGAATGTGACAATCAGTAAAATCAATGTAAAATTTGGTAATAGCTTGACACTTTCAATATTGCAAAAACTGTCACCTAATACTCTCAACTAATCAGCCTTACTAAAGCTGAATAGTTCCTTGAAATTAATAGTGCTTCCTGTGGACTACACTGCTTCTTGGCGTGAATTAGAGAAGCAAAAAATCCCAGTGCTTTACAAAGAGATTTTGAAGTAGATCTACAGTAACTCCCAAGGAGCTGCTTCTGATTAAAAAAAAAAACCAACAACAAAGCAACCAACAAAATAAAATAGAAAAAGAGGGGTAAGGAAAGGTCACACTTAACAGAAAACAATGAAAAGTTTCCACAGGCATCTACCAACTTCCTTACCCTGTACCAGTAAGAGTGTTTAAACGCACTCTTACTAGATCTTCCAACAGATAGTGAATATTTCGCCCCTTGAAGATGACTTCCACATCTTCTCAAACCTGTGTTTTACCTCAATATTTTCTGAAACGACAGGCATAGGGTAAAAATACCAGAATTTGCCACTGCAATGTGCCACTTGAATGTTGTAACACTTTTGGAGCTGGGCTTACAAGATCCTTTTCCCAGGACTCAGCCTTCTGCGGATCACATCCTGAAGTAAAACGCTGAAAGGAGTTATATCGCTCACATTCGCCATAAATACCAACAGCTCTGTCACTCATTTAGAAGCTAATGTATTTTTCCATAAAACTTGAGAAAAAATACCAAACTTCAGCCTCTCCCTGAGGAACTGTCCCCTTTCATCCCAGTCCCACTCATAATCACTTCCCTGCACAAGAGGGCTCTGAACCGTGACTGTGGCTCTCAGATACTACCACAATAAAGAGTAAATAGTGGAAACAACAACAGGTTTTCCCCCAAGAGGATTGCATCCAGGCACTTGCCTCACAGCGATAAGCGAGCATCCGAACAATCAGAGGCGCAGACGGCATTGCTCTCAGAACAGTTCCTGTGTTCCTGAGTCTCATGAGAGGTGAAGGAGAAGATTTCCCTCTCAAGGGCCACTGCTATGCACGCATATTTTCCTGTGCCCTGGCCCTCCCCTGGCCCTCGCTGTTCAGCCTGCCCTGCTCTCCAAACAATTCAAACGAGAAAACGCCAGAATCAGGAACAGCACAGCTCACTTGTGCACTATTTGCCATAGATTTAGTGTGCTTTCTAACCAGCCCCCAGGTTCAACAGCATTGGTTGTACCTGAACGCTACCATCTATGCAGGGAGCATTGCTGAAACGGGTCATTGCTGATGAGGGTCACCTCTCAGGGAAAAGCAGCACTCTATTTCAGAAAAACTAGCGCTAGCTTAGAGCCTAAGGTAGCGAGAAAGAAAGGATGAGTACTATCTTTTCCTCAGGCAGGCAAGTATCCATTAGAAAGCTATTTCCAAAGGTTTAGGATAGACTATGATACCTGCCAGGTGAAATAAAGCCCTGAGAATCCTCAGCAGATCTTGTTCCACAAGCAGGTAAATAAGCTTCCCGCAGCCAAAGCAGCACGACACCCAGCTTTTGGCTCCCATCTAGTAGAATCACCCAGGAAGCAAGATTTATTTTGCTTAAGGGTAAAGAAGGTCTGTTCCCACAGGAGAGCTTCGCTTCCTGCTTTGGGAAAACTAAATAGGTTGATTATGTCTGCTACAGCCTCATAAATCCATGTCAGCTGTTGCCTCAGGGAGAGCCATTGCTCCTCTGGGTGATTTTCTTCCCCACTTAGAGAAGATGAACAGCTGGTTACATATATCACAGCTCCGGCAAAACACTTACCCATAGCCTTATGCCACTGAAAGAGCAGGTTTCTGTCATTGAGACCACAGGAAAGCAGGAGGCAAAGCAGAAGCAGCTTGTTTTCTTTTGCACCAGCTTTTTCAGGTCAGAAGACAAAATGGTAGTCAGAGCGGGATTTGGTAGTTGGCTTCCCGAACAGAGCTAGAAGCAAACCAAAGAAGCCAAATTTTAAACCTGCTTATGAACATCAAAGTAATTATAATTTGCATGTACAAAAAAATAAACTTACGTACTAAAGAACTGCACAAGCCTAGATAAAACTGATTCTGTGCTGAAGACGGAGGGCTGCTGCAGAGAGGGAGAGACTGTGCCTCACAACAGATGAGCTTCCCATGAAGTCAGACACGGCTCCAGTGCTCCACACCCTGCGGCCAGCATCGCTGCTCAGGATGAACAGCACACCTACACCAATGTCTATGGTGCTGTGAACTTTAGACTGCCCATGACACAGCACGCCCTGTAACCCACCCCAATTCAGCTGCAGGGGCAGCCTGTGTACCACCTGCGGGCAGGCAGCAGCAACCTGGGCAGTGCTGGCTGTGCTCAGGCACCTGGATCCCACACGGTCCAGTGCAGCTTCTGATTCCAGGGTTTTGTCTCCAGGGTCAGCCTGAGCTTTAGGGAACCCAGGCTCAGCCCTCATGATAGACATACAGGCAAAAATATTAATCATCGTGATCAGGTTTAGTAAAAGCAGGTCATTGCAAAGCTCCAGGAACTACACAGCTCTGAGGTTTTCTCTGAGAACACATATAGCTCCACTGACAGCAACAGAGATACATCAGCTCATACCCACTGAAAATCAAGTGCAAAATACATTAGGGTAACACTGCCATTTAATAACTCGGTGCTTATAAGATTTTTTTTTTTAAGACACGCAGTTTTGCACTCTTATGGCAAGTTTCCAAGGAACATGAAGTTCCTTTATACTGGAGCAGAAGTATTATCACACGAGTTCTCAACAGTCTGCTTTTCCTTTCATAGCTGGACGTGTCAAACAGACCACAACCAGCAGATAAGAAATGCCTACAAAATCAAAGCACAGATTAGAGAGGCAGCAACAGCAGCTGAGAGAACCATCTACCGCAGCTGTGAGACAGATCAAGGGAGCTGAGAAAAGCTAAGTGCAGTTTCAAACTTTATATGACATTCAATCTATTACATAAATAAATGGGGCATTACAAGGCTGTGAAAACACTGATTTTCTTTCTTGCTTGTTAGCCATGGACTCTGTGACATCAGTTGTGGCTAGCGCTGCCGCTCATGATGCTGAAAGGCATGAACATAGAGCAAAAATAAATTAGCCTCTTCCCTCAGCTTAGAGGGAAATTTTCATGTATCGGTGTTTGTGAGGATGTATTCATCTGTTTTTCAGCACACTGTCACAGCAATATTAAAACCTAGAAATATTAATATGAAAGTGCTCTGTGGTTCAAAGACGTGCCTGACGTGTAAATCTTTCCCTTCAATATATGCATTCCCTAGAACTAAAACAAGTACAACTACAGCAGAGTTTGCACATCCAGGAACAAATTTATGTCATGCAGTGTCAGTGTAAGGAATGCAATAAACAATGCACGAACAAGGCCTGCAGTATTTTCCAATGCTTTAGAGTTACAAGTCAGCTCTCATCAGGGATACTGGCCAAACACTTTGTGTAAATGAAGCTATGCAATATGGAAGTGGTCCCTAGTAGAGACACCAAAAAAAGGTCATGAGATCATTAATTTCCCCAACACGGACAACACAGGGCTCTCATCAGGCAGCCCACGCCCACATTGGTGAGCACCTGAAGTGGCAGGATCTCCCACCGGACAAAGATCAGCATTTATGGGTACTCTGTGGGCTTCAGGCAAGAAAAATACTACATCTATGGGAAAACTAAAGCCAAGCATCTGCTCCCTGGAATCACGTGGGCAGATGAAAGCAGTACCAGCTAGGGGAACTTAATTCCCTTTAATAAAGTATTGCTTGTTAAACCAATTGATTCATGTTTGCAAGTGAGGAAAATTATCTTACTAGGCACCAGGTAGTTTGGTTTAATTTTCCTGAATTTCCAGCTGGGAACTTCAACCAGTGTTTAACTAGCAATCCCTCTCAATCTGAGCTGGGTCCATGCAGCTGCATGCCAGCCAAGTTCTGGCAGAGGCTCTATAACAGTGAGAATATCACCTGACAACCAATGCCCTGTAACACCAACTAATATTGAAGAATCTTATAACATAACAGCCACTGAGATTTCTTAGCTGCTCCCCAGAAGGCAGGCCACAGAGCCTAGCTATTTTATCTTAGCTTTGTTATAGTTAGAGACAAAAGTGCCCTGAATACACATGGCAGAAATCAGACTATGCAATTTCTGATTTTAGTGTCAAAATGGATATGTAAATAAAAAAACTTAAAGACCATCTTCCTCTTCTTCACCATTGTAGTCCTTCAATCTATTAACAATCCTACCATCTGAAATTCATCGTTTCCAAAACACATCTTTCTTTTTGCTCTGAGAACAGTGACTCAAAAGTGAAAATATCAAGGGAATGCAACTGTGTCCCTGATGTCAAAACAGGAACAGAATCTAAGAGTAAACAAATAAAATTTACATGTCATTTGTCCTTCCCTGCAAAAGAGTGGTATGATGCACTGAGGTCCATAACGCTCCTTACAGCACAGCTCTTTTTTGTGCGGCTTGAAACACTGCACTTTCAAGGACTGTATTTTTCCCCACTCACAATAAGCCAAATAAAATGGGTTGGAACGAAATTGCCAAACGTAACAAAAACTTGCAGAGCCATTGTTGCAGCTTCAAACATCCACCCCATTTCCTGCTCCATCTCAATGTGGCTGAAGACACGTTTATGCTGCAATGATGAAACTACTACAATGCACACACAGTACAAGAGCTAAGAAAACATCCAGTGTGTTATTAAGTGTCAGTAGAAAATCTTATAGCACTTAAAATATCCAGTTATTTTTACCTGGGGTTCTGGTGATTAACAAGCTGTGAATGTCAGATCCATCTAACTCACCCTGAAAGTACAGGAGAGGGAACCGAGGAACAGGTCCTTAGCACCACTTACTGAAACAATACAAAAGTAAGAATTATTATTATTGCTAGTTCCACTATTGCACTTCAGTTCAACTGAAAATCTGCTCTCCGATAGCACAAAGGTAAGTCAAGTGCCTCAGGAGATGAAACAACTAGCATTACTCTCCAGCTTAGCTTATTTTGTACCTTGCAAGATGAAACTATTAGAAATCAACATTCTTTGTATTCCTGACGTACACAGGTGCTTTTAATTCATAGCTCTGCCTTCTCCCCACCCCCCGCCATGAAAGAGTTGGAGGGTCAAGTAAGATAAGAATATGGTGCAAAACGCTTAACATGCCTCACTACGTACTATCAACGGATCGCATGCCTGCGCGGCAAAGCATTGGGCCAAAGCGGGAGACAGCGTCTGCTTCAGGAAAAAGTGCGTAGTCGGGAATTACCTCTCAGTGGCAAATATTTAACTGGATGGGAATGTTATTTATATGTGATGCTTCCCGTTAGTGGTGATTAACGTTCATGGTATGAAATCTCTTCTTATTACAGCACTAGAGTTATGCCATGCTTTTAATAATTAGTAGCACTATTCTTTTTTAACTTCCCCAGCCCGTACTTTCAAGTTGTCTATGCAAAAACCACTGAACTATTATGGTCTGGTGATCCACTTAGCACGAAGCAAGGCAGCAGCCAGCAGATAAGTAGGGTAAGAGGGGCAGTCGCGGGGACTGGAATTTGTCACTGTGTTATGATTCACCACTAAATTATGTGGGATGCTGCATAGCACAGGCAAAATCCAAGGACGTGTTGAAGTTCACCCTCTGCATTTTCTTTTCTGCTTGTAGGTGGGGCTCAGTTCACAGGATTTCCCCTTCCTCTAGCATTACAAATCTTCAAGGTTGCTTACCCGACAGGGACCACGGGTTGGAAACACTTCAAGAAAACCCAGGTTTAACCCCAGCTAAAGGCAGGTCGGCGCTATGCCCTACGCCCGGTCGGCTGCAAACACCTCAGGACAGCAATTTTTTGAACCTGCAAAATTTTGAGTGAGTCAGTACATATTCACGTAAATGCTATACTTCCCTCCCAGAGATATTGAGCTTAAAATTACAGTATGTTGAGCACATACATCTTTCCTAAGAGTAATATTTATTGTGCATCTAGCACGAAGTCATGGCGCAGCCATTTTGCAGGCCAACAGCAGCCAGCTCCCGCAGCTGGAAAAGCCTGGCCTGACCCCCATGAGCTCCCTCCTCGCCCAGCTCCAGGACGGCCTGCAGCCTCTCCTCCTGAGCGCCTGCCCCTCTGGGAGAAACACAGCCCCGCTCCCATACAAGCTCCCCACACCGCAGCGTCAAGGCCATCCGCCGGCATACAGGCCACAGGTGTTCCCGGGCTGCCTTTCCACGGAGGAAACAGAGGTCTGACAGTCCAGCGGGCGGAAGCCTCCACCCTCCGCACCACCCGCCGGCGGCCTGGCCGACTGAGAGCCCCGGCAGGCCTCCAGCGGGCTTTTGGCCCTGACAGACCGCAGCGCGCATCGCCCCGCCGCGGGTCGGGGGCGGCTGAGGCGGCGGAAACTCCACGGACACCACCCGCCCGCCGGCCCCGCGGGGCAGCGCCCGCCGCCGCGGCACTGCGGCGCCCCCTGGCGCCTCGCCGGCAGCTTGCATGAGGCGCGGGGGAGGCCGCGGCCGCTCGTCCTGGGGGTCGACTACAAACGGGCGGCGTTCAGCCTGCGGCTCCTCCCGTCCGCCCCCCTCTGTCCGCACGGGTGGCGTAACGCTTCTCCTGGAAGCCGGTTACCTGGCGAGGTGTTCCTTCCAGCCTCCTCCGGCCCCCGGGGCCGGGGGACTCCCGCTGAAGCCGGCCGGCTGCCCCTTCCATCGCCCCACAGCAATGGGAGCCCAACCACGGCCCCTCCACACCGCCACGCTGCTCGCTCCCATCGCCCAAGCCCTCTCTGACAAAGGCCGCCCCGCAGGCTGGAGCGAGCCCGGAGAGGGGACAGGGCAGACAACCTGGCTCCCCCTGCTCCAGGTTGTCTGCCTCAGACCTCGCTGTGTCTCTACAGGCTGCAGGCCGGCAGGGGCAAAGGCCCATCTTAGCGTGTGGGGCAAAAAGGGCTAAACACGACCAGCACTCTGGCAGCAGTTCTCCGGCGGTTTTCCATCCGTGTTCCCCTCATTAAATCTCCTTTTAATCCAGCGCTGCTGAGACAGCAACTTTCAGAGGTGGTGCGTTTTCTGGCTGCGTTTCAAGTCCTGGTTGAAAGCAATTAAAACCGCTAGCGTGGTGCTGAGCTCCCAAGGTCCTGGGCCTTGATTAGTAGGTCGAGGCTGGCAGGGTAACGCGGGAGTGTGTCCAGTCAACGCGATAGTGCCTTGGGTCTGTGTAAAGGCAGCGCGGTCAGGACACGGTACGGGGTTACACCTAAGGAACCAAGAGAAACAGACTCACCTACACACCGGCTAACATGAGAATATATTCTGTCTTAGTTTTGGTGATCTAAATCCCATAGGACTCAGGGGAAAAGAAATGTGGAAAAGCAACCCTGTGCCCGTTCCTTCCACCTTGGCCTGTCCATCAAGTTTGTGCCCTAATGGGGTCAGATAGTAGGACAGGACAAGACTTGCATGACCATCCATGATCATCTTGTGCTTCCCTTCTTATTAAAAAAGGAGCAATGTTACATATTTGGCCTTCAGCAAGGCTTTCTTTGCAGATATAATCATGAAAAAAAGAAGGAAACATGACCTAGAGTGCAGAACATACTCTGTCCTCAGAGAGTGGTATCAGTGGTTCACTGTCAGATTGAAAGGATATTTTCCATGACGATCTGTCTTGGGTGACTTGAACACTTTCATAAATAATTTGGATGATGGAAAAGAACATGCTTACTAATTCTGCAGATGACAAAAGCTTTAAGGAAGTTTGAAGATACAGCTAGAATGAACATGATCTTGACAAATCAGAAGAACAAACAGTCTTAAAAATGTAAGTCTTAAAAATGTAATTCAGTTTGTAATCTAGTGCAGAAAAATGCAGTGGCCTACACTTAGTCAGGATAAGCACCTGTATGAAACAAGGAGGGGCAAGGCAGTGGCGCAGGAATGCTTCTGGGATGTTTGTAAGGAATCATAAAATTAATATGAGTCAAAGTTATGCTGCTGCAAAAAGACTTACGTCATAAAATGCAGTATCTATAAGAAATCCCCATGGAGTAACAATAACAGCAAACCCAGGAGTCCTTAGACCTTGGCTGAAATACTGCATTTAGAAAGCTACGGGCCAATTGGAGAGAGCCAAGAGTGTCAAAGGAACAGAAAATATGACATCATACATTTGTCTGAATTCTTTCAACCTTCCTGCACAAAGAAGAGAAGATTGAAGGAGAACAGAACTAGCTGCCAGATACAGGGAGGACTTTCCAAAACTGGGAAGGGATCATCTAGGTATTATCTCCCTAAAGGAAGGGGAAGAAGTAAGGACCTAAGATGTCAGCAAAGAGAGTTAGAGTGAGTATCAGAAGGGGTGAGGGGATGCTTTTTAACAGTAGCCACCACGAAGCACTAGCGAGATTGCTCGGTGAGGCTGAGGAGTCTCTGCCACCAGATGTTGATAAGAGCCAGTTGGACAAATCCCTGCCAGGAATGACATACCTGTAGCTGGATGAGGCGGTGGGACTAGACTCTCTGAAGACCCTTTGCAGCACCAAGCCTCCGGTTCTTTTGGCCGGCAAGGGTGGGAACCAGCACACTGCCAAGTCAGCGCGTCCCCAAGTCATTATCAAGCATCCACTCATCGCTTTGCTACCCTCAGCCTGCAGGAGCAAAAACACGCAGTGAGTTTTAAGAGGTTGACCAGTCCTCAGAACAACGCTGCTTAAAAATACCTCCCTTCTTCCCAGGACTATAAACAATCTCTGCATTAGAAATGTAAAACTGGAATTAAGTCTCCCACTGGCCACAGTCAGGAAATACGAAATTATGTACTCTGACTTGAAGGGTTTATGTGAATCCAGTCAAAACTTTCTGAAGTGGATGCCTCAGATCAGGCCGTTAAGTCCCTACACAGAAGCCTAAATCAGTGGCCTCATTTTCAAACACACACTGAGCGCTCAGCAGCTCCTGTAGAGTCTAAGAGGAGCCAGTGATTGCTTGTCACATCTGAGAACTCGTGCCACTTTGGCTCTGAAATGTGGACCTGAAAGCAATTTTCTATGCATTCTTTCGCAGTTCTAATCCTGGTGTTTTGTGAACACTTTCCCTAGGTTTTTTTTTTTCCTAGGCCATTATTTTCTTTGTAATGTAAAAATAAATATTTCACATTATAGCAACTCCAAAGCTCCAACTTTGGAAATCTTCAATAGGTGCAGAACTTCAGGCTGAGAACTACAGCATGCCGAAGATTTTACCATATCAAACGCAGTTTGCACTCCCACATCCCCTCCTGCATTCAGAATTACGTTCTGACTTGCATTGTAATCACATTCGGGCCCCAATCCTGCTTTGGAAATTTCACAGCTGCAGGCAGGGACATATCTTCCAATGCGCAGCACCCATCTTTGGTTAAGCCATATGCAATCATTAATGCTGCAGCCAAGAAACTGGTTCTTCACCGTTTGAATGCCCCAGTTACATCTGGACTTTCGGCTGCAAAACCCTCAACACCTTCTTTATTAAAGAGATGTAAAAAAGAAATACAGCTCCAGCATTAAATGGAGAGATTTTGTTACCGTCACTCTCAAAGAAGTATAATGCTGGGTTCTTTGTAGCTTAGCAATGGAACAAGTGTGCTCTATCTGTAGGAGGGACAAGTTGTGATCACCTACAATTATAATAGAACAGGAAAAATCAATTTTACCCCCAAACTCTGAGTATTTTATGCAAAATGCATCAAACACATGATTTTGGGTAAGCTTTGAGCAGAAATTCCCAAGTTTTCCCAGAATTCATCCTCAACAAACTTTAAGAACACATTTCAGGAATTTCGCCAGGAGGATGCACAGCCAATAGCAGATGCTTGCAACAGTAATTAAAGCTCAGAAATAGGAGAAAAGGATCCACTAAAAATCTCATCCTATTACTATGGAGCACATGACATATGGGATTACTCTCACCTAACTTCAGGTATCTACAAGGCAGACTTCTGCATGGGAAATAGTCACCCTTGGCTGGCACTGTAGCCAGTGAAATGAGCATGTGGTACCAAATGAAACCAGCTTACCCGGGGCAGCAGCGTTTGTACAGCGGGGAAAGGAAGAGCTCCTACTTGCTTTAGTAACTGCTTTTCCTTGCATTATCGGTTGGCTTTCTTTAGTCTATTGTGTTTATCTTAAGTGGTTGCTTGTATTTATTTTAAAGTATTGCAATTCATACGTCTCAAAGTTTGCTCTCCTTTACCTTTCCCTTTTTCCTCTTCACAAACCTTACAGTTAAGAGATTTATAGAGAACTACACACGTACCAGAGAATAAGAACCCTTACCTGACCTAAGCTGCTTAGATTTCAGCTATCTTAAATGAAGTACCAGTTAATTACTAATCCATTTACAGTATTTTAAAGACACATTTCTTAAGAAAGCTTTATTTTATGTGTCTTCATGCTGCCCTCTCTTTTCCCCACCTAGAAATCAAAATATCCCAATGATATCCTTGAACCATGCTGAAACTGGAAACGTAGCCAACCAGTACCTGCTGAGCTCACTTGGATCAAATGCAAAGATCAGCAGCTTCCTTTATTTCAGTAGTTTTCATCACTATTAAAACATGAGATTTTTCTTATCTCCACATTAAAAACCCTACCTGCCAGTGAAAAAAAAACCCTTCCACTTCTAGTGAGTAAGTCACCCTGCCATGCAGCAGCTATAAATTTGGAAGCCGTTCCCCACTCTCACATGTGACACCTCCAGTTTTGCAGGAGAAAGTCAATCTAACATCACCCTGCAGTCCCAGCTGCTTAATCAGAGTGACTAGGAGACGGCGTCCCCACGCCTGCATGAGACAGATGGAGAAAGCCGCGTGCCACCATCACGGGGGCCATGTGAGCTGCTGTGTTTCCATGCATCTGCTGCAGCCATCCTGCGCACTGCCGACACAAATCGCCTCTGCAGTATCCGAGAAGGCAACAACCCGCAGAGCCAGTGAGCAATTCCCCAGCCTTATCCCTCTCAGTATGTTTTATTACCTTTTGAAAACAAATCGGCAACTGAAAACAAACCAGCAACTGAACCAACACCAAACCCAGGCATCTGAAGTAGCCACAGATCTGAAGAGCTGAGGATGCAACAGTTCTGCAGGAGGTTAACAATATTAACGTTATTTTGGGGTAGAATTATGCATATTTCAAGACGTGACTTTGAATGCTTCATCTCTTACCAAGGAAGCTTTTGTTATTGTGAATTCTTTTGTCTGAAGTTATAATTATTTGGGTTCAGAGAAAGAAGAACTGGTAGCGGGTTTCTCTTCATAAGAATTCATTTGTATTTCAAGGCAAGTAATCCTAAACCAATAATATTTATTAGCTACTCCAGTTAGAGATGTTCGGAACAATATAGGCAATACTAATCACGAGTTTACAACTCTTCATTAAATGATAAGACATTTGTGTTTATCCTTAAAAGCGAGTACTAAATGCTGAGCGCAATCATCAAGGAGCAGAAGAGCCGGGCTTGTGGGCAACTCCAACCCTGGAGGACACCGGTGTCAGGGATCAATCAGTCCGGGGCAGCCACCGTACAGACCTCTTGAACATCCGCTGTCAGCCACAGGAGGGCAAAGCGAGCCCAGCCAAACTAACGAAACCGAAGTAAAGCAGCCAAACCAAGGCGGGAGCACACGTGCTAAAGGGGAGAAGGTGTCAGGACCTCCTAAAGGAATTACAGAATATTTCTAGACATCCTCCAGACCAAAGTTTTTTTCCACTGCTCATTAGCAGCAGGAGCCAGCTCAGGAAGGAGCGGCAGACGGCGCAGAGGGGAGCAGCCTGGCGGGGTGCTGGTCACTGGCAAAGGGTCTCCCAGGGATCAGACCCCCTTTGCGCAAGCTGAGTCCCAACCGGCAGCGCTCTGCGCACCAGAAAATCAAGCCCAAAAACCTCAATAGCGATCGAGCGGTTTGCCAATCAGAGCGCCAAGCACTGATTTCAGAGTAAACTTATTTGGCCATTGCAGACACTGCAGCTATTCATAATTCCCCCTCAATCAAAAACAATTTTCTGATTTGAAAGAATACTCGTTTTTCATAAACGCTGGCATCTCCCCAGCAATCAGTGAGCTCCCTGGCAGCCGGCCAGACGCATCCACTGGTGGCAGCAGTAATTCCTTCTCATTATAATGTTTATATGTGCATAAATCTGAGCCAGGTGAATTCACAATATGCAGTAGAATGACAAATGTATCACATACAGTGAAGGGTCGAGAAGGTGACTCTGGAGATTTTTCATCACTGGATGACAGCATGATCCAAATACACAGTTCTTAAGGTTTTCGAGTTCCCAAACCCATTGCCAAGTTTCTGCTAGATCTTAGCCTTTTACTTTGTCCACAGATTTGCTTTAGTTTTCATTAAACAGATGATAAAGGTAACCTGTATATGATTTTTTGTAACTCAATTCAAATGCTTTTTAACTTAAACACACAAGAAAATTTTTTTAAAAAGTAAATCTTGTTTTTTCTTTAGAAAGATAAGGCAGATCTTTCCCAGCTTTGCTGCAGGAACTGTGGGAAATAAAGGGTGCTTATTTTATGAATTTTTCATCCTAGCTTAGAGCAGTTATATACAGGTTTGTTTTCTTCCCCACTGGACACATTCTCTTTTCTCACTATCAAAAAATCAAGTCTGGGAGGGGACCCAAGGGAGCACGAAGGATGCTCAAGAATTTAATTTGTTCATTGTGTGTTCTCATCATCCAAAGGGAAAATTACTTCAACACACACATGTTGAAGACATGACCAGAAAAAGACAAAAGGCTGCCTCCACCTTCACTGGTAGTGAGGGATCTTTAACCGAGGTGCGCTCTCCTCAAAGTGCACATGTCAACAGCCATGTTCAAAACAGCTTGGCTAAAAATTCCAGTCTAACATTTCAAAAACAACATTTCAAATGTGAAAGTCATACAAAACAGAAAGACTTTTCAAAACGATCCTTTCCACCCTGAGATATATCCCAAAGAAGCAAAACCAGGGGAAAACATCCTTTTAGGCACCACCTTAAAAATAAAAGCCAGCTGTGAATAGTTGCCAATAGCACACCAAAATTATCACCCTGGTTTCCTCCAAAGAAATCATGACCTCCAAAGCCAAAAAGCCTTAAAATGGGGGGTATGTATCTTTGTCTTGTGGTTTTCAAGCCAGTTGTGTCACCCGGTTGAGCACCCTCAAGCTTTCAGGCCAATTTTATTTAATGAAAGCAGCCTGATCACAAGACTGGAACCTTGAGCCTTAAGGAAAATACTGACTATCATGAGACTCCCTAGTAAAGGAACAGGACTGAACTGAGAAGTGCAGAGGTCTTTAAACGTAGAGGCTGTGTTTCATATCTGTGCCATGTGCCTGTTTGTGCAGGAAGCTCGTGCCTGGTTTCTTCCCTCGGGTGGCAGGCAGTTGAGCTTTCCATCTGAGAACTGAATTTGCAGTTTCCAGGTGTATTTCAAAAGGAATTTGAAAGATCCTCCGCTTGTCTGCGGGTATTTCAATCCCATCACTCATGCAGGAACTGAACAGCTGCTACATTAAAGGGAAAGCCCACGCGTCAGAAGCAGAAAAGAGGAAGATGTTACACGCCGACCTGAGCAAAAGGCAGCTTATGATTAAATCATGAGAATGTAATTAGGGGTGTAAGAGCACTGGAATACCCTAGCAGATACTTTCTTTGAGGCCTCCGCCTTGGGAAGGCAAGAGGCTCTGCTGTAAACGCGTCCAGGATCTATGTCAGCTCTTCTTCGTCACAGATCCCTGCTAACTTCCAGGGCTCCTACAAGGAGACAGGCTAAAGTAGGACCTTGTGAAGGAAATTGGTGCCACCATGTTTGTGACAAATTAAATCTGAAGAACAGTTAAGTAATAGGGAAGGCTGAATTTTACTGCACTTGGGCAAAGGTATTGAGCCTGCGGCAGCCCGTCTTGATGCATTCAGGTCTGCTATTAAATTGCCCCAGTTACACCTTCCCAGGCGAGGGTTTTTAGCTCACGGTTGCAGCGGGGCTGCAGACAGGCAGGAGAAACGGGATGCACCAGAGTGCTTAAGGCAAGAATGGAAAAAAGGGATAAGGCAGCAACTGAAGAACCAGGGAAGTGCTACTGGACTGTGGGATGCGACAACGTGCACACAGGCAGAACAGAAGAGCATTAATTCAAAAAGAAGGGAGGGACAGGAACGGCAGACAGAGAAAAGAGGAGTTGGCAGGGGAAGGAGCTCGGGGCAGACAGGAGTAGGGGGACACTGCCATTGAAAAGTTTAAGTGACAAAGAGCAATACTGGGGGTTAGCAAACACAGGAAAAGAGGAGGAAGTCAGAGTCTCTCTATACGAGGCTGTTCTGAGGAAAGTCAGGGTTTGTTTCTTGCAATTGCCAGGGGGTGGGGATAAGAAATATTTTTTTAAAGCCTTGAGCTGCTTTGTGGTCTTTTGAGTTAACTCTGGTTGAGTTAATTCACTATTTGCATATAATTAGTTTCTGCTGCTAGGTGGTCATATTTACCATTTTGAGTCTAATTAATCATTAAGGCACCTGGAGTCTTTGTACCAACATTTGAGAAATTCCATATATAAAGGCAGGTTTGCTTTGGTTTGTGTCTTTGCTGAAAACAGGCTGGCTAGCCAGGGACAGAGCTGACACCCCCCTAACGCTGCATGCTTATAACCTTCAAACCTCGACCATCAGGTATCTTTATAAGCATTTCTTGTGTGCACTTGTAAGTCAAACTCTATTCTTGGAATATCTTTCACTGCAACAACCAATCTATTTGGTGCAGAAATAGATTTTAAAAAGCCAAATACAAAGGGTGCAAGGGAGGGAGTAAAAATACTTCCCTGTCTGTATGTGCTTAACCAGGGGGCCTAAGTTAGGTGCCTTCTCGGGCAGTCATAGCCAGTGAGATGGGCCTCTCCAGAGGATTCGGCATCATCAGGGCCAGCTGTCTGAACATCTAGGACAGCAAACAGACGCTGGGGAATGGCACAGCTCAGGGGACTGACGGCAGGGTAGAAAACCTGGGGCTACAGGTTCACTTCTGTCCATTTTTACAGGGAGCAAAATGTAGTATCTGCAAAACCAGGTGTTCCCAAGGGGCCGGGATGCAGAGGTGGAGGAGGAGGAGGTGTCTGGAACCCAGCTGGACTCAGCCCAGCGGAGACCTCAAGGAGAGACCTCACAATGCCCTTCCCAAACTTTGGGCAAGTAATGAAGTATTTTGAATAAACTTGCCTTGGTCATCTGAGCAGCCAACAGGAATTAAAAAGGTAAAATTCATAACAGAAAGGTCTGTGAATATCAAAACTCATAATAAAAACCTAAATTCTTCCTGAGTGAATCAGACAGAGGAAATGAGGCACATTTCTACCTAACACTGATTTACTAGAGCTGCACTTTGCATTTTTGCCATTACCATTAAAGTAATGGTTTTGATTGACAGGAGCTCACTTTTAATTAGGCAGATCAACCAAGGCACAACATCAGCATTTCTGAAAGCATCTGAAAAAGCAGCCTACTTCTGCAAGAAAAGCTTATTTCCATTTGAAGATTAAAGGTTCCAGACAGCAGCAATATGTTTCTATCTGCCATTTCAAAAGGAAGACTCGAAAACATCAGGCTGTACCACATGAGAGATTAAAAGATACAGGGAGATAACTCACAACCAATCCTGCTTCTCATAGGTCTTTCTTCCTTAATCCTGTCCAGCAACAGCCTTTAACAACAGCAGTATAACCGCATTAATCAAGGATTATTAGCAAGAGATCTTAATGCAGCATTTTCACCCATCCATTTCAGATGCGCTCTGCCTTTCACTGGAGAACGCCGTCATCCCCGAATTCATCGACGGGAGAATCGCACGCTATTAAGTGAGGTGACCCGTCCCGCTTGGCAGAGCAGGTCGCGCCTTGGTCCGGAGCAGGACCTGCCCACCCAGCAGGGAAGCCGGGGACGACAGCAAGGTCTGCTCCTCGGCTGTGGTGACCAGAGATCACTGCAGCTTTTTGCTGCAGCTTGACTTCAACAGCAGCAGGAGAAAGCTGTCGCCGCATTCAAAACTCTGCTGGGTGAGGAGAGGCAGCTGAGAAGGGGAGGGAGAGAACGAATGACAGAGATAGGAGAGCATGATCTGCCTTAACTTCGCCCTTCCATCCTATCTGGCAAAGGCCTTGATTAATCCACAAATGTAGCAAAGCAACAACGTAGTAGAAAAGCTGTCTAAACCCTGTTATCTCCACTACTCCTATCGCCAGGAGCGTTCTTGCTGTTCGAGACATTTTTAACCAAGCAACGTTTTCCTGAAACATACTGCTTTACCGGAAAACCTTTCAGCTTGGAGATACACTGCTTTCAATTAAAGCTGCTCGGGAAAGCAGGCGGGGAGGCTGGACAGGGTGCAGGCAGGCACATGCACACGCCATGGGTTTTGCAGGTCGGTGCCACAGTGACCGGGGAACACCTGAGTCCCCCAGTAGTTGCATCTAATGCCCTCGCACATCAGAACAAGCAGAAGCAAAATGTGCTCTGCGTTGAGAACACACCCGCTATTTTTACACCCAAACCAGATGTTTCCATTTTGATGAAAACAGTCCAAAAGAATTTTTTTTTTTTGTTTCAATATGAAACAGACACAGTTAAAAACCTTGAAAGCCGCAGCAAAGAGAAATCATCATTCCCTGGACAGCTGTGACCAGGATAACTGCCAGCACGGAAAAAAACCCTTTTAGAAAATATTCCTGCAAACAGACTGCACCGCTTACATTTCTCTCTCCTTGACTTCATAGTCTCCTTACATGAAACATTGGAAGGCCTGAGCATTAATTTCTTCTGCTGTTGGGTGGACCTGCAAACAGCTATCCATAGGGATCGATTTTGAAGAAAAAGCTGAACCAAATATTTCCAAATAATAAATTTAGACTCCACAATCCCACAGTTAACCACTGGAAATGCTAGGACAGAACTCCTCTGGCAGTGGAAGTCCTGATGGCCTTGTGCTCCTGCAAACTGCTAACTCTGCCTCTCTTATACCAGATTCCCCAGACCTGCAACACAACCATTTGCAAACCTTACAGGACACGTTTACAGTCTGATCAGTAAACTATGCAATTGCACATTCAGTGTGCAAGGACTTGTTAGGCATCCAGCTTTGGTTTAGATATACTCTTTTTTCTTTTTTTTTAGCAGTCATAGCTGCTTTAGCTGACACTTCTGCTCAGCATCAGCAAGGTTTCCACTTGGAAAATCCACTTTCCATGGATTCCACTTAATGCTACACAGAACATGGAGATTAACAGTCTAATTGCTTCGCTGTCCTCCCTGCTGCAGCTTTTTTTTCTCCAGAGCTCATTTTGAGTTAGCAAGGCTCACCCCTCTCAGCTGCAGTAGCCAGGCTGTGTGGCAAGGCTGGGGGAGCCCCCAGCGGACTCGGGGCTCCCACCCACCTGGTCATTACCCTTGGGAGCTCCCCGCAGTCTGCCTGTCCCTCTGCTGCAAGACCTGTCCAAATGCCTTCTACTGGGTACAACCCCGAGCACCTATGGAAGTCACGCACACGACATGACACTGCCTCTGCTGTGTCAACAGTCTGCCCAGGCTGTTGGGAGTGGTTATACTTAAGATTCAGCTTTCGCTTACAGCCGGCGCAGCGTTTAGCTTTTCCTTCTCCGATCCCGCTATTAGCCTAACATGCGTACTGCAATCTTTGAAAAAATGCTCCAGCTTTCCAGAAACTGTAGCAAACTTGCACCACCTATCGACACGACAGAGCCATTGGTTCAGGGCCAGAAACCCGACACAGCAATTCAGCAGTGCTCCTCAGTGTGGAAACTCATCATTCTACTTCCAGCACCTCAAAAAGCAGCGTTCGGTCTTACCAGCTGTTTGGCAAACTCCAAGGTGCACCCGACCTGACTGTATCTTCTGCCCTCCTTCACGTCCACCCATCCCAGCACGGTGGGTGAGCCTGGAGGCCCCAGGGTGGCCGAGGTGTGCTGCTGCCCCTTCGTGAGCGACTGTGCTTTGCAGAGGAGGTCCTGTGCCTCCTCACCTCTGGCTCAGGCATTTCTGGATTCCTTGGCACAAAGAGAACTTCCTCCGCTTGAAATTAACTTTCTTTCTCCTTCCCATGTATTTCAAGAACTCAAAGATGATGTCTTCTGCAATTTCGTTTATTCTTACCGTATAGGAAACTTGCAGCTTACCCCTACCCCGCTGGCCCTGCAGCGAAAGGATGTCCGTCCCTTGCGCAGGTCGCAGACATCCCTGGCACCTCTGCACCGCTGAGCCTTTCCCGCACACTTCACAGCAGGCACTCAGACATCGGTATCATCAGAAATATTACATTATATAAAACTTTCTCCCAGCATCATCTGTCCTCTGTGAGCCGCAGATAGCTACGGACACTTTGGGAGGCTGTCCCAGGTGGTGACATCTGTAGCGACTTCTTTGAATACCAGTTGCAGCTATGAGCGCTGAACACGATGGAGACCGTCAGCCCGACGCCTGCTAACGACCAAAGGCTGCTATTTCCTCACCTTTGGCCACCACGCACTGCCCTCAGGCCATGGTCTGCGGAGGAGGCATCTCAGTGACCCTGAGGACACAGCAGCCGCTCAAAGTACTGAGCTGGCGTGACCAAGGTGGATATCAGCCCTGCCCCGCACACAGGTGCTGGTAAGCTTTTCTTTTGCTTTTCCCTGGAGTGGGAAAGGAGATGTCAAACATGCTCAGAACAAGAGCTCACAAGGAATACGGGGTTTCTGGCTAGGCTCTTCCCAGGCGATTTAGCTACTATTCAGCACAGCCCACGTTTTGACCACAGAAAAATATATTAATGCCACTGTAATGCGCTGAGCTTCCTGCTGTGGCTATTGTGGATTTGCTTCATATTATAACAATTTTAACTTGCAGGCTTCAGCATTACGAGCACACATTACACTCCTACTCCTTCAAAGCCGTGTACTCATTGGGGAAAGCTGGTTTTATTCCCATTTTCCCCATTCTGCCTGGCCCATGCTCCACTTTCTACCTGCTCTGAATTTTTTTCCAAGAATCAAATCAAGACAACGGTGTCTGGCATTTTCAGACTAGGTCCAGATGTCCATGACCCTCAGGGATTCATTTCATTTTCTTCATAAAAGGAACACAAGGGAAAGCGCTACCGCATGAACACCCAGGATTTGTACAGCACCTCCCCGTCCCTCGTAATGAATCTGTTTCTCAGTCATATCTCTATCAAGTTTTAAGTCAGATCAGTTCCACTGAAGATAAAGAAATAGAGCCAATACCCACCAGGTGAGAACTTGCCCAACAACTATAAAACACATGGTGCAAAGCGCAAAGACAAGCTGCTGTTTTCTCCTTTTTGCGGTGACCACCACTCTCCTTCTGCAGTAACAGGGTTTTCCTTCAGCCCCTGCCAGGACTCATCCTTCTCTCTCGCCCCTGCAGCGTGGGTCTGCTTTGATCTCCTTGCCTGCAAACCCTTTGGCTCCCAAGTCTTTTCTGACCTCATTAACAATATACTGAAACACACATAGCTGATGGAGGCTACATATATATGTGGGCACCGCTGCCGTCAGTTCAGCCGGTGGGCTTGCAGCAGGCAGGACCCAGCTCAAAACCTCTGGCTCAGAAGGAGGAAGCTCTGGCCACGGGTACCATGCCTGGAGCCAGCCCAGAAGTGATGGGGAAGGGGAAAGGCTGGACAACTCTTTTGTCCAAGCCGTGTACCAGAGTCTTCACATCTGAGTGCCACAAGACACGCACAGCAAACCTCGGAGACAACCAAAGAGGGGCCCCAGGGCAGGTTCAGAGGTGAGACGTGACGGTGCTGTTTCAGAAATGCTTCAGTGGCTTCAGCTGAGTTGCCTCAAGCTCAGAAATTCTATTTTTGAGGGCATTTTCGCGCTTAGCATAGGTGGAGTTTCCTTCCCTAATTGAAGTAACACACAAATACTTCCAGGGCAATCAGCAGCTGGGAAAAAAACATTGATTTGAGAAAATTTGGGAGGTTGGGATTTCAAAGTTTAGCTTCGATTTTTATTAGGGTGTAAAACTGCTTCAAACCTGTGTCAAGCAGGAGGCAGTTTGCTGGAGAAAGCCAAAAGTACAATTCAGTTCTCCTCAGTGCAATGTCCAGTTGCCCCTAATGACCTTTAATGTAACGGAGACTGCTTCAGTGTTTGTGTTATATTGATGCACCACATGCAACTACGATACAAGGGATTCAAAATTTGGAAACTACTTTTTCTGGCAGTTTTCAAAGACAGAGGGAGAAGCCCACTTTCACAACAGAGCTTATTCAAAGAAATGAATAAGTAAAGGAATAAATAAAAATCTATTTCAACCTTACTGGCCTGATCTACTATGATAGGAATCCATCAAACCTTTGAGAAAGCCCAAGCAGCTTACACCCAGGGTACATTACTCAGCACTTGGAAGAGAAATTGGTTTCATCCAGAGGCCAATTTATTTCATTTTGCAAAGGATTCAGCTTCATACCGGCTTTGATGCTCAGTTTTACATAGGGCAGCATCTGTGAAATGACAGCAATCTCCAAGCACAGGTAAGAATCCCATGCCAAGAAAATACAGCAGTTATTTCTTCAACAGTTTTTAACAAACCTGTTTAGCTTTTCAACATACCTATTAATATTACCCAGTCCATTACTCTGCATGAACTCTACAACTTGAAAGGTCTGTCAGATTTGAGGTATTTTAATCCATTTTCTTCCAACTCTCTTTTTGATACTTGGAAAAAAATACACTGATGTCTTTCTTCATATATTATATATCAGTAGTTAATTGCAGAATAACATACTGTAGACTAGAAACCAATATTATTATTGTTGACTGTTTCTTGAATGTTCCTTGCCCAGGACACTCCCTTGACTGTGATAAAGCAAGCACCAAAGAACTGCAGTGATCCAGAAAGTGCTTACTGACTCACATGAGGGCCAGATTCTTATCTTTATTAAAATATTATTTCTTTCCAAAAATTATGTACGAGACAAGTCTTTTGATATTCAATAACCTGTTTACAGGAAATGACTTTACACAAAACATCAAATGAGTTGACAGCAAATTGAATTTAAAATACGATTTTTTAAAATGCTCATGAAATTCATATTGCTTTAAATATAAATTAGCAACAGTGCCAGAAGGGATGAATGTATTTCACTACTTGACTGCAGATAATTTAAATGTACAGTTTTACCTACGTTCCCTGTATTCATTGTACTTTCCTATGCATGGGTGAAGGAGCCTTCTTTGCTGCTGTGCTGCCTGGTTCACACACATTTCTTGGGAATGTCAGGGCGCGAAGAGGTGAACGGAGAAGCCTTTGGACAGGCACACTGCCGTACCGGTGCCAGACCAGACCTGGATCCGCAAGGTCCCAAAAGAAAACAAAGGACTGCGCGAGATGAGTGGTATCATTTTGCTTTCCAGCCAGCTTTTCACCTCGGTACCAAGAACATTAACTGCACTACTGAACATGCATGTATCTAAATTAAAAGTGAAACTATATCCTCTATTCAACGTTCACCCTATAGTATTTTCCCTCACTTAAAGCAGTATCATGCATCCTGGACAAATTCCAAATCTAATAATTACATTCTTCCGACATAAATTCTTCCCACAGCTTTAAATAGAGTCAATATTCTTTATTTTCTGCCCATAAGTACTCTGTGCTTTTAAAGATTTCATAGAATCATAGAATCACTAAGGTTGGAAAAGACCTCTAAGATCATCGAGTCCAACCATCAACCCAACACCACCATGCCCACTACACCATGTCCCTAAGCACCGCATCTACACGTCTTTTAAATACTTCCAGGGATGGTGACTCCACCACTTGCCTGGGCAGCCTGTTCCAAGGCCTGACCACTCTTTCAGTAAAGAAATTTCTCCTCATGTCCAATCTAAACCTCCCTTGGCACAACTTGAGGCCGTTTCCTCTTGTCCTATCGCTTGTTACTTGGGAGAAGAGACCAACACCCACCTCGCTACAACCTCCTTTCAGGTAGTTGTAGAGCGCGATGAGGTCTCCCCTCAGCCTCCTCTTCTCCAGACTAAACAGTCCCAGTTCCCTCAGCCGCTCCTCATCAGACTTGTGCTCCAGACCCTTCACCAGCTTCGTTGCCCTTCTCTGGACACGGTCCAGCACCTCCATGTCCTTCTTGTAGTGAGGGGCCCAAAACTGAACACAGTATTCGAGGTGCAGCCTCACCAGTGCCGAGTACAGGGGCACGATCACCTCCCTGCTCCTGCTGGCCACACTATTTCTGATACAGGCCAGGATGCCGTTGGCCTTCTTGGCCACCTGGGCACACTGCCGGCTCATGTTCAGCCGGCTGTCAAGCAGCACCCCCAGGTCCTTTTCCTCCGGGCAGCTTTCCAGCCACTCTTCCCCAAGCCTGTAGCGTTGCCTGGGGTTGTTGTGGCCGAAGTGCAGGACCCGGCACTTGGCCTTGTTGAACCTCATACAGTTGGCCTCGGCCCATCGATCCAGCCTGTCCAGGTCCCTCTGCAGAGCCTTCCTACCCTCCAGCAGATCAACACTCCCGCCCAGCTTGGTGTCATCTGCAAACTTACTGAGGGAGCACTCGATCCCCTCATCCAGATCGTTGATAAAGATATTGAACAGGACCGGCCCCAGTACTGAGCCCTGGGGAACACCGCTCGTGACCGGCTGCCAACTGGATTTAACTCTGTTGACCACAACTCTCTGGGCTCGGCCGTCCAGCCAGTTTTTTACCCAGCGAAGAGTGCACCTGTCTAGGCCGTGAGCCGCCACGTGCTGCCTGCCACCCCCGAGTGAAGCTGAAGTGACACACGCAAATTATTTTGAAAGGTCTCTGTGTTCCTAAGAGGAAATACGCCCAACTTCAGGATCTTCCCGTCATTGATAAATTCATACAGGAAATAATAATAATACACATTCGGCGGTTCATACTACTCTGATAGTCACCTGAATAATCACACTCCCACAGATGAACAGGCTTGCATAAAATCATATCCAAAATTTCACTTAACGTTTGAATTCAACCTCTTTCTCACACGAGAAATAACTTTCACCTTGCTTCCTTACTTCCCAGGCACACAACCAAACACCGCTGGACTTCCTATTTTTGCAGCGGAAGCAAACCGTGAGGCAGCCAAGAGGATCCACCAAGCAGCAACCTAACTGATCTCGCAGCCAGAACCACACGCTTGAGACAGAGTCCTCAAAATCCCAATTTTGCACAGCCGTGGGCTACCTACGCATCGGCTCTTGTTCCCTAACTACAAAATATTTAAGGACATGGTAAAGTGCCGCAGATGTGCAAAGTTTAAGAGTGCTTCAACAGAGAGTGACAACTAAAATAAACCTCTCTGCATGAAATCAGCTCTGTGTATTCTTCCACCCTGTATCAAATTACAGCATCCCCAAATTATAAGAGAAGCCCTGTCTAAAATGTGAGTTGCTGTATTTCATCAGCTATCAGAGATGACTCAGGATTACAAGTACTGAAATAAAATGAACATCCTGTTCCAGTTTCTTTAACTAAATTCTCTCCCTCAAATAGCATCAACAAGTGACTCAGTTCAATGCCATAACAAACAGTGCTATGGCAATGTACTCGGCAAACAGCAACTCTCACAAATAAATCAGTCACATTTTACTGTAGCTGCTAATCAAAAGATCTTCATTTTGTCTTGGGGGGAGGAAAAAGGAAATAATGTAAAATAACCAGATGGCAAGTAAACGATGTTATTTCCATAATAAGTGGGAAAACTATTCGTCTGCATTTGGATGAAGCAATAAATAATGTTTAGGGCTATATTTGGCTTTAAGTTGTGACACCAATGTTATAGTGAGAGTGTATCGCTCTTTGATCTCACTGAGACCAGCAAAAGGGACATCCTTTTCTCTTTCAGATTTTGGTTAGAATATCCCCAGTACTAATGCCAGCCAGGCGAGGGAAAAAATGGTTTATGGCACAGCAGCACCAGCCTGCTCTAGATCAGAATCACCTGTGCAGTGAATTCACATCATTTGGGGGCTGCTCACAAGCGGTACCTCTACACTATTCCAGGGTTTTTTTAATGCACTAGCCAGATACAGTGCATCTCTTCCAGATGCCGAGTTCCAAGCAGTGACTTTATTGCCACCCTCAGTCAGATCGCTGCTACCAAAGCATAAATATCTCTGCGCTATTGTCTGCGCTCCCAGATTCTTACATCTGGGAATCCTAGTAAAACACAAGTCGTCGCTCAAAGCTGCTTCTCAAATAGCAGTCTCTGCTCCTGAGCAGTCAACCAAGTTACCACAGGTTACATTTTGCATTATATTTGGAAAAAACCAAACGAAACACAACTTACGTCACTATGATAACCAATTCTTGGTAAATAATTTTGGATGAAAGGATATGCTATTGGGAGAATCCATTCATTTCCATAAACAAAAATCTCATTAAAAATAAGCTGCTTCTCACCTGTAGCTAACTCAATAATTAGGTGTAGCTACATTAATTAGTTATAATCCAGAGATTACATGGGATAATAGCATACTCTAATAAGGAAAAATTATGTTCGGCTTTTGAACATGTGGCTTTGTGGCAATTTCCTTAGAGGAGAGCATGCTTTACAAAAACTATGGATTCAAACAAAATAGCAATTTTAATTCTTTACTGTGAGAAGTGAATGAAAACAGTTCTCAGAAGCCCAGGAAACTAACCTTGCTGTTTCTTTGGCCACCCTCTTCCAAACGTCGGGTAGTTATTTTGAAGCTTGGATTTTTTCCTGAGTAGTGGGAGCCCCGCGCTGCCCCAGCCCAGCCAGGAGAGCGGCTACGGCCCTTCGGGAGAGACCAGAGCAGCTGCCGAGGCCGGGCTCTAGCAGCACAGAGGGGAGAGCGGGCAGCCAGCACGGTGTGGCACATTGTGGTCAGAGGGGTCATCTTCTCCTCAGGAGTGCTGCAAGCAAGGTGGCAGGGCCACGACTGGATCAGCAGAAGTGAAGGTTTCCTTTCTTGCTGCAGTCCAAGAGAATCAAAACAATTAGCTTGCGTTCCTCTTCTCTACAGCCCTTACTAAGCTCCTTATGAACCCCCCCACCGATCACCTTCAGCTGCCCACTTGCCTATCAGTTCGTCTTGCTGACCTGCACGGTGTGGTTATGCCTGGTCATATATACAAAATTCAAGAATACACAAAACCTCCCATTATTTAGCACCTTGTTTCACCCTAACAAACAAAAGCGACATCTGTATCGCTTCCCCATTTGACCTGCCAGTTTTCTGCTAGATTTTTCGACATCAGAGTCTCACCACCTGAGACAGACTGCACAGCAGTCTCCCTCAAAAATTACACAGGCAGCAGGGCATTGGATTTTGCCGCAATACAAACATAAAAGTACTAGCAATGAAAAGTAAGCACAGATTTTGGGGAGGGTGATGCCAGGTTTGAAGGTTTTGGTGGATGGGGTTGCTTTTGTTATTGTAAGTGGTGACCTATCCTATGTGCCAGTGGAAAGCAGATTCCCCCCTTAGCCCCACAGATTTGCGACGCTTATTTTTTTACATCTAAAATCATGCGGTGGTGGTTCAGGCATTCCCATGGATAAGCACTCAGCTTTCAACCCTCTCTTTTCAACTTAAGAAACAAAGTTGTAGTCTTCCAAATAGCTTTACAGCGACTTCATATTTAACTTGCAGCCCAGCAGGTCAGAATACTTTTGGTCATCTTTAATACACTTACTCACGCGGTGCAGATATGACCATATCAAAGCGAAGGCAGTATTTGCAGAATGCCTTCTTTAAACCACATAAAAGTTAGTTGTTTTGTCTCAGAAGAATTATTTGTTCAAACCCTAACTTCATGCTATGGAACTATCCACAGAAACATGACGAACATACACCAAGTGATTTTAAAACACTTATTCTACAAGGATGCTACCAAAGTTAGATGTTTTCTTAAGCAATTGTAGAAAGGCAGATGCGTGGAAACAAATGTATTTTTATCTTGTAAAACTAAACATTTTTCTGCTGAAGAGAAAGACACACTGTTTTTAATGTAGATCTGTTTGGAAAAGGACACAGCTGTTGCTCATTCACTTACCCCACTGCTGCCGTAGTCTCCAACAGCTTTTTACTGCAAATTCAGGCTCAGTCTTGGGATGTTCGGATTCTGTTTGAGGTCCTTGAATGGGAATCCCCATGAAATGGGCTTCATGCCACCAGGGCGGTTAGCACACTGGCATGCCACTGTCTCGCCCAAGACTTCCACATCAAATGCACAGTCCAACTTTTTGATAGTTCGGAGCTCTCAAGCTGTCCTAAAGTGGTATTTGAGGTCCTAAAAGCTGCCCTCAGCCCAATGCGCTATTTCTGAGCCCTCGCCCGCCTGCCCACCCCTGGGAGAGCCCAGGAACGGCTCCCTGCTTTCCTGAAGAGTCCTGCTTTTAATGAGTTTCTTCAACAGTTCCTTCTGTCGCTTCTGAGTAGATTAAAAAAAAGATCAGACTGAGATTAATTACAGTAATAATTAAAAGCTGACCTTCCAGCAGTTAAGCCAGACATCTTACCTTCTGAAAGAGCCCATCCTGCAGGTGCAAGGGAGCGTTTTGATGCTGTAGTTCTTCCCACTGAGTTACACTTTACCCATTTACAGACGTGCAATTTGACTCATTTTATAAATCACTGCCTCAAAACAAGACCAAAACAATCCAAACCACTCTCATTTTCCATTTGCAAGACTCAGTGCTTTTTCAGAAAGCAGAAAAACATTTATTTCAGTGGTAGAGGGAGAGCAGACTTCGTTCTCTCCAGTACTAATCACTCCTGTCCTTGCATACAGAGATATAAATCTAGAAGCTAGAGATAACCAGGAGAGACAAAACTTACCCACTCTAGATTTAATTATTTTATAGCACAGATTAGAAAAAGATCCCTTTAAAAATAGCTTGAGCTAGGCTGGAGTTAAAAGAAGAGAGCGACGTCTCCACTTCCCAGCAGAGAGTCCTGGTGCCTTGGGCACGGTGGGGAGGAAGGACAGCAGGCGACCCGACCCACTGCCCCTCCGCCCCGGCCGCACGCTGCCTTCACTCCACGGGGCCTTGGCCGCGACACATACCATGTGAACATCCAAGAACCCTCTAAATATCCAGCAGCAGAGCACTACATGGTTTTCTGGATGGCAAACAGCCGCTAGCATGAGCCACAAGTCCAGCAGCCACTCCTCCCCCCCCGCCTCCCCCTCCATCACTTCCCTCAAAAATTGGTGTAGCAATAGGTATTTCCAAACTGAGCCAGCCTGGTGAGACAGACTCTGGGCTCTGGTATTCGGAAACAGTCTTAGTTTAAGCAGATATTTTGTTATTTGTTCAGCTATTTTCCCCCGCATCTTGGCATGTCATTGAAATGGGCTTTACCAGGCACTTACACAGCAGAGCTGTAAAGAAACCAGCTGGTTAATTTAAGAGAGTGCAGTCCTTACAGCATTCCCCTCTGGGATTTTCTTGAAGCACACAAACAAAATTAATTTGTATCACTTTTTCTACCACATCATTAGTTTTATTTCCAAATCCATATTCTGGGGGGGGAAAAAGGTCTCAATATCCCTTCTGCATTAAGCTACAAACTTTGCAGGGGTGAAACAAGCTACTACATTATGAAAAGAAACGTCACAGCAGGATTACAGTCCCACTTGCAATCCAAAGCCACGAAGATGCTACTGTCCCTGCCAAAAGTACATTTTGTCACTGAAAGAGTTGCTGCTGCAGGCCAGCATTAGCCCAGATCAACCATATATCAATAGAGAACATCTATAGATACCTATGCAGGTCTTAGCTGCAGCCCCCTGGAAGGGGCAGTGACAGACGGTGCCGAGAAGCTTCTGTGGGGCTGACAAGGGACGAGCTTAGGATGGGGCAAGGTGCCGAGCCTGCAAAGCTGGCACAAGGCAGAAGGAGCGGAGAGACAGGCAGGGTCCTGAAAGCCCGTGAAGGTGGCAGGGCCACAAACAGCTGAACCGCCAGAGCCATGAGAGTTCGGAGAAGCCACGAAGCAAGGTTGGAGGCAAAGGAAGGCAAAAATCATCTATAAGCCTATTTCAGCTGAAGACATGGGAGCAAGAAGAATTTGAATGAAGAAAAGGGGGTATTGCCCTGTGGGAACGATGCATATGTAGACATACAGCTATTTTAGTGACCCCGTTTTAGTAGGATCAGGTATTGTTGTTTAGACAGCCTGAACAGCAAATCCTTCCAAAGCCATGAAGCCAACCAACAAACCCTTATCCCACCCTTGTCCCCAGAAACTACCCCTTAAAAGGGTACTCCACACTTCTCACTCGGTGTCCTATGCCCCTTCGCCCAGCGCAAGGCATGACGGTGACATTCAAAAGAAATCCAGTTCCACGCAGGGCCGACCCGCCAGATGTCAGAGACGCAGAGCTACCCCAGCAAGTCTGCAGAGTATTTACAAAGCAGTTTGCTAAATTATACAAAGGGAATAATTTGCAATGTAATGGTGTGTTTGCATTCTGAATATCTGATTTCCTGTTCAACAAATAACCTAAACACTCCCAACCAAATGAAATGTAGACAAGACTTAAAACGTTTGAAGAAAAGCACTCATCCAGAAAATTAAGGTCAACATGGAACAGATGGTGCCTCTGAAAAATGTGGCTTCAACATTTATCTTTATGTAAAATAAAAATCTTTTAAAAACCTCCGGCTGTTTGGTGACAGTCCTACTTGAAATATTGAATCTCGCACTCCGTGGATAATAAAGAAGCACTAAAAAATTACTTCAAAATACTAAATCTAAATAAAGTTCTCTCAACTACTGTGCAATAAGATTTTTGTGGGCATGTAAATACATACCAATAAAAGATAGATTCAATCGCTTCTGTAACCGCTATAAATATTGCAAGTGCTCTCCCCATTTCCATAAATATGACCCACGACTCCCAGGTGAAAAGCTTTTTCATTTGCAGCAGTCAGGAAAAAAAATGATCCTTTCTTCTTTATCAAAGACTTTTGAAAGGCTGAATTTGAAGCCCAGCGCGCAGGGAGTTGTGAACAACTTGTTACGATGAGGCATGAAATGCCTTCTCCAGCCTCGGCGGATTCGATCAATGGGCTTGCGGGAGGATGGCTGTTATCCTGGAGGGCAGGCAATGTCGTACCTCCCCGGGGAGGGCAACGGCGGCTCTAATGGGGCAGGCTTGCAAATTACTCTGGTAATACAGAAATGAGCCGGAACAAGCAGAAATAATAAGAGACAGACCTGTCAAACACCCAATGAGTCATAACATGTTGGAGACAAATCAGAACGATATTAAAGAAGTTGAGTGTTGGCATAAGCAGCAGTGCCAGTAATCACAGGGCAAGGTGAGCAACAGGCGGGGGAAGGCTCGGCGGGTCAGCAGGCGAGCCCCCGCTGCGGCTGCTCGCGAAGACTTGCTCGGAACAGAGAGGGCAGCCAGGGAAAACACAGAGCTGCGCAGCAGGGATCTTTCAAGTTTGCCTGAAATAAGAAAACAAAACCAACCCAAAGTCCACACATCCTGGGCCGGAGTGAACCAAACATTTTTGGAGGAAGAGGAAACACCTGCAGTACCTAAAAATACAGTCCCAGGGAGATGTCCTCCCGGGCGTCACCGACAGAGCACCCTGCTGACAGCCAGGGCCCTCCGACAGGCTGTTACTTCTACGCACATCACCCAAATCGCTGCGCACATCGCCCTGAAGTTAATTCCTAAGTGGCCACCTTCATGCCTGGACTGAAGGAGTAGCCTGTGATAACAACCGCAGCTCACCAGCTTTGGACATCAAAACAGCCACGGCCACAGAAGGAGCTGCCTGCTCGTAACACCCCAAAAAAAGCAAAATTAGCCCAGTGAAAATAGACCGCTGAAGCATGTCCACAAAAACACAAGGTAATTACAGATCTACTGTCAGGTTTTGTTTGATGGTCACCAGACATCCAACGGAGCAACCGTTATCAATACACCTCTTTTTTCCCAACCTGGCTTCCAGCCATTTGCACCTACTAGAAAGACCCAGAGTTTTGTAACTCGCCTTCAGCCGCAACGCTGATGAAGTTGCACGGAAGGCTTCTGCAAATCCACTTTGCTAAAAAGGCTATGGGAAGCTTATTGCAGCAATTTTCCCGAGTTGACACATCCTTCTTATTGGCTTCATGGTACTGACTTACTGATGGTTTGGGTCCCGCTTCCTCTAGAAATTACCTCTGATTCCCTGCACTACTGGGGAAAATTAGCTCAGCAAGAACATTTAGACTCACTGTCCGTAGCCATGGGCCCTGCCAGCAGTAAAGCACAGCCAAAATGAAACTAGATTGCGCGTACCAGCGAAAGGCTTTCAAGAACGGCTTTTGCACAGGGGTTTCTTGCTTCAAGGTCATCCCAAACCACCTCACAGACAGCTCTGATAAGCAACAGCACAACAACAGCTCACCGGAGTCTTACAAATAGTAGAGTAGATCAAGTTCTCTTTCTCTCCCTACCTAGGGCTTTTTTAAACTAAATTAGATTTTTTCTCTTTCTTTTAAGAGAAGGCTGTGTTGATTTTGTCAGTTCTATTGCATAGCCAAGCGCTGCTGCTGCACATAGAAATGTCTGTCTGCATTAGGCCTCGACTCACTATTTGTAAAAATAAAAGAAGTCATATTAATTTTTTCCTCCAGCACCTGGTGTTTAAAGTTATTTCTTGGCAACTTCTGTTCTTGGCATTTAAACATTTTTCATATTCAGCTGAAGTCTGACAGCACTGTTGGTTATCCTTCTCTGCCTCGCTAATAATTTGGTTGATGGCATGCAGGTGGGTTTCTCATAATTAAAAAACCCATTTGCAAAGTTTGCAGTAGATGATCTGAACAAAATAGAGCACTCCATTCAAAGGTTAAATATAAGTAGGCTGCAGAGCTCCATGAAAATATTGCATAATTTAGAGATAAAAATAGTTTTGCTTTATTCAAGCTAGGCAGGATAGGTAGATTTTTACCGCAATCAGCCTAAACCTCATCTCTCCAAGTTACATGCTCAAGCTGATTACGGAAAATTAAATTTAGTATTAATCAACCTAGGAAGGAGGAAATTACAAAAATTAAGCTAATGCATAAATCATAGAAAATAATGGTGGAAACAGCTACAGGAGATCTTTTAATGCATCTTCATGCTTGTCCCACACTAGAATCAACTCCCCCCTCCCCAAGCCACTCCTGACAGGTATTTGTCCAACAGTTTTAAAAATGTACCCACGACACAGGTACCAGAAGCCACAAGCCAGAGCCCTCCAGGGCCCCACCAGCCCTTCTGCTTCAGACCTTTCCCTGGCACCCTCCAGCTATCCTGATTTGGGGTATCCCCCGCCCCTGCCCTGGTGGGAACGCACGGCAGGACCCGACCGGAGCAGAAGCACCAGCTCTAACAGATCAGTTGCTAATGGCTGCCGTTCCCACCTGGCAGGATGTGTATTTTTTCCTTTTCTTCAGCAAAAAATAAAAGCAAGCTTCACCAGTGGGTCCTGCACAAGCAGTTTTCACGCCGCTGGACGGCTGTGCCTGGCAGGCAGCTGGCATTGCCGTGTCTAGAGCCACAGCTTTCCACCTGCGTGGAAAGCAGGTGGCTTTCCACTGGTAACTGGTGCTGGGGTGGAAGGGACAGCCTTGCCCTACCTGTTACGGGGCCATACAGGTACCCACAGACCCCGCACCGCGAGAGCCCGAGCTCTGCAACGGCAGCCCAAAAGCACTCCTCGAGGCAGCACCCGCAGGGTCCCGGGGAAGCGGCAGCCTCTCCCGGTCGCACCGGCGAGCTCTCCACAACTGGCGGGTTACTTGCGATTTTGGGCACAGAACTGCAGCACTTGGCACCTCTGGGAAAAGAGCAAACCCCTAACTATAAAGAATCTGAGCTTAGAAATATATATTCTTAAACGTCTCTCGATTTAGAAAGAAAAATCTATACATTAGCTGTGGCTTTCAGCTTTTCCACAGCATTCAGTGTCTTCATAAATTATGAATTTAGAATCGGATAGAACTGCCCTATCTCCTTATCCTGGTTTTACAGATGAGAACCTACTGCCTGCACAGGACCCGATCCAAATCACGCTTGAAGTCGGTGGGATCTCCTCGCCGTCCCCACGGGGCATACGGCAGAGCTGGGCAAGTGTGGTTCCAAATTTCCCAAATAGTTGTCCAGTACTTTGCAAGACCATTTCACCCTCTGGCCATGAACCTGAAGAAATCTTGGTGGAGGGCTCTGCTGATACACGACAACATACAACTTACACCCCTGTGGAGTCTCAGTCTCAGTGGTAAGCCAATTTTGTCTTTTATATTCCAATTTGTCTAACACATAGCAGCTAGCCAGCCCTGCAGTGACTGCACTGCTTCAGGTTCTCCACTCTGCAGAGCAGATACCATCCCACTTAAACTTTATAGTAAGGAAGCATTTAGCTCTGAAGGTACATTTACAGCGCAAGAATTTTCTTTTCTGAGCTGAATCCAGATGTTTTACTCCGTCCCAAATCCTACTCTCTAGGAAACATACAAATCCGAACAGTCTTTTTCAGCTGGGGGGTGGGAGGGCAGTTTTAGATGAAGCTCTTACAACAGCATTGCTTTCTTCCTGAGAAAAAACATCAGCAATTTGGAGAAATTAAAAAGCTGAATGAAGTCCTTAAGTGTTCCCCTTCGTCACTTCCAAACTTTTTTCTAATCCCTTTGAACTCCATCCTCTGTAGTTTAGTCAACTGTTCGTTTAGGATGGATTTTTTTTCCATCCTGATTACAAGGCACTGTGTATGTTTATACATGTTATATACACACACACACGCAAATGTCCCCACAGAATAGATTAAAAAGCATAACCCTTATAAAAAGCCGTAACAATTTCAAATTCTGTGGAATCAAGAACAAAGGAATTAGTAGTGTGATTAAGGCTGAAGTCAGAAAGTGCATTTCTGAACAAATTCCTGAAGGGCTTTGCTGAAAACTTCAATCTCAGTTTTCAGGCAATTGCCCCTGGTTTGGACTTCCAGTGGGAATGCAACAGCTTTTTTTTTGTTGTTGCTTTAACTGAAGCTGCATCCCCATGAGTGGTTCCCCCCTTCAGCCAGCTCCAATCTCCCTAATGATGCAGAAGCCAACAAAAGCACGCCAGCAAAGAGGCTCCTAAATCAGCCGGGCACGCAGCCCTGCAAGGTCTGGGTGGTTCCGTGGTCCTAGGCAACCATCTCCCCCCCCACAAAACAGAGCAGGCCCTGGGGACATTGAGCATTGCCAGCCGCAGCTGAAGTACCAGCCAAGCCACGGAGGGAGGCAGAGCCCCGCTGAGCTCCCCAAACACAGCACCCCGAGCCCTTGCTAGTGGCCACAAGCCCCTGCAAATGGCCAAGCGAACGCAGCAGCCCGGAGCAGGAGCCTTGCAGGGACCAGCACCCACGCACGGGCCCGGATCAGCCTCAGACCGCACCGCCGTGCCCCTCGCTCCACCTGCGGCGCGGAGGGGCTGGGGTTGCTGGAGAACCCCGCCGTGGGGGATGCGCCAGGCCACCCCAAGCAGGGCACCCAGCCCAGGCTGGCCAGGGGTCCCCTGGGATCCCCGCGCTCCCCAGCAGCGAGGGCCAGGCTCACCCCGCGGCAGCGCCCGGCGCAGGCACAGCGATCCTTAGCTCTGCCGCAATCGCTAACAGGGAGGCGCGGCCCTGCAACCTCCTCAGTAACGTGTGCTGGTGCTGGGCGAGGGGGCAACGCCCGAGATCAACCAACTCTAGCTCAAGGGCTGGCCTCGAGCAGGAGCTGCGGGGAGAAAGCTGCGCACCTCCCCGGCCCCCCCCCAAAAGCACTGCCGCAGACCGCACTAGGCAAAGAATTGCGTGGCTTGAGGGTTGGGAATAAACAGTATGTCTGAAAGGGCTGATCTGTGGACAGTTGGGAGAAGCAAGGGAACAACCTGGCAGCTGAGAACTCACGGGCCACGAAGCAGCCCGGAAAACTTCCCCAGAAACACTCAAAACCCCATTGCTTTTACTAATTCCTGGTCCTAACAAAGCACTGGGGGAGCTGCTGATGAAAACTGCTGTATAGAACAGGTAAGGATCCTTTGTTTTGGGGGGACAGACATGAGTTGCAGAGGATGACCACAGCACAGTCAGGTCATTAGCAAAACATGAAAAATATAATGCCCCAACACGCTGCAGGGGACAGCATTTTTCCACTAAACACTCCCCCGGGTCCAGAGAAATGCACGCACTAACAGAGCATGGCTGCCGTCCCTGCAATGCTGCTAAGGGTGCCCTCGGTACAGACCGCACGGACATAGGAGAGACCTTTCACGCAGCCAGCAGCAGCTTCGCTCAAGCGGCACTAGCTGCAGATAGCCTCGCTGGAACTTGTGTGATGCTGAAGAGCAGCATTATTGGTGTGCACAGGACTGCAACTCGCCCGTTTTAAGTTCAGGCCAAAGCTAATTGAGTTGTGAAAGCAGTGATTATATATCACATGTCTTGGTCCAGCATTTGTATTTGTTCTTACACTACTGTCCCATTTTCACTGTGGACATGGAGTGCATGACTCTACCAGGCATCCACTGTTAGGACAGTGTTTCACGCTACAGGACTGCTTTTCCACTTTTGGGATCACAGGGAGAGATTCATGCTGAGGATGGACAGAAGGAACACATGGAGGACTGCAGCAGACATAGAGTAAAACTCTCCCCGCTGCCACATCGCTGCAGTCTGCCATCAGTCCTTTCGTTAGGGCGGGCAAGAGACGAGCTGTTGTGGGGCGATGGGAGCTGGGCGTCTTGCGACTGTGTATGGGGATTACTCAACTGCACTTCAGCACAGTGCAGTTTGTGTCTGGACACATGAACACCTTCCAGGGTTCCCCCCCCCTTTGGCAACCTGTTATTATCTAGAATGAGACTAGCCTAACTGCAGCCTTACCTTTAATATCTTGGGAAGACATCTGTAAAGAGACTCCCTAATGACCTAACCACTGGACCCATGAACTGCCTTATAGTGTCAGAGTAATTCATGACAGCTGCTTGTTTACATAGAGAAATGCATGTCTCTGTACGTGAGGTGATACGATGCAAACAGATGTATGGCAGGCTCCCAGATTCCTCTGCAAGCTGAGAACTCACTATCTTGACACTGATTCCTCTGAGGGAAACAACTTTCTTGTCTTAGGTTCACTGGAAGATCAGAAGATCTTGAAAAATTACTATGATTATATTTACTTTAAGTCCATGCGACTTTTCAGGGCACAGATTTCCCCTGCAAAGAAGTAAAAATTTATTAATAAACTGAAATAGTTTCACGTAAGAAACAGGGAGGCAGGAATGCTACTAACCTTGAGAACACGAAGACCAGCCTCTTGCTCTTTTCCGCCCGACTGCAAATCAATCATCCTCTTGACAGCAAGCTTTTAATCTTATGCCACTTATCAGCAGTAATCATCTCACTTTTTATTTCGAATTTGTGAACAAGTAGTCTGTTTATTAGCTTAATAAAAGCTCAAATGCATAGAGCTACAAACATCAGGCACCTCAGCACACGCTAACACAGGGTTCCCCACAATTTCAGCCTTCTTTATTCTGTAGAGAAGCCGAGACCGCCAGGATTTGAGATCCATGGTGGAGATTCCCCAATGAGTATGAAGTCCCCACCATGCCATTGTTTGCACTATTCACTTGCTACCTTTACAGCTACTACTGGAAATCACAGCTCTCACACCATACTTACATCTCATTTACCTCTGGAACATGTCATATATACTTCACAGGTTTAGCAGTCCTCTTGGCTTCCTTCTCACAAGCATATCAAATGTCTTAATGCAACACCACACGAGGGGTTGTCCATGCATCTAGACTACACGTGACTTTTAAAAATAAGTAAGCAACTTAAAGTCCCTGAGTTACACATCACCTCCTTACACCGTTTCCCCAGAAGTCATTGCGTGCTTTCTGGTTTACTGATTAGCACTGTTCTTCCACAGCAGCACCCGAGGGTGATCTCAGAAGGCATGCCACCCTCTTGCGTCCAAGACAAGTTTTGCTAGTTCCACCTGGAAGCAGGTATCACAATAGCACTTTACCAGACCAGAGGCAAACAGCCCTCAGGTGTCGGGGCACACAGGTCTCTCTAAAGCTCCCTTCAGAGGTTTGTTGCTGCTGCTGCTGCTTGCATTTAAAAGAAAGTTCAGTATTTCAGACTAAGGAGCCTTTGCCAATTAGAAGCAATTTTCAACAAATCATCATGACAGAGTACCAAAAGCAGAAGTATCAAATGTAAATAACTTGTAAACATTAGTGACATAGTAGTAGATTCAAGTAACGTGAACGACCACAGAGACAAGTCACAATTCAGAAATAGCCTTTTGTCATGAAGTCTTTATGGCTTGACAGAAAGAAAGTTAGATTTGTTTTTGAAATGGTTAGTGCAATTTTTTATTTGAGAGGTCAGCTATAAGAAGAGTTAAACAGATGAATCCAGTATGACACTTCAGCTTCCAAGTTGTTTTTGAACCTGATCTGAAATATGGCACTGGACTCTTTATCTCGAGTCAAGGCATTTGGGATCTCAGAAATAAAACCACAGCTATTTTCTCCAGGAGATGGTGCTGGGGGGGTTAAGTTCTTTAAGGGATAATTCATATTTCATACAAAACAGAGGAAGGGAAGCTTAGCAGCTTAACAGCATCAGAAGTGCAGCTGTGTGCTTGGCCAGTACCTCTGCAATCCACACATACAGCTTCATCTAATACATAATTCATTTAGAAAAGTGAATGAAGGAAGGAGAAGTAGGCAGCCTCATTGAAGAGACAGGTAATGCAGCATTTGAAAACAGTTCTTTCCTGGAAATTCAGACTCCTGCAAAGTAACCTTGGGCGTTTACACCTGGAGTGGCTACAAACAGCGTATTCTCCAATGCTGTCTGAATTGAGATCCTCCTCTCCTGCTACTTCATGCAAAGTAAGAATGAATATCCAAGCTTCTATCCAAAGCAAAAAATCAGTGTCACCTTCCTTGACAGTGATAATGGTGTTTGGAGAGAATTTTTCTTTTTAGTAGTGTACACCTTTTTGGAATCAGAAGTCAAGCTTAAAGACACTCACCATGTTTTCAACTTTCATCTGAGTTATCCATTCTCTGATTTAGGAGACACCACTAGGTGCTGGCACCACCGGTTCCTTATACTTATTGCTTTTACAAGCTATATTCATTCCAAGGACACCTAGTTCACTAGAGCATCTTTGCTCTTCCCCCGCATTTCTCTTCCAATACAAAGAACTCCCACTAACCCTAACGGAAGTCAACGTATGCACGCACAGGACATAACAGACCTCTTAAGGCTATATGGCTGACCAACAGAAACAGAAAGATACATACACGTAACTGAAATTTTCTTCCATTTAGCAAAGGGTGCCGAGTTTTCAATTGAGACTCTTCAACCCCTTACCCTTACTTTCTTATATCCACCTTCTCCCCCTACCCCCTCAATTTATGGGGAAGTCTCACTGTGCTTCCCTAAGCAAAACAAGAAATAGATCACATCAAGTTTGCTCCATAGACCAAAAGGTAAAAAAACAACAATAAAGGACAAACTGGTTCACAGTTAACTATAAATAAAAGTGCAATAAGTGTTCAAGTAGAGTGTAGAGTTTAAGCAAGCTGTACAACCACATTTGGCATAGTCATCTTTTAAAGGCTCTGCGTGGGTCCCTCCCATTACTGACAGCAGGGAGAAGAGTCTGAACATTATTAGCTGGTGCTGGATTTACAGGTCCTCGTCCATTGCCTCTCCCACTACCTGCGTAAGTGTGGCCGTGATTATATGTAAATGGAAATCCACTTGATTCAGGTCCAGTTTGTAAGCCATTTCCTAAAAAGACAGAAAAATGGTTATCATGAGTTCCATGGACTGAAATCACTGCTCCCTTAAGTAAGTTTAGGAACAGGGAATGCATTGCAGCAACCAGCAAACCCCAAGCACCAGAAGGAAAAGCCCCTCTGGCACTGCAAGACCCCAAACCACAGCTTACCTTTTTCCCCCTCCCACACTACCTCCCCTCCAGTCCTAACCCCATTCTCAACTAAAGCAAGAGGGGTCACAAAGTTGCATGCTGATTCTTTGCCCAGGAGAGAGAAGTCTCATGAAACTAGACTGGTGCTTTCAGAAACGTGCACTGGCTTGTAGGTCACACACCAAGATGTTCCAGAGACAGCAGGGCAGCAGAAGTCACAGAAAAACCAGCAAAAGAAAAGCAGGCTACACAAAGCTCCTTGCATCATTCCGCTCTACCAGGCACCCAGAAATAGAAAGCTGCCTTGTCAAGTCCAGCCACAAAAGCTAGCTAGCACCAAGTTCTCATGAACTTGAGCCTCGTAAGCATCACTGCTCATGTTTTGCTGGTAGGAAGAGGGACAGAGCTGAAAAGGCAGAATGATGTCAGGAAGCATGGGGAGAGAAGGAAGGGACAAAAGGAAATCATTGCATTTAAAGACCACACAAGAAGCAGGAAGAGAAAAATGAAGTTTCAGAAGATATGTGCAAGCTCAGTGAAAACAGCTGTCCACTGCCCAAAGCAGGGACACCAAGGAAGTACTTACACACTAATTGGGCTGAAAGTCTACTCGTCTCACCCTGGTACTGAGGAAAGACTGGCCTGAAAGCACTGCCCTTCTTTGCTCAGAATCATTTATTTTCAAAGGAACAGAAAGGGCTCGTAAGAGAAGTAAAATAAGAGAAATAAAGATCATGTTGCTAAAGAGGAAGCAGTCAGTCACTAAACTGAAGTGACAGAGCTTTTTAACAGCAAGTTACGGATCAGTTAGCTGTCATCCACCAGCAGAGCTTAGATTACAACAGCAGGTACCGAGTCTGGACATCACGTAGGCAGGCCGTAACTAAGGTTCTGTTTTGGGGAGCTAACCTGGCAGGAAAGCCAAGGTGACTGGCAAGATTAAAGCAAGTCATTTTTAAAGCCGAAGTTTTGGGTGGTTTAAAAACAGAATTTCAAGTGCTGCAAAAACTCTTTGAAAGCATCAAACCAATTTAGGATTAGTCAAGTCTTTTACATGATACAGGCACCTTGAATATTTTGAGCTCTTCCTCTTCTAGGAAACAAATCCTGAAACCATTACTCAGGAAATGTTCATGCTTATGTGCTTGCAGGTTCAGGCCCCGGTCTAAAAGACTTCTTAGAGCATAGTACACTTTTGCCCCAGAGTAGAGAACCCTTAGCAAAATAAATTCCTTTTTATTCCCATTAAGTGTTCTCATCCTTTCAAAATGAAAAAAACTTACCCAGTGGCCCGAAAGTACAAGAACCCATATTACTTGATGCAGAACTACTATTCTGTTCACCCTGTGCCTTCAGAGAAATGTAAAAAAAAAAAAGAAGACAAGACATGGATCAGAGAGAGAAATTTCACAATTTTACAGAAAAGGGTTGATTTTTTTTTTCCTGTGTTCTTACAGTGGCTCCACATGGAATTTGTCTGCTACTGTAATTATTGGCTGATTTTTGTCTATATATCACTTCAAGTCCATTTTTCCAGAAGACTCACATCTGATCACAGCCTAGTGTGAAGTATTCAGAACAAAGAGCACTTTATGCAAGAAGCCTCAGACAAGTTTAACATACCAGTTTGTTCTGCCCGATGTGTTCCGAGTTGGGCTCGCTGAAGTTTGGCACTTCTGAGTATACCATGCAGAACCTGGGGAGAAATCAGAATTATGAGGAAGTTCTAAAGCCATTTTTCAACAGAGTTCTCAACTCCACAACTCGAAGAGCCTATGTTCTTGACTGTCCTGGTTTTGGCTGGGATGGAGTTGATTTTCTTCCTATTAACTGGTATAGTGCTGTGTTTTGGATGTAGTGTGAGAATAATGTTGATGACACGCTGATGTTTTGGTTGTTGCTAGGTATTGTTTATGCTAGTCAAGGACTTCTCATCTTCCCATGCCCTGCCAGATGTGCAGGGGGCTGGGAGGGAGCGCGGCCAGGGCGGCTGGCCCAGCTGGCCAATAGGCTATTCCATACCATATGACGTCATGCTCAGCATATAAGGCTGGGTGAAGAAGAAGGAGGGGGGGCGTTCGGAGTGATGGCGTGTGTCTTCCCAAGTAACCGTTACGCATGATGGAGCCCTGCTTTCCTGGCGATGGCTGAACACCTGCCTGCCGATGGGAAGTGGTGAATGAATTCCTTGTTTTGCTTTGCTTGCGTGCGCGGCTTTTGCTTTCCCTATTAAACTGTCTTTATCTCAACCCACGAGTTTTTTCTCACTTTTACCCTTCCGATTCTCTCCCCCATCCCACCCGGCGGGGGGGTGAGCGAGCGGCTGCGTGGTATTTGGCTGCTGCCAGGTTAAACCACGACATTGACATATCCCATCACCTAGAAGTAACTAATCCACACCCCACTGTTCAGAGAGTATCCATAGGTATTAAAAGGCTCTTTCATCCCTTTATAGGCTTGTGGCACAGCTGTCACATCTTTCTGGTGAGGGCGTTTCAGTCAAGCAGAGGCAAGCACACATTCGCTCTAGGAGGTAAAACGGCCTTAAGAAAACAAAAGGTGATGAAAGAGCTCCCTTCGCCTCTCTTCCAGCTGCACAATCTTGTCCAGCGCCCACTCACAAGGTCACCTGAGGCACAGAGTCACCCAGCCTGCTCCCAGACTGTGACTGCGTTAGACCTCTAGGGAAAACTTAAACACTCCCACACACTCCCATGCTATGGAGCGCCCCATTAACATAATAGCACAGAGGAATCCAAAACAGGGAGTGAAATTCAAAGCATCCTTTTCCACTCGAGGGGACTATGGAGGAATAGGCCCACCAACTCACCACATGGAAATTATGGCAGAGGGGAAGAAAGATTTGGATCGTGACGCAGCTTGGACTGGTTAAGCAGAAGTGGAGCTCCCACCTCCTGCTGGGAGGCACAACCCAGATGAGGACTCACCTCACTCCAGCCTGCTAGAGAGTAAGCCCACTGGATGACACTTCTGAGGCGATGGCTTCGCACCAAAGAAAGGTCATCCCTCACAAAATCCAGCTGAGCACTGGGCATTTTTGAAGAGAGGTGGCCACCCCACAGCCCCACTTCCCTGATGACTACAAGGCCTCCACGGCACTTTGTGCAACAGCGGATGTACTCTTCTGGTTAGAAAATGTCGCTATTTTTCCTGTTGCTTGTCAAGTGTGTTACTCATGTTTGTTCTTAGTCAGGAGGAGTCGCCGCCTCAGTTTGTGGGCAGTTTAAAGAAGGTTTAATGAGGCTTCCTTCTGTTTAGATATGATTCACCAGAGTTACCTTTGTCTTCCTTCGTTGCATTGCTTGTCTCTAAAGCATGATACACACACACAGGGCTTCCTCCAAAATAAAGTGGTTATTCAAGCTGAGGCCTAGGTAAACAATGCAGACTAAGTCCCTTGTCATTTATACAATTCCCCCCCGTAGGTAAAAACCCAGACCTGTGCCATGATGGAGGACGATTTTCCTCAATATACCTGGAATCCAGAGAGGGTCATTACCACAACAGCATGTAAAAACTCACACCACAGTTGCCTGTACTGTACCTATCCACGACCAATCAACAGGCTTTTGCTGCCCTACCTTCCATTTACCAAAAGCCACCACGTCTTTTTACCATGACGCTCTGCTGAGAGCAGGACATAACACTGCAAGTATAAACATGCAATACTTACTCCCCAATTTTATGCAGCTCGCCTCCTCGTCCTGTGTAAAGTGTCAGGCATCCTTTCCACAGAGATGCGTACCTGGCCAAAGAAAGGAGAAGCAAAGCAGCGTCTCTTAGCGAATGAGAAATACCACTGTTGAAAAAGAAAGCAGAAGCATGCTATCTTCCAAGAGTTAGTACGTATTAGATATGAAAAAATTCCCAGGGACCCCAGCTTTACCATGCTAAAACTTTATAGATCCTCATGTTTTACTTCTAGCAAAAGGGACTGGAAGCTCAGCCGACTCCTTTGGCAATTCCAGGAAAGCAGCCAATTATTTTGAGACTGGATGCTCTTTCCTTGGCTGGAGCAGCCCTTATGACTGTTCCTGCAGATGAAAGGCATCTTGCCAAAAGCAGTATCTGTGTTACCATTCACTGACAACTCTCAGTTCTGCTTTCAACAGGAGCCAGGAAGAATTACCTTTGCTCACTGGAGAATATAAATACTGCTACTGAATATGTATAATAGAAAGTGCTTACTTTTTTAGTATAGGTCCTTACCAGATTTTTTTTTTTTTAAATGCACGAGTTTGACCATCATGTTCCAAGTGACATACAGAAATGCAATGAAATCACTTTTTGATTGCGGAAACATTCACTTACAAGACAGCATGAGTGCACTCTAGTCTTTATAGTGGCACTTGACATCAAGCACTGGAATTTGAGTTATGCAAAACTTTCTGTATTACTGTTCCTTTCAGTGGGGGGCATCGTGTATGTGAAGAAAATAAAGATGCAGACCAGAAAAAAAACAGGAATATGGGTGTCTTCTAGCAAAGGAATAGGGAGGCCCAGCAGCACTCTCAGGAGTCACAGATAATCTGGACAAGTCATCACTTCCTTCTGCTCCGGGTCTATCTCTGGAACATAGATAACAAACCTTCCTCTTGCCCTTTGCCTTATCTGCTGAGACTGGGAGCCATCTGGCTGCACACAGGGCCTCAAGCAGGGCAGCAGGGAGGAGCCAGGTCAGCAGAACAGCACCATAATGCCAATGGAACGATAACCGTCTCTGTACTTCAGCATGAGCAGTAAGGCATAGTTATCTGCAGCTATGCTGCCTGTCTTGGGAGTTTTCCATCCAGAAGCAGGATTAATGCTCTTCACTTCATAATCCTACCTTTCACTTTAAAAATCCCCTCTATGCTTAACCTTTAATAACCAGCTAGTTGGACAGTATTGTGGCAGAGCACAAAGGAAAAGAACTACCAAATAATAAATGTAAGTCAAACATACATTCACTGGGACAAGACCCAGCAAATCATGGGACTGATAACCTCCAGCACAAAGTTATTCCATGTATGCAAGCATTTGTTTTTGTCTCAAAGAGCTGGCCATAAAGCACTAAACTCCAGAACTAACTTCAAATTTAGAAATATTAACTGCAGCAGCTTCCTGTAAATGAGTTAATCAGCCAATGACAAAAATCAGCAACAGTGTCTGCTTTTGCAGAGGAATGCAATCTACAGCTTGAAATTCAGCAGAAAAAAAGAGAGACATGTTTACATGTGGGACCTAGCTAAGCTTTTCTGCTTGTAACAGTGAGCATCCTGCACTGAAAAGCCTGATGAGCCTATAGAGCTGAAATTTACCTGCCTTGCGATGGGAACATCACACACTCAAATTAATCCTATTTGAGTCAAGTATAAAACTGTGTTTGGAGAACCTTGTATGCCAGCGTGAGGGCATTTTTCTTAATATGAGAGCCAAACCAGAACGTATTTAGCTTTTGCCATTTCACTCACTACACAGTCCCAAGTGAGCATGCAATTCATGTAAATGAAGGCATGACTTAGCCATTTCCCAGGAAGAGTGATGTCAGTTCATAAATTTAATTCATACAAGCCAAACTCACTTTTTGACATGAAGGGATGCAATGACCCTCCATTTGTTGCACTGGAACACCAGAGCAGCTACAATAAGCCGGTCACAGAGCAGAGTACAGTAACAGTGCTGAACGGTATCGCTATTCATTTGTTTCAATGTCATCTACGCACAGGGCTTTGTGCTGGCCCAGAGCTCTGGTTTAGGTCCACCCATCTCAGCGTCCCAGCACTCCACGTGCTCTCCACGCAAGCAGGCTTCCCCAGAACCACCTCTGCTGAGGAGTCAGCCTATTTCATGTAAAAGGACATTTGCAGAGGAGGAAACAGCTGTGGTTTTGGTGGCAAGGGTCATCCAATTCCACTCCAAAACCAAGAATTACACTCAAATGAACAACTTATGAGCAGCTCAGTTAGCAGCTCCACTGAGTAACCTTTTACGTACTTTTTCATAAAAACAAATTAAAAGGACCTTACATGCGCTGTAGTTCCACCATCTCCTGGAGTGCTGTAGGCCAAGGGATCAGTGTAATGGATTTCTAAGTGTAACCTAACTGGCATGAAGAACTCGAATGAAAGTGGCTATCACTTTGCTAGCGACAATATAAGTGACATGGAAAAGGATTTTCAAATTGAAACTAGTATTCTTTCTCACAGATAATAAACATAAGGGTTTGGTTTTTTTTTTTAAATTAAACCAGCTCTCTGAGATAAATGAACTCCACCTAGCCAAACTAACATGCTCTACAGTGTAGCCCTAGTATTAATTTTTATAGTGAATTTGAAAAGCTTCTCCTTCTCCGCCTGTCATTTCTGTTAAATCCACTGCAATGAAAAGCAACTTTTCTGCATGAGAGACATTAATCATTCCCTCCTTTCATTAAGGAGCTGACTGCTAGAGTCAAGAATTGGCTGTAAACATAAGAAGACGCTTTTGACTTCCCTGCTTGATTTACAGACCAGGACCGACTGTTGCATGTCCCTCCCCCCCAAGAAGTATTTTCCTAAGGAGCTTTTTTTAAGCCAAACCAAGTCTCTTAAACACCACCTCCTCATGAAAAACAGAAGCCCTTCCTAGCCACCTACGAGCTGTACGCTCGTGCTAGGCATGTCCTGGGGCGGAGAAGGAGGTTTTAATTCGGCAAGTGATCTCAGGGTGCCGCCTCGGCAACAAGGCGCCAGTCCGAAGGGGGCGAGCTGTGTCATCCGTGCCTCTCGGGAGGCGGCCGAGCCGGCTCACAACCCCGCACCTTCGCCTCCGTGACAAAGGGCTCCCCCCGACCCGGCGCTGCCCCGCGGCGCGGGCAGCGCCCGGCCGGGCCGGGGAGCGGGGCGGGGGGCCCGGCCCCATACGCACCCTTTGGTCAGGCGGATGATGTCCCCCGGCTGGATGAGGCCGCCGATCTCGTCCCACACGGAGATGGTGATGCTGCCCGTCTTGTCCGCCACTTTGCAGGACCTCACCTCGTGCCCGTCCTTCGTCTTGGTGACTCGCCCTGCGGGGAGAAGCGCGGCTCAGGGGGGCCGGGGGGGCTCGGCGCCGCCATCCCCCCACGCGGGACACGCGTGGGCGACCCGGGGGTGGGGCGTGCCGGGCGCCACTTACCGATCTCCAGCACAATAAAGATGACATTTAAGTTTTTCAGTCCGGGTTTTATGTCTTTTATGAGGTGGTACGTATCGCTCGCCGCGCTCATGCTGCGGCCGGCGCGGGGGGCAGGGCTGGCCGAGCCCGCATCCCGCGAGGGAGCGGCGGCAGCAGCGCAGGGCCGGGCAGGGGGGCGCCGGCAGCCCTCACAGAGGACGGGGACACGAGCACCGAGGGGCTGCCTGAGGGGCTGCGCGGTGACTGTGCGGCACGCCCGACCCCCACCGCTCCCTCTCCCGCCCGACACCACCGCCACAGCACCCTCCTCCCCTCCCGCTCCCGCCGGCACTGAGGAGCACATGTGCGCTGCGCTCCTCTTTATACCGACCGGGCGGGCCCACCCCAGGCGCCGGGCGGGGGGGGACGGTGCCGAATGGAACCGTCCGGGGCACGCGGAGCGCCGGGACTGGGCAACAGGCGGGCGCGAGCTGCCGCCGCGCGCTGATTGGGCCGCGCAGCGGCCATCTTCTCTTTCTCGGGGCGCTGCCGGGCCAGGCGCCGCCGCCGCCGCGGTGCCCTGGCTCGGCTCGGTCACCCACTTCTCCCGCCGGAACAGCCTTGCAGCGCCCCGAGCGCGGCCGGTGGGGCAGAGGGGAGTTAGGAAGCGATTCTTCTCCTTCCCGCGCCATTTTAAGGCACGGTTGTAACACCGAGGGCGTCTTGTCAGAGAGGTTTCCTGGAGGGCGATTCCCGAGCAGCTCCGGTCTCCCTCATTGAGGAGAAAGTACATATTTAGGAGAAGTATGCATCCGTTGGGACATCGGCTAGGGGAAATTGTGATGTTATATAGGGGAAATGTGATTTTGGTCTCCACCAAGTGGAAATGGCCAATGCGGGGGCCAGAGGGAGGAGCAGGAGCGCAGTGGTGCTGTATGGAACCCTGTGACTTTGTGGGCCTGCACCACATCATAATGCTCCTGGAACCAAATGCTCGGTGGACGTAGGGAAAGTTTAGGGTTATGCAGTACCATGCTTTGATCCTTTCTGTGTTAAAAATGTGAGCCTAAATCCTATTGAGCACTAAAAAGGCCATCAAAGCACTCTGAACTCTGCCAGGCGCTGCCTGCAGAGACACGTTACTCTCTGAGTTTGGCTACAGGCTGCGTCAGACATGGGAGGAGGGCAGCTTCTCCAAGGGGAAAACCATCAAGGTGGTGGACCAACGACAAGCCCCCTAAGCCTTGTGACATGCTTGGCTTCAGGGTTCTGAGAAAATAGCTCCCTGCCACAGAACAGCCCAAAGACGTGCAGGTGGTTCTATAATTCAGCTCTCCCCCTTAGGAAAAGTAGCAGAGCAGCGTATGTGCACTTTGCTTCTCCTTTTCAAAGCCAGACTTAGCTAGCTGGGCTTTCCCCTTCTATTTCTGTAAGCAGAAATCCATAGATGACAGCAGTTGTGAAATGCTTGGCCACGCGTTCTACCACACTGGAGCTCTGGTCCAACAAATGTTGTGCAATGCTTATCTGTAGGCAGTGGAGCAGCCCTGCTGGGTACAACTCGGTGCTCGGAATAAAATGTACTGCTTGCAAGAATCTGAGAGGAAGGCAACACAAGCCATGGGAGAATTTGCTTAAAGCCCCCAAGAGCTTAATCCACTTCTGTCCCAAATCCTTCAGTCGGTGCAGTTGGGGGGATGACAGACTCGCTCGGTGGCCTTTCTCCTGACTGGCTCTATAACTTCAATCTGGTAATGCTAAAACCTTCAGAGTGATCAACTCTATGTCAGTAGATGAATGGCTTTAATTTAGTCACTTAGGAAAGAGTTCAAACCAAACTCCAGGAATGACAGTGTCCCTGGCAAAGGTTGGACAAAAAGACTTTTATCTGTAGAACTGGTAAAATTTTTCCATAAAGATTGGGTTTTTCTGCCTTCCTCTCCACCTTTTGTTTGCCCCATCTATTTAGAGCGCTTGGGAAACAATCATTTTGTATCCTGTGTTTTCAGCCCAAGCACAGTAGGACCCTGTCCCGGGTCACTCACTGGGCCCTACCAAAACAAAACATGACTCTCAGGACTAAAACGTTTGGGACAGGACAGCTGAAGGCCATATGCTGCTCTGCCTCATGGAGAGCAACCCTATGGAAAACCTCCACAACCAGTCCCAGCTCTTGTGTTCTGACTTTTTAGGAGGAGAGAAAAAAGAGAAGGTGGATCATACAGCAAATCTCATTGGAGATTTGAGGAGAATCCTTCATTTTGCAAGAAAAAAAGAAAAGAATACTCACCTTATGGCAAGTCTCGGGCAGAGAGGAAGTCACGAAAGTGGTTAGCTCAAAAGCAGAAGACACTAAAAAACCCTTCACCAAGGGCATGCTTCTAGTCATCTACCACCGGTAAGGTAGTTTCAAGTGAACATCTGTCCAGGAAGGCAGCTGGGAGAGGTGCAAAGGACGCCAGCTCTGGGCTACCAAGCCACCTCGCTGTGGTAGTCAGTATACTTGCAAACAGGCAGTCAGGCTACCTTTGTGTCAGTGAGCGCAACCACCTTCCTAACACATCATGCCCGGGCCAGCTGGTGCTCATCAGCCAGCACAGCGCCGCCAGGCCTGCAGCAGGGAGTGCAGAGACCAACAGTGAGCACAGAAGGAGGTGGATTTATTTTATACTAAGGTTAAGTTTAAAGCTGGTAGGAAGACGTTTAAACTAGAAATGACAATACAGCAGGGCCCAAGCAATTTAGGAGAGTTCAGGAGCACACTGATGACAACTCTGGCACAGGTGATCGAGGAGCTAACAAGGAAGAGTGCTCTCCTGGACCTCATACTTACAAGGAAGAACTGGTTGGGGACATAAAGGCAGGGTTAGCATTAGGTGCAGTGACCGTGAAATTGGGGAGTTCAGGATCCTGAGAGGGGAGAGTCCTGCAAAAGGCAGGACCACAACTCTGATATTGAAGAGCAGACTTTGGCCTCTTCAGAGATCTGCTTTTGATACGGTACTGGAGAGCATAGGGGTCCAGAAGAGCTGGCTGGCTTTTCCTCCAAGCTCAGGGAACGTCCATCCCAACAAGCAGGAAATCAAGCACAGGTGGCAGGAGGAAGGCAGACTCTTTTCAGTAGTGCTCACTGACAGGATAAGAGGCACAAACTGAACTGATTGCATGTGAACACAAGAAAACTTTTTTTTTACTGTGAGGGTGCTCAAAAACTGGAGTAGGTTGCCCAGAGAGGTTGTGGAGTCTCCATCCATGGAGATACTCAAAATCCAACTGGACACCGTCCTTGGCAACCTGCTGTAGCTCACCCTGCTTGACGGAGGTTGGACTAGATGATCACAAGAGGTCCCAGCCGAGTTCATCGATTCTGTGATTCTGTGAAGTATTTCCTATCTGTCTTCTCAAATGCAAAAAGCGACACAGAACTCCAGAAAGCTTCACATGTGGAGTAGGAAGGCAAGGTCACAAGCTCCCTCTGTATCCATAAGGGGCTGGGACTGTGCTGGGAAGACAGAGCTGGTCATCCATTCTGTTATTATTGGGGAGATAGATGTTCCTTCCAGATTCATTTTAAGACAGTGTCTACAGTGTCTGTTCCGCCACTGATGAACAGTTTTGCTCTGTTTGTTTCTCGAAGAGACATTTAAAATCTTGCTTATATTTTTTTAATTGTCATTCCAATTGCCATCCCCTGAGAGTGCCCTTGGTATTATCCAGCAGAGATTGAATGATTCCTATTTGCTGTGAAGGTGAACTGCAAAGCCAAACAGTTTTTCTCTCCTGCTTCTTTATAATGGATAAAGAAACCAGAATTATTATTCACTTATTTTGTTTTTCTAGCATCTTCTTTCCTGCTTCTTTTTTAACCTCAGAACCATAGGCTATCAAGTCACAGGTGTGGGTCAGCACCAGCTTTCTGACCTCCTCACTGGAGGAGCAGTCAGCCTCCCACAACTAGGAGGAGCACAGGGGGCTTTGATGCAGGTGTATCTTCAGCCACAAGAGCTTCCAGAAGACTCGCAAATACCCTGTAACAACAGGTAGGCCTAAAAAGAAATCCAGAAGCCACGACAGCAATATGCAATGGAAAGAGAGAAGAGAGAGATGCGTTGTCGGTATCTAGGGTTCCTGCAATAACCTGGTCTTAAAATACGTTAGTGAGCACTGACTGCATGAGTGGGTCACACTGAGAGACAGTACCAAAACTTTGCTCGTGCAGTTCACAGGGGCAACAGGGAACATGTCAAATAAACTGTGACCGCAGCCAAAGCAGGAGCCTTTCCATCACCGAGGGAGTTGAATGTCTGTGTGCCACTCAGTCAGTGTCTTACCGCACAAGCCAGATTTAGCCCGCAATGAACAGCAGGGGTTCCACTGATGAAGTTAAATCCGTTTCCAAGCTCATTTGCTTGCTGCAGAATATTCTTCTTCTGTGTGCAAGATATAAGAGTTTGTAGGCTAAGACTCATGGGGAGGTTTCAGTCCAAAGCAAAATTGGGGTTGAGTTGTTAAAAGAGTTCTCAGCAGTCACAAGTCTGGCAAAAATCCCATGCAGGGCTGGGATTTCACCCTCTGGCTGTAATGGAGTTACGCCAGCAGAGACATTGGTCCAAACTCCCTCTTTTCTTTCAGTTGCTCAGTATTCAGTGCTGCTGGAGTCCCAGAGTAGCTCTTCCCACAAGAAATCTGCCAGAAAGAGCCGATGTTTAATATTTCATTGTACACAGAGATTAAAAATGTACAGAAGCCTGCAAATGGCATCTTCAGCCAAACCTTACCAGGCCATTACCATGCGTCTGACAAGCTCCTAAATTAAGCTACAGGTTTGGTCAGCTGTTTTTTAACATTGACAACACTTCAGCTCCCTGATGACACTTCAGCGCCCATTTAACAAGCTGGCAGCCAGTCTGGCATTCTGGAGACCCCAGAAAACAGTGGTTCGGTGCCTTCAGCATCTCTTGAGCACACCATATTCAGCCATCAGGGTCAGGATTTCCCCAAGAAAATATGGGGAAGCCACACAGGCTTGAGAGGAACTTCAGCCAGAAGTCAGTGGGACAGCTGCGGTGGGGAATCCCCACTCTGTTGGGGTGGGGGTACTTTCAAGCATTTGGTGCTGTCCCCGGCTCAGGAACAGAGGTCCGAGCTGCCTGCTGCCCCCCCGCCTCAGGGCAGTGTGCCTGCACGATGCCTGAAGCAGGAAGGACTGCCAGGTGTCTGACGCCGACATTTCAGGCAGCTTTGCCTACCTAGCTGTTAGCTAAGAAAGCCGACTGCAAGACTGAGTAGTAGGGCACTGTAATGTACCACAGGAAAAAAAAAAAAAATTGCAAAGTAAACATTCTGAATTTTCAGCATTCTTTCCAAAGGAGCCGCGTGCATGTCCCACAGCACTAACGTAGCTTTTTCTTCCCGGGCTCCACACATTTTAGCAGATGTTTTTATCTGGGGACTCAGTTCTGCAAGGCGTTCATGGAACTTCTTTACTTCCCTCTTTTGATTAATCCCACACACATCAGTAGGATGACTTACATGAAATCCCTGATGTGGGGCAATTCTAGGGCAACTTTCCTGCTCAGCTGTGAATCTGGGCTTGGACCAGAGGAATCTGGGTCTAAATTTGCCCCATACAGATGGTCAGCATAGGAGCTAGTGCCTGTTCAGCTATTCAATTAGAGATCCGAAGGACTACGCACAACAAGTCGCAAAGATTTGTGGGCTTTAAGTCCATTAACATTCACAGTTGCTTTTCTTGGGTCTCCAGCGAGTGCTATAGCAAAAACCAGACCTCACAGCCTTGCTCCTTCATCAGACTGGTCTTTACTTAAAAGGTTTAACAAGTGCAGATGGGGGGATTAGCACTTTCCCACTGTAGCTATGCCAGAATAACTCCCACTCTGTTCACGAGGACACCATTCACCGTCACCTAAACCAGTACAGTAACTCCTTTTTACATAGGGAAAAGAGATACCAGCTTTACACCAACAAAAACATGGAGTGATCCCTTAAATGAGCCCCGCTGCCATGGTTGGTTGGCTGATACAAGAGGCAAATGCTTCAAGTCAGAGGAAGAAGGCGGTTCCAGCGGGGCACAGAGCTCGGCACAGACCTCTGCCTGTTCCCGAGTGAGCTGAGTCACCTGTTTCACACACACCCCTGGCTCAGCACCGGGCAGTCAGCACTAGGGAGTTGTCTGAAGTGGCTCAGAAACCCTTAAAATACCAGCAAGGCGAGCCCTTTCCTATCGGTTGTAGCCAAGGGAGGCAACAGAAGGTTTCAAAAGGCTTTGCGAATGCCTTCTCCTTTTGCCAGCCCTGTCTCTGCCAGGGGTGATTCCTGCAGGCTAACCCACGAGTTTGTCCCATGACACCCCCATAGCAGCTACACATGCCCTTAGAGATGAGGAGGATCTCTTAACTCTTTCCACCCCAGGAAGGGTTTTGCTTCTCACCTCTTCTCCACTGCCTGGAGGAGGTATGCAGACAGACCACACCACCCTGTCTGCCGGCTGGCTCCACAGAGGCTAATGGGCTGGAAGTTCAGTGTTGGTCTTGCATCACCTAGTGCTGACCTTCAAAAGAAAAATAGGGGATTTATGTCCAGGAAGGAGGCTTTGAAGATTTAATTTGGTTTGGATTTATTTTTTGTAATGGGGATTTCGGTTTCTTTTCTATGTTGTTGTTTTTTTGGGATTTTTTTCTTTTTTTCTGTAGCAGTATCTGCTTTTTCCTGAAAGTTTGTTGGTGGTCTTAACAATATGAACTTCTACCTTTCTCAAATCTTAATAAGCAATAGGGTGTGTTAAAGGTGGGAAAAAAAACCCCGGTCTTCTGGCAGGTCTGTTCCCTAGGCAGAGGAACCACGTTTTGTTCGCAGTTGCACAGAGCTGAATGAAGACGTGATGACCCCCACCCTGCCCCAGGTAGTCACCACCCCTCCTCCCTGACCTCCCAGCGCTGCTCCATGTGCGACCGCTGCATTCCTGTTAGGCAGACAGCTTCGCTAACAAGTCAGAAGCGGCTGCAACACCTGGTGGAAAAAGGGGGGTGCGGTGCTGGGATGAGTAACTGTGGGAATATTAGCCCTACCCTCCGTGCTGTGCAAACAACGCGGCCGTGCTGCCGGTGATGCGGCTTATAGCTGGCAGGCGCTGGGCACGGAGCAGGCTGGTATCTGCAGAAGAGCATGTAGACACAGTCTCAGTTGTTTAGCTCTGTGTTAACAGCAGAAAACAAATCCTAAGCGGACTAAACAAATCTCATCGTGCTTCATAAATTACTAATTCAGCCTCCTGCAGACTAATAGGGAATCAAGCTGTTTACCTCAGAGTACGACACATTTTTCTTTTTTGCCTTCTCCCTGTGGCACCTGTAGATGTATTCGGATGTGCAAAGCTTTGTGTCAGTGACTAATGAGTACCTAACAGTTGCTGCAGGTTTCTATAGGCTGCACATTATCACTCCTATTTGCGACGTTAGGAAAAGACCTAAGAACCATCCACCGGGGCCAAAAAGGGTCAGCAGATAAAAAATGCTCTTTCAGTACATCAAGCCTGGCACTGCGGCACATTTCAAGTGCCACTGGCAACACGAAGAGGTTTTGTGCCACAGCTTTTGCATTTCTACTTCCATTTTCTGACCATATGTAAAACCAACATTCCTGTCCAGATGGGATAACGAAGGAAACCGTTCCTCCTGAAAGCCACTGATGTACGTGAAATCAAATGGGTACTCTAAGCGATCCTTTCTGATGAGCACCTCTAGGAAGATGCTGCTTGAAACAAACCAAGTTGTAGTTTGGGATATTTTAAAACAGAAAAAAAAAAAAACACCTAACTCATAGTGAGAATGTGTTTGTAGGAACCATTTTACTGTAGTCTACATTGTTGCCCAGTGTTGTGTTAGGGTGTGGGAGGGAATGGAGAAATAAACGGAGTACAGTGAAAGCTTCCTAGGGCTTCCCAGCTCTTGGACTTGCTGATGACTGACATGTCGTTCAGGAACACAGGTTCCTGGATATTCCCGAATAATTCAGGCAGGGCAGCTGAGAATAGGACCATCCACACTGCGAGTTATTCGGAAATAGGTGTTGCACTCAGACTTAAAGGCATGCACTCAGGAGGGCAACACCGCCGAGCTGCTCCGGCATTGCACAAATGGGGACATAAACAGGGACGGAGCCGTCCAGCTCCGTATGATCCCGCAGAAACCCCAGGCATGAAAGCAGCAGGCTATCAGGTTACCAGCCTCAGTCATCAGCTGCAAACCAGCCGGGTGATCATTCCCTCCTGGCATCTTACGCCTACCAGCAGGTTAACCTTTAGAGGCCTGATTTAGTTCTCACTGCAGTCCCTGGGAGCTCCTCCGAGAAGGCAATGCCAGTGGAGTAGGCACCACGTAGTCAGAGGGGATTTTACCCACGCTTAAAAAAAAAAGATCTATCAGATGTCTCAGTGAATGCAGCTTCACTTTAGGAAAGAGGAGAGTGATTCCTCACTGGCACTGCTGGGGAGATTATTATCCCAAGGCATCAGATGCCTTCACTGCTTTTATTTAAAGGGGTTTGCCAATTGGGTATGTTTCTGCTATTGTAAAGCTGTACTATCATGAAATAACTATTGTTTTTGTTCTGCTGGGTCTCCTTGACCAATAAAAGGCTTTAATAATAGTAAAATATCAGATACTGTCTTCACGTTGTGTAGCAAGTCACTCCGTTCCCTTCCTGTTACTTTCGGATATATATAAAGGAGAGCTAAAAATCTGATTCTTGTACAGACTCATTTTTTCTGTGTTTTTAACCACAAAGACAACAGTGCTGCCAAGTATACTGCTTCCTGAGGTTATATTTAAAGCATTTCTAAGAGTTTCATCTTTGCTGCAGGGTGGTGTTAGATAATACTTAACAAAATATATTTTCTGCAAAAGGGTAATTAATTATCGGAATTAAGCTTAACAAGCAAACATAACTAAAAAAAATCTTACATAGCTGGAGGACCAAAAATTCTTCCAGGTTGTTCAGTTTGCAGTTGTATTATCTATTGATGCAGTAGTTTCATTAAGTTCTCCAGTCAAGCTAGACAATACTGAAATGTTAGCATACACGAAAATTATTTTGTATTACAGATATTTCAAGCTTCTTTTGTAATTTATAAAGAAATAGAAGAGTGTCAGTCCAACTGTTTTATGTAAGTCATCTTTACTGTATGTGGATATTCACCTCCACCTGATACAATCCGAGGGTTGTGTCTGGCATCTTGAATTCCAGGAGGAGCCGATCCTTAAAAATTCCACCCAGCCATTGCAGAAAAATACCCTTAGCCTCTGCTCCAAAGTCTGAATACAATAGCAAGAAAAATCTGAAGGACCCTACTTCAAATTTGAAATTTGGTTCTCTTTTTCTCTCACATCTCTGGAACTATTAAACTAACTATGGAGCAAGTAGTCCCAATGACGATAGTGAAAAAAGGGATGTTCCTAAAGTTCCTAAAGGGATGTTCCTAAACCACCTGAAGGCAACTCGTAAAAGACGCCAGGTGATGGTTAACTGGCAGGGCCTTTGCTGGGCAGATGACCGTGAGCCTAGAGTATGGTTCTTGCCGTGTTGATTTACTTCATATGATGAAGGCTTTAGTGTAATCCAAGTCTTTAATCTGTTGGGCGTGTGTGTATCCTGAACTTCAGTGTGAAAGATTAAAGCCAATACATGTTTATTATCAAAGTTTTGTCTTACTCCTTCTACCGCAGTATTTTAGGTCCTGCTGGGTTCTCTGATTTTTCCTGTACCAAAAGGGAGTTTTTCCAGTACCAAAAGGGAGTTTTTCCAGTAAGCTACACTACAGATTTGTTAGACTACTGTTTCATACACTGTTAAAATATTGTTAGGTAAACTAAAACAAAATCCTAGCAAAACAACCCACTTTTACCTTGCAATACTGATGAAGTACAATATTTTACACCTGTGTGGCATCTTCCATTGGATAGAATCCAGGCATGTTATCGATGGTATATTAACTTAACCTCTTGAAGTGATTGTAAATTAGTGGATATTATATTTGGTTAACAGATGAGGAGATATTAAGGAAAGTGGGTACCTTCTCAGTTTGGGACTTGCTAGATTTGGGAGTACAATCTGTATTTCCCCAGTTGCAATTTCTGCTATTTCTTTCCAAAGCAAGCAAACAGCAAACTACCAAACTGATCTCACCACTGACATGAGTAGGAGTAGTACTTTATTCCCTGATGCAAAGTTCTTTCTGTGATAGCCTCAATGCATTTTACAGGTCTGGGTAAAGTCAATCTGCCTCTCACTCCCACATGGGCTCACACGTGCAGAGTCCGACTCAGAAAGTACTTACTGGGACATACGTCTCTCCATGGAAAGTCTTCCATTTTGTCTGGTTTGTTTACTTCCCGTAGGATCATTAGGAGGCACATCATCCGCTCGTTGTCTATACAGTCATTTAGTCATCAGTCCCTTATGCCTGTGCTTCAGCTGCTGTGATGCAGAATTGAGAGACACGAACACCTCAATAACACGGTTCAATAATCCCCTAAATAAGTTGGATCCTGATTGTCGTCAGGTGCCACGTAAAAGAAGATACATAATGACGCACATTGTGAATATTTTGGGGTTCAGGTTTTCCACATTCAAGCTCATTTTTATCTCGTGATACAACAAGAGTTCTTAAAACGTTCATACAAGCCAGGCTTTAACCAGATGTTAATTTCAGAAGCTTGATGGCACCTTTCTGGTTTTGAAAGCCAGCCCTATATTGGAACTATAGCGAAACCCTATAGCAACACACACATGCTATTTTAAGAAAAACTCCTCATGATATTTGTCAGCCTAGCTACCAAGGTGAAATCGTGGCTAGTCCAGCATAACAAAGAGATGTCCATCTGCAACGCACAGGGACCATCGAGCAATACCAAGGACACATTGCTGAGATCAAGGGTTTTGTTTAGCCCAACAGAAACCCTCTCTCAGCACAGCCCCTACCGTGGCTGCTCACCCCCAGGAAACCCCCCTGAATTCCCAGCACCGGGAGCCACTCCTGCAGTTCCCCCCGGCCTCTCTGAAGCCTGCAGAGCAAGGGAGCTCCCTCCTCTGACGGCCTTTCTGCAAGCCTGCAGAACCACGGCGTCGTCTCTCTTCTTGCTGTTTATTTTTCTAAAATGTGTCTGTGCCAACAGGACTGGGTTTCTTTTCCAGCCAGATAAGAAGAAATGGCTTTTCCTACCACAGTGTGTTCACTTCCCTAGAGTTAGGAACCGTGACATTTACATACATTTATCCCAATCAATATCACTGTATTTCTGAACAGGAATATCAGTAAATCCTGAAGAAGATAAAAAAAGAAAGATCCCACTGTTGTATTAGCCATTCCAGGTTCTCTCGCTTTATTAAAATCTTTAAAACACCTCCGCATTCACTGAATTTGGTGGTCCCTACGCTAGGTAACACGCATCTCAACTTTGCAGCTCTCCTTAATTAGCAGGTAGCAGAGCAACACGTAATTAGCAACGTGTTGTCTGTTTTCAGCCAAATGATGCACCAGGGGAAGGTGCAGAGAACTCACGTGGAGCAGATGTCACGCAAGCCACTCCGTCTGGCATGATGGTCACGCAGGTTCTTGTCCTGGGAGAGTCATCAGGTACAGTTTACCCAACACCTCAGCAGAGAAGTGTAAGAATGATGTAAGAGCATCATTTTGATAGCCACCCTCTCATTTCATGGGGTTGATTTGGCATGGAGGTACTTGGTGTGCAAATTGCAGACCAGGTTAAAGGCTTTATAAATAGCCCCAGGCTTTCTATCAACCATCACTCCCCTCATCCCAGTAGCAAGAGGTGTGGAACCCCATTGCTAAAGGTGCGTCAAGCAACTGAAATCGGCAGTGGTGGCTAGTGCGAAACGCTTGCTTGCTTTAGTGTCAAGACCTAAGATTGGGAAATACTCATTTTTACCAAAGCATGAGTAAAGATATGGCAAAACAGTTTCAGGTCCACAGGAATTTAGTCAAACTGCTTCAGTTTATCAAATGGAATAAAAAAAAACCCAGCTGGTTTTGGTTCAGCTTGGCATTAACGGGTATCTACCCAAGTTGCCAGAGTACTTCATAGGAACTACAGTTACATTATTTCATGCCCCATTCTCCTACATGGACCGTGTTCCCCCATTAAATTTTCCATCCCGCTGCCCCCTCTCTGCAGCGACAGAGGCCTCGTGTGGCTTCCCCGGCCAGGAGGCAGCACAGGAGATGCTGCCCTGCCGGGAATCTGGGCCACGGAGGAGAACCAAGAACACGGGGCATCCAAGCCGCGGTTCCCGTGGGCACTGCCGCTGCTCAGGCAGGGGACTTCTCCGCCAGGCTGACCTGGCCAACACGGCTTCAGCATTTCAGAGTCACGGTCTTTTTCAGCAAGGAAAATGACTGTCTTTGTCCTTCCCCTGGGGCAAAATAAGTCTCAAAGTACCAGAGTTCTCCGTGGGACAAAATTTGTTGTTACCAACCCTCCTGCCCCAAGCCCGGGGCCGCTGAGCCCTGCCTGGGGAGGGCAGCAGGGTGTGGAGCTGCCCTGCCTGCGCCCTGCCGGCGGGGAAGGGGACGGCCACCGGCCACGCCTGGGAAAGCAGCACAAAAACCCAATCCGCGATCTGACACTGAAAGCCAGAACAGCGTCAGTGAAGCTTCCCCGGGCTTCCTTATCAAAACCGACAATTTTGCATGCACGCTGCCAGCCCGTGCGCAGCACCGCAGTCGCCTCCCCCCCGCTGCACGCTGCTGTGCTAGGTGGCCCAGCACACAGCTGAAGCCAGCACCCAAAGGATTAATTCTGCTCAGGGAAGTATCAGTGATTTGAAGAATCGATCACTAGACACCAGATAGTTTCCATGGCCGGTAATTAAACCGATGTGGACATCCAAAGGGCAGTTCTCTTGCCAAGGTGCAGCAGCTCCTAGCAGACAGAGCTCCCAGCTCTCCTGCATCCCGCCGTTGCCATGGCAGCGCGGAGGATGTGCACCTTAGCGCTTGTTAGGCTCCAAGAAGCATTTCCCATGTGAATCGGGCTGCGCAGTCACAGACACAGAACTGTTAAACCATCACGGTAGGAAAATTAGCAATGGCCACAATTACACGAAACTTGAAAAGCTGGAAGAGCGCTCGTCGTCTTTGCGCGTTGGCTGTCCCTATGTAAGGCTTTATCTCTTGACTTCCAGAACACTCCAATAAGCAGTGTCTGCTACGTGGGGACATCAGGTAAACGGACATCCTTTGACTCTGCGTTTGACAAAGGAGCCCTCCTCCCTTTCCACTCCTGTTACAGTAATTCCTTTAATATTTACCCCCCACGCAGTGTTTATTCTGCAGTCAGAAAGGAAATTCATCTGCTCTGCCTGTGCTAGCGACCCCCCGGAATTGCCAGCAGCAAATGTAAACTCCAGCCTGACCTCCGGGGTCTATAAAGCCCGTTGCCCTGGCTCACGCTCTGCTGTTTTAGTTTTTTAGGATTCCACAGATGCCAAAAGCAATCTTAGTTTACATTGAAGGCAGCAGCGCACAGACACTCCACTGAAGCCGAGAGCACTCCTTGCATGAGTAGCACCTACTCACAGGAAAATGATTACTGGTAGAAATAGGGATTTAAAGACTGAAGCCATCGGACCGTAAGTCTCTTTTTTGCTGTGTCAGGCCTTGAATATGTAAACTGGTCACTGGAGCTGAAAGACTCCCAGGATGACGTTGTCTGGAGATGACAGCCCCACCTACCTTCCCCCAACGTTAGGCTTGGGGCTTTTGAAGTTTCTACCATTTTGGAGGACACCCAAGCCTAATTACAACAGGGAGTGGGTGCTGCCAAAAGCACAGAAGCTGCTGAAAATGTCTTCATACTCTAATATTGCAAAAGTGGTGAAGCTGAGCAGCCGGTCCAGGCTCTGGCTGCCAGCAAAGCGGAGTATTGAGGAGCGAGGCGGTGACAGGGAGTGATGAAGCACCCACGGCGGTGACCCTTTCGGGGCTGTCACAACACCCTGCACCAGGACAGAGCGTGCACTCGCTGGCTGGCACGTGGGTCTTCTGAAGTACAGGAGGGGCGCAACCTTTGACAAGGTCAGGAACAGCTTTAGGGTGACCCAATGTGTTAATTTGAGACATTTGCAGCGGAGGGGGAACCCTGCGATGTTGAGTCATGTCACACAGCCACTACTTTGGGCCAGTGACTTGGCTACAGCCTGGGATGCTGCCCGGCCTCCCACTTGTTAGCTGTGGCACAGGGAAGAGGGGTTTTGCCCAGACTGTGGCCTGAGAGTGTGAGACAAAATGGCTCTGGTCTCGCTCTCTCTTTCTCTCCTACTTTCACCTAAGAGAAAGTCTGCCTTTTGCAATGCATCCACCACCAGAGAACTCAGCGGTCTTCTGTGAGGGCTCCAGCTCTGTCACACGCTCCGTAGCGGTGGACATCACAGCACTGACGTCTTCGCAGGATAGGGGCTAACTCTGGTTAGGACCTCCCTGCACACGTCGCCTCGATACCGGTTTCTCCCTAACGGTACAGAAGGCACAGCTCCTCGGGAGGGTGACTAGCACCCTGGTAAAACCGCTGTGCTGACAAGGGCAGCACTCTCTGCGGGGTGGGTAGGAGCGATGAGGAGAACGCCAAGGCAGGGACAAAGCAGAGAGCCTCTTCCTAGCAGCCGCCAGCAACAGCAGCATTTCAGACCCCCACGTACGTGCAGGCCGATACTTCAGTGCCTTCAGGTTGCTATGGACAACCAAAGATTTCTGAGCTGTCTTACGGAGCAGAGCCCTGTCACACCGCACGCGGTAACAACACTTGGCATTTTTATTACCAAGAGCTCTATGTCAGGAGGTGAGAAGTACTGTCACCGCTTTGCAACTGAAGAGACTGGAGGTATGATCAGTTTTAAATAAAAGCGATCCCTCAGGTAAACCCCCCCCCATTTAAATGCTCTAGTACCTGAAACCACCTCCGCAAAGACACAGCCCCTTCAGATAACCCACGCAACGTCTGGGGCTGAAGCACGGGCAAACTATACGGAAGCCAGTCACTGGGATAAGAAGCACAGGCGCTAGAAAACGACAGGGGGATTACTGGGAAGAAGGGTCCCTAGAGTGAAGTTTCCCCATGCGTATAATCCAGGCTGCAGCCAAAATGCACGTTTATTTACAGAGCGGCCTCCTGATGGCACGCACAGCGAGCGGCATTTCCAAGGGCGTGCGTAGAGCCGAGAAGAGAAAGCCAGGAACAGGGTGCGGAGCCTCAACGCTGGCGTCCGCCCCGTGCAGCGCATCCTCATCTCACACGCTTCAGAAACCCGAATATTTAAAAAAACACGCCCACAAGTTCTTTCTTTGGATCTATCTCACGATCATGGCGTTATTAACGCTGTGCCTTCTGGATGCAGGGAGGGCTGTTGCTGCATTTCAGACGGGGGAAACGAGGTAGAGCAAAATGAAGTGACCTACCCAACATCATGCAAGAGGTCCGTGGCGGAGCTGTGGCAGACTTAGGGCTCCAGAGTCTGCTGACAGCATGGCAGTTTCAGGACCAAGACAACTATGAAATTTAATAGCGTACTCCCATTTTAAGCAGGCGAAAATGCCAGTACAATCTGCAGAGTTACAGAAATTCGCCCCCCACAACCTGTTGCCTTAAGCATAGAAATACACTTTCATTTGCTCTAAAATGAAAACTATGATACAAAATGATGCAGGATAGTTAATAAAATTACAGTCTCTGAACCATTCTTTGGCTTGGCGCAGAGCAAATGTCAAGGAAAAAGATCTAGGAGTAGATTTTGCTTATCCTTCTCCATCTACGCTCAATGCATGCCCTCCTCTCTTCCAGCAGATCTGCAAAGCGCCACCGAATTTATCTGCCCACCAACACAGACACAGAGAGCACACCTCCGTGATTAATGGAGTTTTATACCCGAGGAGTTGGTTACATTGCAGCGGAGAATGAGAAATTTGATCAGCGCTAATACGGTACTGACACAAATGTCAATGCTGTAAGGCGAGCAATATCGGTTTGAATCAAGGATCCCTTTCATCATTATTATTTTTGTTTGCTTCTTCCATTTTAATAAGCTGGTGCTCTGTGTATTAACCAAATACTCCCAACTAAAACTATCTGGGGACAATTGAGTTTTTATGTAACACTTCATTAGGTAGGAGGCACCTTTAACAAAAAGGGGCTGCGTGTTCACGTAGCCCCATTATCATTTAAACACACAATACTCCAGCTGAAAACTCCGGTCAGCTGATGCCTTTACCTCAGTGATAAGTAACCCGTTGTTTTATCAAAGTCAAACACAGTGGGAAGCGGGAATAATGGCTTTTTTTTGTCTCTGGAGAATTACACTGATCAAATCACTCAAATCTCGACCGGTCAAAAATTAAATTAAGCCTGGCGATCCCGTCACTCAGCCGAACGGCTGAGGGAGTCTGATCTGCGGGTGGGGATCCTTCCGTGCAAAGGGCCCACCACAGCGCGGCGGGAGGCTTCCGCGGGTCGAGCCTCGTGTTCCCCCGGCCGCCCCTTTGCGTGGGAGGAGGACCATCCCTCCCAGCTGGGCGAAGGCCTAAGGGGGCTACTCTGCTGGCTTCTCTGGTGGGAGCAGCGTGGGGCTGAAGGGCTTTGCACTCAACCGCCCTTCCTGGTTCTGGACTTCCTTGGCCAGGCTGCCGGTTTTGGGCTGCGGGCTCCCTCCCTTCCTCCCCATTGCGGAGGTCTAGGGGTCTCCTTCCCGTGAAGGACGATGGCTTCAGCTGTTTTCCCTGTCTGCCTTTTCATGAGTGAATCTCATTTCCATGCTTTCTGACGGTGCCTCCAGCCTCTTTGGGTTCTTCCAAGCACTGCCTGCAAGCCCCAGGTCTCAGATGGCATCCAGCTTGGCGGATGGAAACGGGTCCGTGAAGAAACCCAGTTACCCTCACCGAGCGATCATTAAATTTCCATATCTTCAAGGAGGCATTAGCTTAGCTTCTGACACAAAAATCAAAGATCACTACCCAAATGATTGGTCATTAGTGCAATCCATTAAACAACCAGAGACGTGAGCTACAGTTACACCAGTGAATAGAAAAATTGTATGGAAATGCCATCCCCTTCGCGCTGCAGGCTATGAAACAGGCAACAGCTGTGACAAGAAAAAACATTCCCTTCCCCATCACTGGAGATTTTAAAAACCGAGTTAGACGAACACCTGCCTGGTGAAGGTAAAGCCAGTCACGCCCTGGGGCAAAGGGGTAGCCTAGATGACTTTGAAAATGTTCTCCAAGCCCGATTAGCTACAGTCGTACGTGTCCAGCCCGTCACAGCGGCAGTACTGACTGGTCAGAAGTCGGTGTCTGCTGGCAGATGAGATCACGGTTACTACAGTAACCACAGCGATTCTCTTTTCTAAGGGATAGACAGAGGAGGTTTTTTCCCCAAACTGTAAGTATGCTCAACTCCCGTGCTTAAATGCCTGCCGCTGCCAGGCTCTGCAAACTAGCCCTGAAACAAAGAGTGACAGCAATGTTTGGTCCATGCGTGGGCAGTGGTGGTACCCCCAGTACCCACACCGGACATCACAGGGCTGCTACAGAGTTACGACCGCGCTCTCAGGAACTTCTTTTTTTTTTTTTTTTTTTTTCAAAAAAAAGCATCCACAAATTTCTTCCCTCCAGATGCCATGCTCAGGTTTAAAAAATTGCAAAATAAAACCTAACGGAAATAGCTACAGAAATGGAGAACCGTAACAACCAAGAGAATTTAGGGTTCTCATTGGTAGGCCAGGAGCAAGCTTGGTGTGAGACTGGAATTGCTGTGCGCCCTGTAAATAAGATACATGGACTGCCCTCTACAGTAAATCATTAGACTGCGCTTAGTTGGCGTGCTCCTAAGTCACTAGGACTGTTTTAAAATTCAAGTTGTACATTTAATTTATCCTCCCACTTACCCATACCATTTGAATCTAAGTGTGAAAGCTTGATTGCCACATTCATCTTTCTTTACTTTAGACATTTCTCCATTGCTTTATGTTTACTTTCCCTAACAGAGAAATAAATGTTATTCTTCCTTTGGTAATCTACTAAAAACCCCTCTATTGGTACTCGTATTGCTGCTAGGGATATTCTCTAATGCTTCTAAGCCTCCAGTCCTTATCTGGGGAGTCATTACTTGGGAAACAACTTTTGATTCATCAGACTTGGCCTGAAATTGAACTGACGGAGCTTTCATTCACCCGAGATATACCAGTAAGAGCAAAGGCTCTCTAAACTGGCCCTGATGTACGCAAGTGGGACTTAACGCCTCCCATCCCAGCACCGATCAACTGCAGAGATCGTCCTAAGCGTATTTCCAATGCTGTGTAAGTTTGGTGTTTTGTAAGAACTTACTGATGCCTAGCTTTACGCCTTGTATCCCATTTTCATTGCCATATGTAAAACTTGGGGGCTTTTTCCCCTCTATGGAAGTCTTCCACTGGGATCTGCTTCTCTGTACTGGGCACTTTTAACAGCATCACAGATTGCCTTTCCCCAGCACATAGTTTCCCATCCTATTATATTTATGTCTCTGCTTGACTTTCTCTGCCAGCACATTTGTTGAGAAAATGACTGCCCTTGGGGGCAGATATTTCTTATATTTTCTTCATGCCTAAAATAATTGTACCTACTTATTAAAAACCTCACTGACAGTATGATACAATAACCTTTGTGATTTATTTATCTTTCAGTGAGCTTTAAAGAGAGCTACTGCCTCTTTTCCAACTTTGTACTCTATAGTCCATAATCAAATGCAGCCCTGCGCTCTGATGTTTGTAACATACTACAACAAGAAATTGGTCTTTGAATTACATTTATTCTACCCTTATCTAGTTGATTTACTGGTTCTCAAATATTTGCTTTCTTATACTACCTTAATTGAAGATTCCTCCTGCCTATATTTTCTTTCACCGCTATTCTACAGAGAACACCACTCCTAGCAGCACTTTCATGCCGTCTTCCCCATTTTCTGTGTACTGCACCGTACCTATTTTTTTCCATCGCGTTAGTCTTTAAAAAATCCAACTAAAAGATTTCAAGGGCATTAAAACCAGCTGGATTCCATAATGCATTTTTCCTTTTCCCCAAGGAAGGTCTGCCTTCTGAAGGCACAGGCAAAACATTTATAGGAGGTACCAGCATCATTAAGGTCCCTCGCCCTTGTCTTCTGTATGCCCCGTATTTTTCTGATAACTTTGTATGCAAGGCAAAGCACCTATTAGATGTGGGTTTGTTTATGTTTTCCAGTAGACGAGCCTGGAAACACAGCCAAAACCTCACCAGTTTCTGGTCTGTTTCTGTCGTTCTAGCTTGGAATAACTCAACCATAATGAACGTTCCACTGGTATAAAGGAGATCAGCATCTGACCCCACAGCCTGCCCAAAGCAATGTTTGATACACCCAAAATCAAGAAGTTTAGCCTTCCTGTGGTGTCAGCAAAGTACTCATGGTTCCCCTGTACGGGGGGTCACAGACATACTGACTGGTGACACTGTTGGATAGGGCTCAATGCAAAGCAGCTCCTTCACCTGTGCCTTGCTAGTGAGAGATGACTGGTAGATACTGGAGTGCATTTATTCCTGTGACCAGTGAGGTGGACTGATCCTGGCATTGCTCCACGTCTGCCAGCACTGTCCGAATTAGCCTCGGAGGGCACCGGGGCTTTTTTTAGAAGAAGCTGCTGATTTCAAGCCTCTGCCCTGCAGAGCTCAGCTTGGAAACCGGGAAGAGACTAGAACAGCAGAGACATGGTTTTTCCAAACAAACAATGAAGCTTTGCTAGCTCAGCCTCACTATCAGTTGGATCTGTACCTGTGAATGAAAAGCAGATGAAAAGATCTACATATTTGATCTGTTGGGTGGGTTTTTTTATTAAAATGAGGTAACTGGAACATGGGAACTTTCATCACGGAGCAGACTAGCAACCCAAAATCGTAAGCAAAGAGTACCAAGTGCTTGGAATAAAACAAAAAAGAAATGGTTCTGGTTCTTCCAGAAAAAAAAAACAGACAGAAAATGCAGTTCTTAAACCTACTAGAGAAGAGGCAGCCCCATGTCGTGGGGCTGGTATAACTCAATGGCAAGGACTAAGAACTTCACTTTACAGTCTCTCCTGCACCACACCAACCTCTTTGATAAAGTGGCGCTTTGTGACAAGGATTTACACAAATTAATTCTGAACATTTCTTTGACTGAACTCTTCTTGGTTTTCATATCTTTGAGCATCCCCTGTTTATCCTTAAAAGAGAAAATGGAAATGGAGCACCTGATTACCTCCTGACAATACTGCAGAGTGTGGCATGGCTCATGATGGCACTCCTTACTCTTTTCTAGTACCTTTTAAAGTTTCCCAGGGCTACTAACACATTTGTAGCCCAATTTTGAAGCCTCCTTTTTCGCAAAAAAAAAATCATCCAGTTAGGAGGGAGTTTAGCCCTTGAGAGCAAAACAAAATCTCAGTTTTTCCTTTCCTGCTGTGGGCTGAAACAGAGCTATATCTTGTCTTTTTTTTTTAAATTAGATCCAAAGAAGGCGACTAATAATGACCACAAATAGGAAGGCTTTGCCTGAAGTTGCTAATAATATTCTATCACCTTATCTTTAAATTGTTTTTCATGGATTATAGACATTTATAATTATGAATCCCCCAGCTTCATTTTATCTAGTACAGTAACATAATCAAAATCATCCTGCTCTAAACTCACTATAGCAAATCCTCTTTTTAAAGCCCTTGTTCAACGTCCTCCCTCATTTTCATTTTCTTTGCTGCTGCTTATTATACTAAAGCCTGGCATCTGAAAATTGAACTGTAGCGTTAACCATTGTTTCAACACAGACCATACCTATTCTTTCTGGATGTTAATGCTGTAAGTATATTGTAAAACACCAGGCTGACTGCAGTGAAATGCCTTGCATTCCCATTGTGTTACTGTAAATACCATTATTATGAAGAAATGATTGACCTTGTTTAATGCACTGTTCAGATAGTCTGCAGAGACATCTGTGGTGCCAGTGTCATTCCCGTGCTTTAGTTATAATTTTAATCATCCATGATATTCCATTTGTTTGTGCTGTAAGCTAATTATTTTCTTCTATCACAAAGCATTGGAACGATGTCTTAGTATTAATAATTTTTATTATTAAGTAGATTTGCACTTCACTCCCGCTCACTTGCTCCGCTAGGTCCTCAGTTTCCAAAGCTGCTCCTGAAAACCCATGAATTTCTTCTGCCTCCCACCCTCTGCACCTGACCAGGACATTTGACGACCTGTTTAGATGTGGACTTGCATGAGCAGAGAGTCAGGGTTAACACAGGTACATACCTACAGGGCAGCGGAACAATTCAGTACACCCCACAGCCAGGGTCCCACAGCTCTGGGGACCTCTCAAACCATTTTCCTTGCCCTGTGGTCAAGAATCTACATCAGATGTCCTTCACATTTGGCGGCAGACTGTATCCTTTTCTCTCAGGTCTTCAAATTCCCACGAGAGGGGAGATGTAAGAGTGAGGAACCCAATCTCCTGTGACGTGCCTCTGCTTTTAACACTGCTCCGGTATTACCTTTGGCAGGCAGATACAGGAGAACTTGCTCTGCTCTGCCACCTGGACACCCTGTAGTCACGTAACACGGCACCAGTCCTGAGACAGTAACTCCAGATGAGCGGTGGATCATACTTGTTTGGGGCGAAGCACTTGACTAATGGCAATGCACCTCTTCCATCATCCAGCGAGCTCACCTTAGGCTGCAGCAGAGCAAAGACAACCCGATTGCAAAGGAGCAAGGCACTCGCTTTCTGAAGTCACTTCAACCCCACCGAAAGCTGTGCCAGGAGCTAGAGGCACACTCATCCTGGAAGCAGGCGCAGCAAGGCATCGTACCCAGAGGCTCCCAGGTGACTCCTTGCCGTGCAGCAGGTGGGGGGGCCTACCTCATTAATCAAGCTTATCCTAATATAAGGTTATAGCTTTATTTCTAATTCAATTCCTAGGGATGCAAGAGGAAACACTGAAGCCCTATTGGCAACTACCCTCTGTGAAGCAGAAGACCCTGTGGCAGCATACTGTGTATACTTATAAGCCACTGAACTATGGAATGTCAAAAATAACAGAAAACACTGGTTTTGTAGGATTTGCTGCATTAGTTTCTCAGGAAATTCGCTGATATGTTTTGAACTGTCTTTCCCTGAATATAAATATCAGGATGCATCAGCAGATCCCCCGCTAACACTGACTTTTGGGAGCAGGTAGACAGCCACCGAAGGTTCGCTGCAAAGGCACGCCAAAGGAATCTGCAGCAGCTCTAGCCCGACATTTGTGGGTTAAATGTTCAAAGTGCCTGTACGCATGTGCCAGCACACAAACAGGTTATGTGTTCATCTGCAATTTTGAAAACACATTCAGGTAGATTAAAAATCAGCCTAATAAGAACATGCCTCAAGTCCGAATACAGAAAATCTGGAAAAGGACTTAAAATGCATGCTGGGCTGACCGAGCCTCCTGCTCCACACACCCTTAAGTCTAGCAGGGACGCGAAAAACTCACAAACCCTTGACCAGATCTCGCCTCTGCCGCAGCAAACTACCTGGCAGGCTGCAGCTCGGCAAGAGAAAGCATGAAGGAAACCACTGCTGATTTTAGGAAGCGATTACCAGGGCTGCAGAACCCGACTGCCACAGTCTGCTCAGCTGCTCGGCCACCTGCGAGAAGTACCGGCTCACCTGCCTGCGTTGCTCTGAGAAAGCAGAGAAAAAAGTAAATCTCTTCCTGATTTTCTTCATCTTTGGACGCCTGCGCACACTGGAAAGCCTGCAGGTCAGCTCCAGGAGCGAGCAAAGAAATATCACTTAGAAACAATTAAAGAGAGGCTCAAGCTGTGACGCTGGATTCGTTTTTTAAGAATCCCTAAGCGTGGCAGGTATCTGGATATCGGTTGTTAGTTCATGTCCACGCCTGGAAACGCAGCAAATTTGCCTTACTTTTCTGCTTCTGTAATTTCAACGAGCAGGCGTTAGACGTGCTGCGAGGTCATTGGATACTATGCTTTTCTGCTTTTATTTGGTGGATTTACGTTTCTTCCCCGCGTGTGGAGGGTTTCCCATTTTCCAGCGGCTGCAGGCGGCTGCCGGCGCAGGGCCGGGCTCGGCGCGCCTGCCCTCTCCTGGCAGCCGGGCACTGGCGAGGAAAGAAGGGACTTGCCCGTCAGGAGCCGGTTTCATGCAGAGACGGTGACCCAAAGGGGGTGCACGCAAAGGTTTTCACTGGCGGCAGTGCGTGCCAAGCCTTCCCGTGATGGATTAATCTTCCTGTGTGAACTGTGCCAAAATACTGTACTTTCAAATGTATCTACAATAACATAACTATTACAGCAATCGTAAAGCACAAAAAGGGGGAATCAGAACAAGGGGAAGGGGACCTCTTCAAATTAAATGAAGAACAATCATTTTTCTTCCCATCAAGCTTTTTTGGTCAGTAGCTCTTGTGTTTTACACCCAACAGCAAACACAGTAGCCATTTCCAGAACAGCCGTATCACTGATGTAAATACACCAAGGCAAATACACTCACCGGAGGTAAATACAGTCACCAAATAGCTACAAGGAAAGCATTAAACTACGGCTAAACACACTGAACAGGTCTTCATCTGTCTGACATCAGGACATGGAGAGCAGGCACCAGAGCGACCTGAAAAAAGCAGAAGCTGCAGGGGGGAGTAAGATCTTGGGGCCACCACAACCGGGGGTGAGGTCGCGGTGGACCTCCAGGGCCAGGAGCTGGCCAGCCTCCCTGGTCTCTGCCCTCCTCCTCCGCCCGGAGGGGCTGAGCTGGCTCGCTTACGCAGCAATGGAAACGCAACCCCCTGATGAAAACAAGACCGGTGGCTTTCAGGCGACTGGGCTGGATTTTGGGGTGGCCGTTTCCCCCCTTGCGTTACCCAGGATGAGCAGAGAGCTCACGGGGCATCTGCCAGGCAGCAGAACCAGGTCCTGAAAGGCAGGGGGCCCTCGGGAGGGCTCCGCATGGGCCTGCCTCGCTGCCCGCGTGCCCACCAGCAGCGTGCCTCTCACCCAAGGGGGACAGCAGCCCCCAAGGGACCAGGAGGTGCAGCCGGCGCTCCGCTCTGGGCACCTGGGACAGCCGCACAGTGCACGGTTACTGCTCGTCTCGGCTCGTGCTGTGCTTGTGTGCTTGTGCCTATACTCAGTTCTGCATTACGCATGTTTTCACACGTGTATTCAGTTCTGCTTTATCCCTGTGTAACTCTCCTACTCGTATGGCTCCCTGGAGCACTACGCAGAGGTGGCTGCCACCAAGCAAGGTCTTCAGTACCTCTGCGGTGGTTATGGATGTGAGGAGCAGCCCCACCAGCCTGGGCCAAGGGCCTCCTTCACAACACCTTTCTTATTAAAATCTGCCTGGAGCAAAAATCTGGCCCTGCTGCAGTGACCTCCAGCTCCCCGGGGGGGCTCTTTCTAACCTCCAGGCTTTCCTCGGGGAGGCTGTTCTCCAGCATTCCTTCCAAGTGATACTAAAGCTGACTCAGATGTGACTTACAATGATGACTATTAGCTTCCTAACAGCCCTGCCGTTCCTTTTAAAGGCCACCCGTAAGAATCATCTCCTTTTTTGCCTCGGTGGAAGAGTAATTAGCACCTAAACCATCAACCTGTATGCTGAATGCTATGGTTGTGAGAGCTGCACGCTCATCACCTCCCATTTCACACTACCCATCCAAAAAGATAAAATCATTCTTACTACACGGTCACATTCATGTAACATTCTCAATTAGTTTGGCTTTACTTGGTTATTTGCGGGGAACAGCCTGTGCTTCTTGACTGACCCTAGGGTCAGAGCAGAAAGGTGCTGATCTAGAACAGCCCTGGTGTCCGTCTTTCGTACCTTTGTTTTCTGCAGAGGTTGTGCTTTCACGTTACTGTCTTCCTTTTAATGTTGCTCAGCTAATTTAGCTCTGTATAAAATGATTACTGCCTTAAAAACAATTTTACAAAAAGCAGCAGCAGCCGGTGCTTAGAAGTGATACCTCAGCTTCCTCTTTTCTCCTCAGAGGGACACGAATTAAAAGCCCGCTCGGGCACAGGCGAAAGGCCAACGCCATTCCCCAGCGGGGAGGGGAGGCGGCGCTCGCCCGGCACCAGCGCAGCACCCGGGGCTTTGTGGGGACGGAGCACGGCACCGCACCCGCGCCTTCACCCTGCCTTCCGCCTTGCGCCCACGCCAGCCCGACGGCGTTGTCGCAGCGGCACCTCGCCCTCTCCTTTTCTGGTGGGTGACCGCCGAGGAGATGAGGATGATAAGCTCCTACCGCTGCTGCTGAAGCCACTTAGCGCTGACTCGGGACCTCATCGACCAGCTCCCCGCAGGGGGCTAGCGCAGGGCTAGGGGCAGGTGTGTCTGGAGCCACCACTGCCATGTTCTTAGCCCCTGCGGACTTCAGGGAGTAGACTCAGACTCAAGTCCCTGAGCTCTGTCTTTCACATAAAGAAGCCTCGGGAAACAAGAAACCGATGAGAAATATTATGCTTTAGAACCTCAGCTGGCTGAAATCAAGCGTCAGAGCCTGCTCCAAAGTCTGTGAAGCTGGTGGTAATGCAAAGACTCCCCTTGACTTCAGAGGGGTGAAGTCCCAAGGGAAGAGCGAGTTGATAGCTGACCTGCTTGCCTCGCAGCACAGGCTGAGAAAGGGAGCTGTAGCACAAATCTCTTTGGTGCATCGAGTTACAAGCAAGTCCCCTGATGCTGCAGATGCTACAAGAAAGATGAACATGAGGTCCAGGTCTCCCAGGGTTTTTTGTTGTTTTGCTTTTGCTGAAAGCTGCTGTCACGGGGAGACTCCTTTGCTGAGCTGATTTTGCCCAAGTGTTTGTGCTTCAGAGTGACTTAACAAACAAATTACAAACGCACACAAAATCTTGGCATTTCAGAGCATCCCCGTGCTCATCTATACTCTCCTTGCTAATATTTACCCATTCCCCTCCCTCCATCCCCAGCCACTCCACTGTTATCTTGTCAGACTCTTTCCTTATACTTTAGGCTCACAAACAAACAGCATCTTTTGTTGTTCCCCCCCAGAATACCGGGATATAAAGGGCAAACCAAGCGCTGATAGAAATACCAAATTAGCAACAACAAGCAGGAGCAAAACCCTTCATATAGGAGTTTCCACAGGAAAGCCCGGGGACAAAACAACACGGTGCATTTCTTACTTCCCAGACTTTGTTAGCCGTGTTATTTTTGCTGTCCTCAACTGGGGAACCGGGGGCCCGAGCGCGCTGGTGATCAGTACCGCACTGAGGGCAGAGAACAGCCACGCAGGACATCCCACACCGGGGAGACACTGAGGCTGGGCAGGGCGAGGACTTTTATTATCCAAATTCTAACAATTATTTGAGCGAAGGGGCTCTCCTTCACTGCTGGGATGGGCTAAGGAGCTACGCACAGCCTGTTTTGCTCAGCTGATGTGTGGTAACCCATCGAGTTGCAGTAACCTGCTGCCTTACGGTTGTCCCTTCGTGCCCTAACGCCTTGTTCTGCACAAGTGTTGGGCTGTGCCTCCAAAATACACATAATAGAGGTAGGGAAAATGGTCTAAATTAACCCATTTCTTTTTTTTTTTTTTTTAAATCTCTAATTTCTAAAACAAAAAAAAAACCAGAAGAAAACCCCCTGTTCACTGAATATTATTGATGATAGCCTAACATCTGTTACTTTTTAAGTAGGAGTTTGAAAAAGGTTGTCAGTCCACAGTTACCCTTTATTAAAATCCTGTAGGTCAATATGGGAATAACAACCCTTTATTGAATAGATAAATTATACGTACCAATGAAAATTCATCATAAATGTAAAGTCAGGGGCTTTTTTCTCCAGCTCTCACAATATCTTTTAGCAGACTGTATAATACACCGTATGTGTGGTTTCCATTATGGAAAAAATGGTTTGCTGACTGTGGCAGGCTGTAATTAGACTGTAATATAAAGCAAGGCCAGTGTAACGCTCCATGTTCATACGCTCTGCATCACGGGATCTCGGTCTTGGTTGCCTCTTCCTTGTGCCTGCCCTAATAACCATCACTAACAAGAGTGGGTAAAAGCTTTTTTCTTTGCATGTACTATACAAAGTCAGCCTACAGGTTCCGTAAAAAGAAAGTGATATTACACTGGCTATACCAATCGTGAGTGGTGCTAAGAAATGAGCTTCTCTCTGACACTGAATTTGACCAGTGAATTCCAAAAGTATCATAGAATCATAGAGAATCATAAAATCATTAAGGTTGGAAAAGACCTCTAAGATCATCGAGCCCAACCATCAACCCAACACCACCATGCCCACTACACCATGTCCCTAAGCGCCTCATCTACACGTCTTTTAAATACTTCCAGGGATGGGGACTCCACCACTTCCCTGGGCAGCCTGTTCCAAGGCCTGACCACTCTTTCAGTAAAGAAATTTCTCCTGATGTCCAATCTAAACCTCCCTTGGCGCAACTTGAGGCCATTTCCTCTCGTCCTGTCGCTTGTTACTTGGGAGAAGAGACCAACACCCACCTCACTACAACCTCCTTTCAGGTAGTTGTAGAGCGCGATGAGGTCTCCCCTCAGCCTCCTCTTCTCCAGACTAAACAGTCCCAGTTCCCTCAGCCGCTCCTCATCAGACTTGTGCTCCAGACCCTTCACCAGCTTCGTTGCCCTCCTCTGGACACGCTCCAGCACCTCCATGTCCTTCCTGTAGTGAGGGGCCCAAAACTGAACACAGTATTCGAGGTGCGGCCTCACCAGTGCCCAGTACAGGGGATCACAGACAATTCAACCTGGATAAATATCAGACCTGTGTATAAATCGAATTAGTTTTGAAGATGCTCCATCACAAGGCTTCCAGTACTTTAAGCTCTCATGTAGAGCACGTTTTTTCCCAAGGTTCCAGAGTTAAATGCAGTTCCATGAGTCCGTAAGTTAGTTCGGCTTGCAAAAATACAAATCCATTTTTATTTTACCCGAGCTACCTTCTACTTTAATGCTGGACTGGATCCAAATCCCTGAAAGTGTTGAAGCTACTATCAGCTACCATCAGCTGCCCTATCTGAGACACTTCCAGATGGTGGAGGTTGTAAGAGACTGCTACCAAAGTATCTAAAGGACAGATTAGTACAGCAGGTACAATGGGAAGGGGAAAAAAAAGAAGAAAAAAAAAAATCAGAGATATGCTGTGTAGGAATAGAAAGAGAGACAATGTTGGATCACGGGAGAGCACATAGGAGGAAAACCCGAAGATGAGTAGACTCATGAAAGACCTTGAAATTGAAAAGAAGCGTAGCCTTGGTTATGTAGGAATTCAAAGAGAGGAGAAATGAGGTGGTCACACTGGAGAAGGCTCAAGTTAGCTGTCTATTCTCTGGATAGGAGGGAGATTTTGTGCGTACTAGGATGCAAGAGGGAAAGAGGCTGCAGCAACCAACACAGGAGATGTTGAAAGAGACCTTTAGGTGGAAGGAGAGAAAACAAACATGAGCATAATAGCTGGCACCTGAGCGGGGCTGTTCTGATCTCTTCTGAAGAACTGGTGAGGAAGCTGACAAAGAAAGGACTCTGCTGGGCTTCTCGCAGCGGCTACACTAGTCCCCGATGATGCAGAGCCATGTGCGAAGGGTGAAAGCTCTGGAAGGTCGTTTCCCATCTCTGGCTTTCTTTGCTTTGCTCTGCGAGTGGCTGCCATTCAGATGCTGCGATAAAGCAGGTTTCTCATTTGCATTTTCCAAAACAGGCTGATGGTTTCTTTGCTTTTTTAAAATTCTTTCCTATGACCTTGGCTGGAGAAAGCCCACAAATTACTTCTGCTATATGACTTGACCGCTCGTAGGAAACAGAGAGAGGAACATTTCAGCAGTTCTCAGCCCATGCCAGCAGCTGCCCAGCTCTCCCAGGTTTCAGCTCCAAGAACTAAGCCGTTCGAGCAAGCCAGTTTGATGTGAAAAACCACAGTATAGGTAGGAAATAGAACATCGCATGTGTCTAATCACTGTTCCTCTGCTGCCCTAACAACTAAGAGCAATACTAAACGATCTGTGGGCTGTCACCCTCACACCCTGACTGTCTGTGTTCTGAAGGCTTGATTTCACACTCAGAGGGGCACATGGCGCACGAGAAAACAAAGACCCCCTATTTTTTCCAAGGCAGCAACTGCTTGTGAAAGCCCTTGCTGCAGTTTGTTACAGCCTGTGTCACTGAAAACGCTGCCAAACATTCAAAAGAGGCAAGCAAAGATCTGAAAGATCTGCAGAAAATAAAGCCAATCACCAGGGCTGGGATTTTCCGAGGGAAATTAAGTGGGACAACCCTACCGAACAGGAAGAGTGGGACCTAAAATACTGTGAATATTGCTGTCTTGCTGTGATCAAATTAACTTTTGTGTGACTTAGAATAGACCCGACAACTCCATATGTGATCCGAAATAGCCTCATAGAATGCAAGACACGCTCATTCACTTCCATTAGGAAGGTTTTCCGCCTTCCGCAGCCTAACCGCTGGCAAGGTACAATGCTAATGAGAGAGGGTCTTAGTGAAGGGCTGAGGCTCCCAAGCAGAGACGTCAGACATGAAAAAGCAAAGCTGGGTGTCATGGGCGCAGTGCGTCATAGGAGTGTGTATTAGAAATATTTTCTATTGAAAAACCTACCCTCTTTGTTCAAGGAAATCTAAGTGGTTTCATTTCTCTGCTGCAAACAATTCACTTCCCCCTTCTTCTAGCGGAAGGAAGCTGCGGGGATTTTCGGCAGGAGAGCGTTAACCCCAGAGAGAGGCCACCTCTGAAATACACCTATGTACACCAGTCGCTCACAGCTGCCTCAGAAACGCTGCTTTGCTGCTTGACCTATTTCTAGCTTCAGCAAAGGAGAAGAAGAAAAACAACCCACCGTTGATTTTGCCGGTAGTTGTTCTGCAGAATAAACCAGACCAAACCCGGTGTTTATTTTGCTTCCTGGGGATCTGTCAGAGAGGTCGCTGGAGAAGTTGCAGAGATGTAGAACAAGAGATAAAGAGAGATGAACTTGCTTTCAGTTCAGGAGGTTGATACTTGCTAAAGCTACCCACCTGCCCTAAATTTCCCCTTCCTACAAGAGTTTGGTAGAAAAATAAATCTCATAAAGGGCAAAACCTGTGAATTACAAAGTGGCTTTGGTTCCCCAAAGGAGGGGTTTAAAGCAGGCTCTTAAAGACTGATGATAAATAACTCTCCGCACAGGCTCCCAGCGTGAAACACGGCCACGAGCATCCTTTCTCAACGATGCGCTCTTACTCCTTTCACAGCCCCTTCCCTTGGTGCCACCTCAGCTCAGCTAGCTTTCGTTTCTGCTGCCACATGGGGACGAGTCCTCCCTCAGCCCCGTCCTGCAACAGCTAGGATGGCCTCCCCCGGAAAGCTGCTCTTCGCTAACTATTTAGAGAAAAGCTGCTCCCGAGCCCCTGGACAGGCAATGGAAGTCGCCTGTGGCAGCAACGTTTTTGCCTGGCTGGCGGCTCCACAGAGGTAGAAACGCTCGGCTGGAAGCAGGCGGGTAGATCCGACCTCTGGAGAGCCCCTGTGCTGCACCAGCGCTGGCTGCGGGTCTCCGGGAGGCACCGGCACAAGCGGGCTGGGGCCGCCGGAGGGGAGCAGGCATCCTTTCTGGCAGGTTTCAGTCAAATGCTTGGACCTTTAATGCTTGGTTCTGTGAAGGGTAGCGGCAGAAAAGCAAAGGCTGTCTATAAGATGTAGTTTCCCAGGCCGGTGCAGCGCTGCTGGGGATTGCATTTGCAGCAGGTATAAGGCATTAGGCTTAGCAAATGGAAACATTGAGGGTCTTGTGCATTAACAGAGAATCACAGCACCGGCTGCAGTCACCTTAGAAAGAAGAGAACAATTGACATCTGCCCACGGAGAGCAAAATGAAATGGGAAGCAGGAAGCAACACCATGACAACACCCAGCAGCTGATTTTTTTTTTTTTTTCAGGACGAGATGAATGCAAAAGCAGCCAGGCTGGGTGAGAGGAGAGGTCTTTCCAGTCCTGACAGTAGCCACCTTGTAGAGACTGGGAAAGCATGTAGCAAAACATCCCCCGAATATTTTATCTGAGGATTTGAGGAACTGAAGCCTCCCTCTGAGACGTATGGCGGAGGGCTGGAAATGCCAATGTGCCCACACAAGTCCTGTGCTAGGAAGCATAGAAATAAAACGCCCTTTGAGGCCGATCCAAGAGGAAAAGCTGAGGCTGACGGCTACAGCGAAGCCTGGTGAAACGACCCTGCGGTGAGGAGTGCCTCCGGGAGGTGTGCAGGAGAGGCAGGCACCAGAGCAAGTATAATCGCTGCCCACCCAGCGCTTTGCTCAGCAAGTCTCCTGCTGCAGTTGAGTGCACGTCTCGGGGGGTAGGCACAGGAGAGGGAGCCTGCAGGACACGCTGCTCTTATTCCCATGTCTACCTCAGGAAGCCCAGCCCAGCCACTGGGATCTCTCCCTGGTTAACGCAAGAAAGCTCGAACGGAGCAGGAAAAAGTTGATCAATTTGCGATGAAAGAGGCTGTAACTCATGCATGCAAAATGATGACAGGACAATCGGCTGTCATTAATGAAGTCGGGGATAAAAGAGATGAGGAAGCAGAACAGTGCACTCTCACCTGGCTCCTGCAATTAGGCACCCAGAAGCGTTATGCATAATTAGACAGAGCCGCCTTTGGAGTTGGGAAAATGCAGCAAGAGTGCCTAAAATCAGGTTCTCCTAGACGAGAGTGAGGAGAGGAGCTCCAGAGAGCACTTGCACCGCTTGGAAAGCGCTAGCGATGGCTTGCCACGCTCTCCTGACCACTGCCAGGGAGGACATCTCGCGTCTGGGGATCACAGCCACGCAGGGAGAATCCACAAGCTTTGGCAGCAGAATAATTGAAGATTTCATAATCCAGGGCCTTTTCCCATGCCTGAGGACAAAATGCTTGATCAGCACCTTGCAATCAAGCCTGACGTATCAGATATGTTTGGTATTCTGGGAGGTGAGGAGGAATTTCAGAGGGGCTGGAGAAACAGCAGTTTCTCCCTAGCCAGAGGCTGTGTCTGCCGGTAAGGAGATGATGAAAGAACATCCAAGCTGAAAACAAAGGCAGCTAGGTGGGAAACTCCCCTCATTATAAGCGTAAAGAGCATTTTCCTAGTAGGAAAAGGCAGAGAAAGGAGATACAAAAAGTAAGTCCTCATCTCGTCCTAAACAGACTTTTTTCTCAGCAATTCAGACCCAGAAACTCCCCTTCAAATATTCCCTCTCAGAAACTGGAGCTGTAAAATCTGCAAAGGAATGATGCGTCTCACCTAGAAATGCAAGGAACCTATGGAAAGGGATGCTAGGCGGAAAGAGAGACCGCAGGGGCCATTTGTGCCATCACCAGGTGCCTCCCTGCTGTAAAGCTGCTTGCACAGAATCCCACCTGGCACAAGGCAGGTCTGCCACAGAGCAGTGGGTTGCAAGTCTTTGGGGGGAGATATCCAAAGGATCAGGCCCTGATCCGGTGTCCTCTTACACATGCTTCTCTTATGAGAAGCCTACCTCTGTGATTGCGCTTTCCTTCTCAGAGAACTACCTGTCCTTAGACCACCACTGGCATTACAGTGCCATGAGATACAGGACATATCTGACAGGTCCCCTGTTCTCTGGGTTGGTTTTGAGTGCTGAGGAGTTCAAAAGTGCAAAAAACTTTTTATTCTGATAGACAGATTAAAGAGAAATCAACATCTGTTGCTATATTCTAGCATCAAAATTAGCAATGGCCATGTTGATCTGTTCAGGTACTAGCTATGCGGTTAAGTCAGTGGTTAATTCTGAATTAGATCTACATCTCATGAAAAATTGACCACCATACACCAAAAAAAAAGAGGGTGTCGCTTGAATATTAAAAAAAAAAAAAAAAAAAAGGAAAAAAGGCAGAGTCATGAACCCTCCCACAACGCACGCTTTGCCAGGTGCAATGAATGCACACCAAGAGCGGCATTTTCTCCCTGCGGTGGATCTCCCTGGATCCATCACCTGTGGTTCCCACTGTTGGTCCCGGCTGCCAGTCCCAGAGGTGTGCCGTGCTGCTCCCCCACCAGTCCAACCACCGTTCAGGAAGGGCTTAGTCACTGGTGGCGTCTACTTACTCACTGGCCCTCAGGGGCTCTCGCAGCTGATATCAAACCAACTTCTCATATATATGTCACACGGGAAAGCAGTCTGACTGTATCAGTGGTCTAATTTTGTCATTGCTGCTCTGCAGCGTACATGGGAAGCCACTGGAGGAACTGGTAAATGACCAAGATCTGAAGCATCTCTGGACTGCTGCTGCCATATATCCTTTGTGGCCAACCCGCCTGTCTCGGCACAGGCCTGCACCTACTGGCCATGGGTGCAAACTGGGTAAAAGACACTGGAGAGAGACACGAGAGTCATTTTGACAGAGGCTTGTTTTAGGCCTTACTGCTTCCTTTTGCTACCACCATTTCTATTTTGTTCCACCAAAAAATGGACTATTGAAGAAAATAAACATCCCATAGCCAGGCAGGATATGGGTCTGGGAAGACAGAGGGACGCGCAGGTTATGCGTTTGATTATGGTGGCACAGAGACAGAGCGATGTGGCCCTGGAAATATTCCTGCACGTAAGCCTGCTCCTCCAAGAATAAAAGTCAACATTTGCAGACAATTCCCACGCTCTACGTACATCACAAACACATCATGCTGGTCCTTTTCGTGGACCTCTTTCACCATGCTCCCAAATGCCCTTTTGCTTATTGTAGGGTGCACTCTGAGGCTTATGAGCTATGCGGCTGGTGAGCAGTTGAAGTCTGGCCTTCTCTTGGGTCTTCACGCGACAGTGACCAGCGTGACTAGGCTACCATGGGGTGATCCAAATCCCAGTCTGGATGGAGGAGGAGTCGCAAGGGTCATTAAGACTGCTGCCTCCAGATCACCTTGGGGCCTGGACACCCATGCCCGGCTCAGCCCTATACCATGGAGAAGTGCGGGATCACCACAGTCATGGCCCATGGTCATGAGTATGAGAAGTATGAGTTCTGCCCAGATGTGCAAAGGGTAACAATTCATTTCACACTTGGGTGAAATGAAACGCAGGGGAGCCCCGGGAGCTGTCTCCCTTCGTGCCGTGGGTGTAAGTCACCCCACGTACTACCCCTTCCCAGTCCCAGTCCCTCCTCACCCCCCCATTCCCACGCCCTTGTGCCTCCCTACAGCCTCGTCAGGCAACCGAGTCTTACACAGTGGCTAAGACGACCAATTTCTTAAACTGTGCCAGGATTGTTGATAGTGTTCCCATGTAGGGCAGAAGGACCCTAGAGACTCTTTCATGTCTGCATCCTATAGCAAAGGCCTATCTGGGAAGTGATAAGATGAGAAAGTTTTTATCAGTTGTTTCCATGACTGCAGATACCGCCTGCCCAGCGCTGCGGTTGCTTTTCCTCTAGAGCTCACAAAGGCTCTAAGGCTATTTTTTCCCTTAGGAATGAAAATAAATCACTCCAATCAGCTGCTTTTCTTGAGGTGCTACAAAACAAACTACAGTGGAAATGTTATCATTTGTAACAGATTTAGCCTGCAGGACCATGTGTTAATTTAAATTTTAACATTTAAAAATAGGTTCCCATGGCACCATATAAATACAAGGTATGGCCAGCACAAGCAGATACAAATTGAGTGAAGTTATGTTGCTTGAAGTTATTTATTTGACAGCTACTGATGAAACCTTGCCTCATTACTCCTCCATGCCCCCTGCGCATTCAGGACACTGGAGCGACTCTGAGAGAAGGAAGAGCGTGCAGGAGACATTACCATCTTAATGATTACACTGATGCCTCTCTCTATCACACCTACCTGCCACCCAAATATCTGGGAGGAATAAAACATTTACTGTCTCGTCAAACCAATTGGGCCTGATTCATACCACTGCCAGAATTATAGCAGTCCCTAAGAGCCCAGAGATGCCATCGTTGCCCTCCCATTTACCATGCTGCCATTACAACTTGGTGGTACAGGCTTGATGGGACAGCAAAATGGGGTTTGAATCCACTATCTTCCCCAAAAAAAAAAAAAAAGAAAAAGAAAAAAAAACAGTTGTTTTTTCTGGAAGCTTATGTCATCCCCCAAAATAAACTTTAATATACCTGTCCAGCTGTTTAAATAAACCAACTGAGGGGAAAGGAAAGATGGACAAGAGAGGCTCCTGTCTGCTCAAAGCTCAAAGCTCGCTCCTGAGGCGGAGGCACCCCGGGCAGCAGCCAGCCTCCCTGCTTTGCTTTCCGAGTGCCGTGGCAGGGGCCGGCTGGCCGGGGCCAGCGCTGCAGGAGGAGATCGCGCTTGCGCTGGCCCCAGTCCCTGCGCCCGGAACCGCTGCCTGCGGGGCATCGGCTGGGCTCTGCTAACCACGCGCTCTTCAGACGCGCAGGCTGGCCAGAACTGAACAGATTTAAGCCACGTCTCCAGCAGAAGCTGTCATTCCTCTGGGTGCCAAGGCCTTGCCCTGTAAGACTATCATAGCTTCTCAAATAATAGGTTTTTCCTCCTCTTCCCTTGTCCACAGAAATGATACTTTCCTAAAATACAGATACTTCCCTAAAATACTCAGCTTTAGTCTTGCCTGGCACAAACCAGCTCAGGCCACGCAGTTAAATCTTGCCGGACTTAGAACAAACTGAGAGCAGGATCCAGTAAGCAGCAATCAAACGACTTGCCCCCTTAAAACGGAGTCACTAAATAGCAAAACGAAAGCAGCCGATGCCTTTATACAGGTTGAGGACAAGCGAGAACCAAGGAAACGAAGACAGCACAGAAGAGATGCTGGGTCCTACCTCGTGGGAGCTCAGAAAGCAAAGCAGGGAGCTGGAGAGGCCAAGAGCTGTCTTTGCAAGGAAAAAGGCTTCAGCACACAAAGTAAGGCACGCTCAGAAATACAGGGATTTCTCCCCTCTCCCAGTTTAACGAAGGGGTGCCTGATCAAGGAAAACAGGAGGAGATCTATCCCAGCATTTCCCAACTGCATCTAGTTGGATAAGTGTTCCTCACACCATGATTTTTTTGCCCCTGCTCTGTCTTCCCATCCGATCATTCTGCCTGGTGTAGCCGGATGATGTCCAAGGGCTGCTGCTCTGTAACAGCGTCATTATCTTTAGGGAGATAATGACACGGGAAGGGGAGAAGCAGCAACATGAAAGACTGACTGCCAGAGCCCAGAACAAGTTTTCAGGCCTGGCATTTAGGAAAACTCTATTTCTGATGTGAAATAGAAATAGAAAAAGAAAAGATATGGAAACCCTCATCATCAATTTTAGAGGCTGGCTTTTCAGAGAAACCAGCTTTTAGGGTCATGGACTCATCTGCCAGGTGGCACATCTTTTTCAACTGAATCCTTACCACAGATGGGCTTTTAGCTGAATTTGTTCAGGGGGAAAAAAAAAAAAACAACACCAAACAAAAAAAAACCCACGCCCCAAAACCACACAGTCGTCTCATACGCGTACATGCAGGAAAAAACGTCACAAATGTCATTTCATATCTTCCTTAAAATACAGGTTCTTTCATAATCCTACAGATATAAGGAATGAGGGAAATAGGTCTATACTAGAACAAAAGTTTCTGTTAGTGCCTGTTTTCGTGAGTCAGAGCGGCTAAAACAGGCAAAATGTTTGGTCTTGAGTATCATCCATTCAGAGCATTAACGGCAACGCTAGGGCATCAAGAGCCATATTAGCTGTGGTATAGTTATGCTTCCATAGGATTATCCCAAATATTTACTGGAAGTTGCGTTTTTATTCACGTTTTATTTCTTTTTAATGTTTAACAAAAGACGGTATTGCAAAAGCTAGAGGAGAAGAGAGACCGGTCGCACTCCCCTCCTCTCCAGGCTGTTCCCGCAGTCAGCAAGGAATTGCCATACTTACCCGCGTCCTTATTTAACACTTCAGTCATTCTTCACGCTCCTTTGCAGGAGACGCCAGGGCTTTGAGACAGGTCTACCAGCAGGTGCACGGGGACTCAAACGCACCGTGAAGGAATACAAACACCAGCTAATTAAATCTATTGTTAAAACAATTTGCTTCTTGCTGGGGCTGAGTCATCTGAAAGCGTTTAAACAAGACAGAGGTTTCATTTCTGAGGACAGACTGCCATCTTCACTCGGGAGCTCCTCACCCTCCCTGCTTCTGTTATTTTAGATTTAAAGTAGAGATCAGCAGCAAAGAAAGGATTCATATTGGAAAAATAGTAAAACAAAAATCCAAGGCCAAAACGCTGAACTCTCCTTCAGAAAGAGCAGCGTTCGGTGGGAAAATCTGTGATTTAGCAGGCAGCATGAGCTCCTAGAACAACCGGCAGTGGCGAGCAATGAGATCTGCAGCGCACGAATCATGAAGGTCTATTTCCAAGGAACACCTGCCCCCAAGAGGGCACTGTGATATTATATATACTTCATGGCTTGTGAGCACCCACCGCCCGAGCGTGGGTGCCTGGCCTCCGTGCTCTGCAGTCACTGTCGGTAAATCAAGGGGAATGCCTGGTTTCTGCTTTCAATGGATTTATTTCCCTCTTAGGGAAACACACAAGCAGGAAAGAGGCAAAAAGCTCAATTTTCTGGAAAGCAAAGCAACAAATGTAATGCAAGGTCTTCTGCTATGCATGTGAGCAGATCCGTATTCAGTGCCCCCCCAAACCGCCCGTCCTTTTGCCTCTGCATGTGATAAGCCTCAGCCTGCTTTGGCTGTTTTTCTCGCAGGGTCACAACTAGTTTCTTGCTTGGTTTCTCAGGCAGTTTCTTCAAATCCCATAAAACCCTGTCTAGTTAGATGTTGGATGGAGTAGACTTCAGGAAACAGACCTTCAGGATAGTCCCTGTAGCCGCCTCTAGCCTTGTTCCCAAAGTGCCTGCCTGCCTACCTCCCTCTTTGATATGCGCATACCCACACCAACTGTGTGGTCCAAGATTACCTCCTTCTGCTTAGAGTTTGTCTTTATGATCTTCCAAGTCTCAGCCTAAGCTTTCTCATCAGTCTTGACAGCTCTGAAGCTTTTTGGTTTGCATGTCTAGCCTGTCTTCTCCTTTAACTCCAGCCCTGCCAGACTCTCGTACAGGACTGGCTCATCCAGGGCTAACCAGACCTGTGGGAGAAGCCATCTCAGGGGTTATCTGAGCATCTTCAGAAAGTCTGTTAGCATGTGACTTCAGAGCAACTCATGAAATCAGCCTCTGACAACTTCCATTTAAAAGCATTTAAACATCTTCTCCATAGCCGTAACACTTTGCCGTCAACTTTCCAACTCTGTGTACCATAGACCGTCGTATCCTAATTACAGGCCAAATTCTGCAGTCCTTAATTGGCCACAAATTAATTGCAGTAGGTGCCAGACAACTAAATCTCTTTCTGAATACATAATGCTCTGTGATGAGGTTCTCCACAGGCAGGCAAGTAAATCAGTGTGAGGAAGAAATTTAAGTATCATTCATTTGGGATAGTTAACCACAAAACACTTACCTGCTTTTCTAACTTAATTATATTTGGCTTTAACGGTCATAACTTGATGTGGTAAGAAAAACTTATCATCTCCCAGCTTTTCTCTTGACCCTCGTCACCACCCAGTTCCAACTCCATTTCCACTAAGCCCAGAGGCACTTGCTGCGGCTTTTGAAATCTCTGCCTTGCTTAAAGCCTCACCTGAAGCCCTCTTCCTCCTGTTGGACAGCCAGCCATGACAAAACGCTGGCTAGCTCTGCCTGGGGACAGAGATAGCAGGCACACAAATGCAGCAAGCAAGTCAACAGCTGTGGTAAGCATTCAGTCTTTCAGCTACAAAAAGAGATTTGTTGATGCTGAAGCAACAAGGAGAGCAGAGACGCCCTGATCTCAGGAGACGTGCAGCACTGAGCCCCAGTTCCTACCCACACCTTTCTTACCGGCTGCCCAGTGCCGAGGGGGTATCTCGGCAGGCCTGCTGGGCTCCTTCCCTGGCCTCGGGGAGGGGCAGGAAGAGCAAGCTTAGGCGCTTGTCTCGAGCCGGCAGCGCGGCACAGCCCTTCCCTTTGGCTCAGGAGGACCTCCCTGGTAAGCACGCAGGAATCAGCCACTTGAAGGCCAAGCCAAGCGTCTGCAGCACCGGCCAAAGAAGAAAAAGCTTCCCAGCTCTCAGAAGGGAGGTGGTGGGAAGGAGCCATCTGAATGAAGACGTAGGGAGATCAACACCTCCGGCCAGGAAAGGAGTGTGGTGAGCTCCCGCGGCTGAGTCCCCGCTCTGCTCCCAGCTCTCCCCCAGCCATGCCTCCCCACCGAAAAGGAAAAGCTTGCCTCCCTATGCAGCTGGTTTTCCTCAGCTCTGACGAGCCAGGCATGACTTTCCACTTATCGCAAGGATGGAGGTATAAGATCTCACTCTTCTTCCTCCCTCCAAAAGGGTTTTTGGTTCAAAGCCTTTAAATGGCAGACCTGCTAGGGGAATCCTCCTGCTCCCCAAGCAACCAGCCTGCCAAAGCCTGCTTAGTCTCTTTTGTCTCCCACTCCACTCTAGTTTATTGCCCTCAGGTTTGAGATTTTTGGCAGGTGCAGCCTGGCGATGCCAGTTGCAAAATCATGTTTGCAGACCAGCCCATTAGCCCTTCCCATCCTTCACCTCCTTTGGCACCTACTGAGGCACTCACAAGCTGCCCAAGAGGTGGTGGTGTGGGCTATTGCCATATATCCATTCCCTCTGATGGCTTACAAGCCCGTTTTATGTCCCTCACATGGTTTAAATTCTCATTTACATGAAGAGATGTTTCTGGCACACAAAGAGTGCCAGGCTCAGGTTTCTCTTTGGTGTCTGAACAATCTTGGTTAATCAAATGGACATCCATAGAGGGGTTGTTTTGGTGTTCCTCTCATTCTGCCAATATTTCTAGGAGACCTCTTACTTGTCCTACAGCCAGCTTCACTAGTTTATTCTGTTTGAACAGGAGGCTAAGGGCAAGATCTGATGGCAAACAGCTGTGGAGATCACAGCTGCTTCTGAACACCAGGACTGCGAGGTCCCAGATCTCCCTATCTACCAAAGAGGTAAAAAACCCAACATAGCCAGAGAATTTTAAACAAACACCAATCCTTGAGATTTGAGAGGAAAGAAAGTAAGAAAAAGAAAAAAGCAGCACATTACCAAGCACAGCTTTCTGACTGCCTGCGGCTTTGGTTTTCTCCATGGCCAGCGCTGCTCTTGCTGCTGGTAAGGAGCCACGAGGCCACGGCCAAATTCAGGCTGCAGCTGTAGGCACACACACAGCTTTCGTAAGGCATTCAGAGACAAGGCTTTGCAGTTAGTTTTGTACCTTTGACTTTCCAGGTCCGTTTAATACCAGTGCCTAAAATAACCTCACAGACAGCTGGATTTTGCAGGAAGGGATCTAGGGCAACGACAGCAATTCAGCCTCTGAGGCAGCTTGGATTTGGTATCCTTTTCAGAGGATCTGCCCCATTTTTCCAACTGCTCAGACGTCACGCAGGCCAGCCATCAATTACCTTTAAATAGCTCACTGAAGAGTACTTGGCAAGTAAGTGGCAAATAACATCACTAGAAAAATGAGAACACTTGCCAATAGTGTAATTTTCTTTACTGGGTATGCCCTATCTAATGAGTGTCTGTACCTGTTAAAAATTAGCCTTACCTCGGCTTGTTCCCTTTGGTACTAATACCTAGAAAGTGTAGTATAGCTCCACGGGATTACAGAGCAATTCTTGCTTGCAGAATTTTCACCACCTGCATGAACTCCCTGCAACTTCCCAGTGGATGGAAAATAGTGCTACAAGCAGCAGGTTTCTTTCAGTCCAGTGTTCTCTGTAAAACAACTATATATATATTAAAAAAATCAAATACAGGGTAAAACATCAAAAGCTTATGTTTAAAGAGCTCTTTTTACTCACTGCTGGCAAGAAGATCCTGATAACTTCAGTATCAGCTATTGTGGTTACCCTTTACACTATCTGTAACGAGCTAGTCAAGCAAAAATGTTAGCATTAGTTATTTTTACTTCTTGTGCAGCTGTTTGCCCATTCCCACATTCACAGGGTGCTAAGCAATAAGGTCTGATCATAGACTGGCCACAAAGTGGGGCACCGAGGAGTTACTTGACTGGGCTTGAGAGTTACGACCCCTGGGCAAAATATCTCAGCTTGTATGGAAATTGAGGTATTTAAAGAAATCTCAAGGGCTCCATGCAAGTACAGAGGTCATTCAACACGCTGTAACTTACAGCCTCATGGCGTAAGGTATAAAACTATGGTTTGTTTTGGCTTCTAGGACATCTGCGTTAGCCGGAGTTACATTTTGGTATGCTTGTGCCAGCAGGACCCACGTTACGCTCAACAGCGTTCGCTCACATGAGAAATCCCTGCCCCAGAGGTGTCGATCTGTCATCAGATCAATGACCGTCACTCTGAGCCCATGTGGCCGCTCTGCCCCATGCCAGCGGGACGCCCCGCAGCCCTGCCCCCATGGATCGGGACACAGGACGGGGGACTTCGGGGACGATGGGATCACGGGGGAGAGGGAGAAGTTTCTGAAGCGTACATGCTCTAATGGCCCTCTTGTTAGCTTGGTTATCTGCTGTACTGCTGGTATCTCAGTCCAGTAATGACACTGATGCAGTACTGCCTCGCTGAGATTCGGCAAGAGGGCAGCCACCCAAAACGGCACAGCACAGGCATGTTTGATTAACCCCCATGTTCAGATAGCAGACTGGTGATTTTCCAGCTATCAACTGCAGCACAGCCAAGATTTTCCTGCAAAAGTCGACCTTATTAGTGAAAAATTATTAGTGAAAAAAATCTATGGGATGATGCAGAAAGAAAAAAAAATCTTCCTTTGTGACATCTCATGGCTTGTTTGTTCTTCTTTGGTCGAAGGTAGCTGTGTACAGGGCAGAAGGCTGGAGACCTTCAGCTGTTGTAGCATCTCAGCAAGGTGGGTTGCCCCCTGAGGAACACCATACCATGTAATTGTGCTGCACCCAGGACCCGGGCAAGGTTAATTTCATAGACTCATAGAATCATTAAGGTTGGAAAAGACCTCTAAGATCATCGAGTCCAACCGTCAACCCAACACACCATGCCCACTACACCATGTCCCTAAGCGCCTCATCTACACATCTTTTAAATACTTCCAGGGACGGTGACTCCACCACGTCCCTGGGCAGCCTGTTCCAAGGCCTGACCACTCTTTCAGTAAAGGAATTTTTCCTCACGTCCAATCTAAACCTCCCTTGGCGCAACTTGAGGCCATTTCCTCTCGTCCTATCACTTGTTACTTGGGAGAAGAGACCAACCCCCACCTCGCTACAACCTCCCTTCAGGTAGTTGTAGAGCGCGATGAGGTCTCCCCTCAGCCTCCTCTTCTCCAGGCTAAACAGTCCCAGTTCCCTCAGCCGCTCCTCATCAGACTTGTGCTCCAGGCCCTTCACCAGCTTCATTGCCCTTCTCTGGACACGCTCCAGCACCTCCATGTCCTTCCTGTAGTGAGGGGCCCAGAACTGAACACAGGATTCGAGGTGCAGCCTCACCAGTGCCAAGTACAGAGGGACAACCACTTCCCTAGTCCTGCTGGCCACACCAGTTCTGGTACAGAAATCAGAGCTCCTCCTAGTTCTGGTGTAAAGTGGTGCCCAGCACAGCTTGGTCTCTGGTGAGCAGTCCAGCCCCAGGTGATGCAGCACTCACCCTGGGTGAACTTACCCAGGGAGGTACATTAGCTTAAGCTGAGTTTGAAACGGGCAAGTTGCTTCTGGGGCACCTGGTGGCTCTCCGGTGTCCCTGCGCTGCACAGAGGAGAGGAGCTGACTGCATGTCAGGTTGGTGCACCACCACGCTGCCGGAGTCGGAAAACATCCCCACAATGAAAACCCTGACAGTGAGCTCCAATAATTTATACCTCCGCGGACCAGCTCCTCCTGCTTACGTACCAGATTGAACAAACCAGTAATTGCTGCCTGATTTCTAATTACTCTCGTTTACAAAAGCAATGGAACAAGTCGGTTCTACAAACACAGCTTTGGTGTAAAAAATGTACCAGAAAGCTCAGAAGCTCAGCATCCTTTGATAGGTTAGAACTGAGTACCCTACTAAAGTATATTGGTGTGACCTAAATATTTATACCACAGGTAGCAGTGCCTGAGGTGGAGGGATTGGAAGCAGAAGAGATTTTGGGTGCATTTTTATATCAATAAACGTTGAGCCAGCAGCTAACGAGGCAGAAATCTGTTTCTCTGAGATCTAAGCACAGCACAAAAAGCTGAGCTCAGATATCTTTCCTCCTCCTCTGCCTGAGAGTGTCTTGCCAAACCGAAAGCTCTCATTCACGCCTCTCGCTGTCTTTCTTTGGAGCTTTTTGCAGCAGTCCCAGGCCGTGCTGCGAGCTGTGGGTCAGGAGCACGGAGATGCACAGCAAAATGCAGGGGTTTAGCCTGGAGCGTACAGGAGGGGGAGCGTTTGCTACGATAGCTGCTCCGTCCCCGTTTTCACCAGGGCTTTCTTCCCCGTCTCCTTCAAGGCACTGCACAAGCCCTTCGGTCCCCAGGATGCTCCTGCAGCATCCAACCGCGCCGTGCATTTTCCAGGCTTAGAGGAAGACTTACTGAGTAATTTCCGAATCTGAAACTGCCCACCTCAGCCAAGCTTGCTGAAAACCTCCCAAAAGCGACAAGCTCCCTCGAGCAGATGGAGGGTTACCAGCAACGTGGGACTCCGCAACATTACTCCTTACCATCTCAACGTGGTTCGTAGCTGCCACTTCGGTTTTTCCACTGTGGTTTGGACAACACCTCTTCTGGTTATGTTATTACAGGGGGCTTCAGAGAGGCTTCCCAGAAACGAGGATTTTACCTGTAGGCTTTGGGAATGTGTCTATGACGTGAACTGCCGTTCCTCTTTTAAAAGATACACTGAGCATCAGCCACACCCCTATAGATAGCTATACGTGCATCTTTCTATCTGTCAGAGCCTGCGATGATGGCATTTTCCAGAGGTGCTCTGGTAGTAAGCGGGGAAGGGACGCCTGGTCTAAGCATTTTCCCTTGTAAAAATGCCCACCTTGGTTCAGTTACGTTTAGCCACCTCCAAGTTCCCAGCTCCTATGAAAAGTCCGGCTCAGACCTCTGCTAAGTCGCTGTGGTTATGACTCACGGGCTAAGCAGAAGTGCCAGGAAATCATGTGTGTCCAGCAAAAGGGCTTTCTGCATCTGGCCTACTGATTGCCAGGCGGGATGTTTTTGTGTTTAAGTAACAGCAGTTTATGAACGGGAACTCCTGGAAATGGCTTTTTTCTGAACCCCTTCAGAAGTAAGAAATCTGGGAACATTTATTTGATGGCCCAAACGGAAAGGGAGCGTTGGCTGGGTCACGTCCAGCACCTCTGTGTGCCTGCAGAATTCCCTCCGCTCGACCTCCCTACAGACGTCAGCCCCAGGCAAGGTCCTTGCCATCACATGGAGCCTCTGCTCTCTTTGGAGGAGATAAGGATGGACCGAAGACATTCCTCAGGGGTCAGCAGGGTAGCCCCTGCGCAGGACCAAATCCTCCATCGTGCAACGTATATGCTGCTTGCCTGGCCCTTTGACAGCATGCCTGGTGATACGTGCCTGATAGGTGCCTGGCCACTTGCACTCAACCACAGCACGTTGGATTCCCGTACTTCAACGTGCCTGTAGAAATAGCATCTGAAGTGGGAAAGTGGTTTGGTTTTGACCCGCAACTTCCACAGCAGATAAAACTCGACATGATGATTACTTGCCCGTAGGAGTCAGGGCAAAGCTCGCCTGCAGCACATACAGACCTATGTTTGCAGTTTTTAATTAATTTAATTTCCTCAAGTGACTTCAGAACACTGACAAGATGGACTCACGAGAAAGATTTTCTTCCGTCTTTGGTTGAGTCTTATTCCTCTTTAGAGCCGATTTGCAGAATGAAACGTATATTCAAAAATTCACAATAGCATTTGGGTTGGTATTTAGGAAGACGGACGTTTTGTGGTCCTAGGCTCCTTTGTACGGCTGGAAAGGAAATGTGAGCTCCACAGGGAGGACAGGATCCTCGAGCAGCTTAAAAAACCAGCACAAACCAGAAACAACTGTTTGTGAGAGCTAAGGATGCAGCACCCGGAGGAAGGAGCCGACACTGGCCTGAGACGCAGCGCGCAGCGGGAGGGACGCTCTGCTCCGGAGTGGATGCCACGACCCAGCCCAGCTGCCCTCTGCTCCTGCCCCATGCTTAATTCAACTATCAATCACCCTACGGCAACTAAAACTGACTAAAAGCGTTTAAAATCTAAACTACAGAAGCTCTCCGAAGGAACTCTGGTCTCACTTCTTCTCTGTAAGTCTCCAAAATATCATTTTGATAAAAATACAGGGAGAGCAATTCCACGTTCAAGAAACTGAAAAGCTGTTTCTTCTGAAAGATGCATTTAAAGTTCCCCGTCCACACCACACGAAGTCAGAAAGCCTACCTAGAAAAATAGCCCCCTGCACCATCATAATAAAGAACTAAATATTTACAGCCAGCCAAGGTGGTTTGCAGTTAGGGGCAGTAGAAATCACTCCTTTGTACCACTCTGTGCAGTTCTGGTTTTAATATAACTAATGCCCTGCAGAAAACTGGTATAGGTCCCCAAATGGATTCCTCCTCCCAGAAAGCTGACATTTAAACTCCCATCATCCGAAGCGCCCTATTTTGAAAACTCGAAGAGGCGGAAGAGGTAAAAACTGTAAAATAGCCGCCCGTGGGAGTTCTCCCCTGGCATGTCCGTGGGCATGCCTGTCACCGTGAGCAGAGGGGACCCACCAGACACCCTTGTCATCTCACAAAGGCACTGCCACACAACGCTCCACCCCATCACAATACCTGGGTGAGCCCTGGAGCCCACAGAGGCACCCGTGGGACCATGGGGGAGAGCAAAGGTCAACAGCTTCCACACACCTTATATTAAAGCTTTCAAATCCTGGAGCAAAACACCAGCTTCGATTAAGCCCATCGGGATCGCACGTCATGCCAAAAATCGATGCAGGAGAGAAGCTACTTTGTGACCTGGGCTACAGGCTGGGTCACACATTAGGGGAGGGCAGCTTCTCCAAGGTGAAAGCGGCCACCTCCAACAAACACAAGGGCCCCTTAGCCATCAAGGTGGTGGACCGGCGACGAGCACCCCCAGCCTTCGTGTACAAGTTTCTGCCCCGGGAGCTCTCCATCGTGCGCAAGATCCGGCACCCCAACATCGTGCGCATCTTTGACCTCATCGAGGTTTGCAATGGGAAGCTCTACATCGTGATGGAGGCGGCAGCCACTGACCTGCTGCAGCTGGTGCAGCAGCTGGGGAAGCTGCCCTGCGTCCCCAGGGCCCGGGACATCTTTGCGCAGGTCGTGGTGGCGGTGCGCTACCTGCACAACCGCAACTTGGTGCACCGGGATCTCAAGTGTGAGAATGTGCTGCTCACCGCTGATGGCCGCCGGGCCAAACTCAGTGACTTCAGTTTTAGCAAGGAGGCCAACAGCTACCCGGACCTCAGCACCACGTTCTGCGGGTCAGCAGCCTACGCTTCCCCAGAGGTGCTGATGGGCATCCCCTACGACGCCAAGAAGTACGACATGTGGAGCCTGGGGGTGATGCTCTACGTGATGGTGACGGGCTACATGCCCTTTGACGATACCCACATCCGCAGCATGCCCCAGCAGCAGAAGAAAGGGGTGCTGTACCCGGAGGGGCTGCCCCCGCTGCCAGAGCCCTGCCGAGCCCTCATCGCCCAACTGCTCCAGTTTAGCCCGGCCTCCCGGCCCAGCGTGGGGCAGCTGGCCAAGAACAGCTGGCTGAAGGGGGACATCTGAACGAGGAAGCCCTCCCCAGAGATCCCGGGAGCGCAGTAACACTTTAGTGCAATCAACGCTGTAGTGGAAAAGCATTTCTGTGGTTTATCGATCATTTTGAGCCTTGGGGTGCCTGTGTGTGGAGCTGATTGAACTTCAAGCACCGGCTAGACCATGTGCTCTCAGAAGGTGGTCAGATCCCCCCACAAAGGAGACACGTGAGCCTGCTGCGGGTTGGGTTTCAAGACACAAAGAGCACGCTGAGCTAGCAGTAAGAGCAAAGCCTGGGGCTGTTTACACCAGCAGCGGCTGCCTGACCGCAGGGGGGTCCCGTCAGTCAGGTCGGGGCTCTCTTACGGAGCTGGCGTGGCCAGGGCAGGGTGGCGAGGTGCCACGTGCAGCAGCACAGTCCTTTACGTTGCCTGCTCCCTAGTACGTGTAAGGAACGACGAAACTCCCACACAGCTACCCCGCTCTGCTGCTCCCCACCCTCTGCCACCGTATGCACTGCCCAGGACTGCAGGAAGAAAGATGTTCTCCCACGGGTCTTGGCTGGTCCTCAACATTGTTCACCACCAAATTGTGTTTGAGCTGGTGGGAGGGGAGAAGTAGTGGTCTTGCAAATCACTACTGCAGAGAAAATTTTACATTTTTTGTATACCACCATTTAGATCTTCTGATCTTGGGCTGATATTCACAACCCAAACTCACAGCAGGATCTTTGCAGGCAACTGGGCAGCATTACCAAGCCAAACGTTTCGGTGTGGGTTGGAGCTCCACATCTTACCTTCAACTACATCTTTCAGATATTGATTCTTACCAACATTTGAAATCTCTGCCAAAAGATGCTTGATGAGAAAGAAATGCCACTGGCCATGGAGAACCTGAAATGGGAAAGAGATGAAGATACAAAGGAGAACTGCTTTGCTAACACCTGCTGTCCAGCTTCAACGTAGAACGTTACCAATTATTCCGAATGCAACCCCCAAAATCTACTACAGATCCCCATCGCAAGTCCCATTTTCAAAGAGTTAATTAAAGGTAGGAGCTGGCATCTGAAATGTAATTTCATGAGGTGTTTCAAATCCCCTTTAAACAATCTCCAACCTAGCTTCCGCCGAAACGGAAGTCAAACAGAAGATTTCCAGCTGGGTGGTCCACCAGCCTTTGTGCCGCTGGTGCCACGTGAGCTGACACACGCAGCCCTGGCAGCAGCTCCCGCAGCCAGGCTACGTCTTACAGGAACAGTCCGGTGCACGTGGTTCTGCTGGAAGAGAAGGAAACATCTCTGGCAAAGCAAACATTCTGGGTCTATTAAAAGCAGCAGTTTAAGTAGAACAAGATGTGGCAGCAGAGCCAGCCCAAGGCTTTTCAGCACGCGGGCTACAGTGAATTTTGCCACCCCCAGAATGAAGATTTATTTTGTTCTCCTCCTTGCAGCTGCAAAATAAAACTTCATAGCAACAGCAAAGTCCAAAGTAGACAGAGTAAGGGATAGGAAGGGTGTCTTGGGACCATCCATGGTGGGGAAAGAGGCTTGGGAAGGATCGGGATGGGGATGGAAAAGAACGAGAGAAGTCGTAAGGATGTGGGAAGCGAGGAGGCAGATTTCAGGGTAGTGAGATTTTCAGCAAGGCTCAACTCTCCTTTTCCTACTCGCCTTCCAACCACCCTGTCAGCCTCATCCCTCTCCAAAGCCACCACCTTCCTTTGGGAGAGCTCCCAAATCCATACCCCAGGATATCCAGGTACCTTCTCATCTCCATCCCCTGCCTCACTCCAGCCCTTGCTTACCTCCAAGTACCTCCCCACAACCTGGGAAGCAGAAACCTGGTGCTACCGTTCCGCCTCTCCTTTTGCTTTCTTTTAATTTTCTTTTGTTAAAGACAAAGCTTTATATATAAAAATATAAAATATAAATATAAATATAATATAAAATGAGTTGTTCTATTAATCTCCCCTCAGCACCATGTTCTCCTAAACAATTGCATCTGTCGAGGACGTGAGTTGGGACAGATGACTGATGTTTTGCAAGGATGTACCCCCTTGAGTGGCTCGGGAAAGCAGCCGGGGTTCAAGTGGCAAGTGATTTGAATGAGCCACAGGAGGCTGGTAAGGCTGCCCCGCAGCCCGCGCCTTCTCCACACAGATGGCATCTCACAGGACCCAGCATTAACGACCTCAGAGCAGTCCCAAGACTGTGAAAATAGTCCATTACAAATCTAATTATGCAGATTAAAAATAAAAATCACAATTAAGACTCTGAACCAATTCTTAACTAATTTGCACCAATGGAAAATGAGTTTTGAAGGAGAGCAGAACCAGAGGCATTGAGCAGGCTGGGGAGGAGGCATCCCTCCCCCCCTCGCCCTGCGAGCATCCCTCCCCTGCTCGCCCTGCGAGCATCCCTCCCCTCCGCGTCCTGTGAGCATCCCTCCCCTGCTCGCCCTGCGATCATCCCTCCCCCCCTCGCCCTGCGCCGGGGGCACTCCTGAGGTCTCTGTGTGTGCTAAGCCCGCCGCTTCCCTGGGCTTGTTTCCTCCTCAGGAGGACAGAAATGCTTTTTAACCTTGCTGGGAGGCGCACAGTCGGTGGAAGTGCCCCTTCCCCGACTTCTGGCAGATGAGCCCCGCTATCCTGGCCGTGAATCACAGCGCCCTGCATGTATGGGAGAGCCCTTGAACTTTGAATGAGCACCCGTGGGAGGCATAAACAGCTACGCTGGGTTATCAATATCCCGATCAGTCCCACCGGCGTCGTTCTGCAATGTGACTCTGTCCTCCTCGGGCTGTTTGTAACGTACTGGTGCGGAACGATCTGGAAATGAAAGGTCCCGTCCAATATCGGCACCGAATAAATAACTTTCTATGGGGGAGCTGATCACCATACAAGATACACAATAAATACACTTTACTTAATCCTTCTTCAGAGACAAGAAGGGAAACATTCAGAGACTGTATAAGGCAGCTCTGCAGTATGCCACCATCTAGCTCCTGTTGGCTCACTACGTGGTCCGAGCATTACCCCGTCCGTGGCCCTGTCGTCGGCTGCTGTCACGCCCTATGTCGCCCGATGGGCTACTCTGTCTTCCAGATTTTTAAACCTGTGTCTTGCAATCAGTTAGAGGGACTCTCAAAAGGATGCTCAGTGGAATAAATTGTTTGGTATTTTCTTGAGATATTTCCTAAGCATCTTGAAGCAATTTTACCCCATTTAATCTGAGAAGAGTGTTAATAATTTCAAAGACGTCTTCCAGACTTCTAGATTAGCTCTCCTCCCACTGCTCCTTTGTCCAAATTCAGCATCCCCTTGCCTGAAATACAGTCTTTATTTCAGGCAAATGAAAGGAAGGGAGATAATTCACTGCACGTTGACATTAAAGCTCCCTTTTCAGCTAAGCAAAATTTGCTTTCAAGATTTTAGGTCATAGCTGATGTGTCTGATAAGCTTTAGGACACAGCTATTTAAAAGTCTACATGTTACAAAACTCGGGAGAGAAGTATGTTCATGAATTGTGGGAAAACACCGCTGGGTAATCAAACACCTCACGTATTCCCACATTAACGCTGGAGCTGGCTCTCTCGGGGCTGTACCTTTCCGCCTGCAGCGCGGCCGGGCTGCCCAGCCTGCAGCTAACGACCTGCTTCAATTACCCTTGGCCGAGCCAGCACGGGCAGGTTGGGTGAGAGACGTACCTGAGTGACCCTGCCTCGTTGGGAAGGCAAGCCTTTCAACAGGCAATGTAGCAAATAAATACACCTCGCTCTGCTGGAATGCATTAACCTTTCCGTAATTGCAGCCTTCAGTGCTAGCAGCCTTTTATCCAGCTACCTAGCGTCCTCCTCTCTCTTTTCAAACCCCACCTGTACCAAGTTGTGGGTCTCCCATGCTCTCGTGTGCATCTTAACCCTTCTTCAGTTTAAGATCTCCTCTTCTTCTCTTTTCGTAGTCCATCGCTCTGCGGGTCTCTGCACTTGTCTGTTGGAAGAGCTAGGGAGGGAGAAAGGGGGCAAACATTTTCCCGTCTTGAGCCATTTGATTATATTAAGCGTAATGTAAAAAAAAAAAAACAACGAGGTTCTTGCCAAAGGACAGGATCCAGAGGCTCTCTGTGTGCATAATTTTCCTTGCAGACAAGAAGCTTTCTGTGAAGAATATTTTCATTTTCACGGCACCTAGCAAACATTAATCCTCGCACTAGCACCAAGTGGTAAATATTATTCTCCCTGTGTTACAGCGAGCAGACTAAGTGGCTTACCTCAAAGCCAAGAGGATTTCATTTTACGTTACAGTTTAAAACTTCCCTGGCCTCCAGTCTTCTGGTCAGATCGTGACTCTGCCTTGAAACGATAATAAATTCAACAATATTTGATGGCCTGGAAAGACATTTGAATTCCCTCGCCCAAAACGGCTTCCAAATCGATCTCATTTTATCTCATAAATGAATGAAAGGGAATATACTACAAAAACAGATGGCTGGAGCTTCTCTTCCATGCTCTGAAAAGGGATCCAAATTTCTTAACTGCATCTAACACCCCTTTTCAACAGTCGAGAAGGCACCCGCACCGCGGGGTGTAACGTGAGCCCGGGTGGCCCAGAGAGGTTGTGCCGTCTCCATCCTTGGAGGTTTTCAAGGGTTGACCAGGCAAAGTCCTGAGCAGCCTGGTCTGATCTCAGAGCTGACCCTGCCTGGAGCAGGACGTTGGACTGGAGACCTCCGAGGTCCTCGTTACCCCCTGATCTAGGAACCCAGAATTCTGCTATGAGGCAGCAGCTATTCTTTCTCTCACAGATGCACAGATTTCTCAATGATTTTTGACTACAAAGGTAATAAATAACTTTATTTTCTAGACCCATGAAAATGTGGGACAGCAAGCGATGCCTGCATCTGCCAGCTACGTTTTGGCTATAGTTGACTTCTCTTATAAGTGGCAACACAACATAAGCACCTAAGAAGACAGAGCACAGGGGTGAGCATGGTGTTAGGTGTTTCTCTTTGAAGTTAAAGGGCTGCACGAGGGTGGGTGGGGTGTCTCTTCTCCTCCTTCCTTCTCACGTTATTATCAGCAGCAACCAACAGATTCCTTGAAAGACGTGCGTGGTGTTATTTCTTTCTCTTAGCTGACAGGTGTTCATTATATTCAGGTAGCACCTAAATGTCACGGGAGCCCTATTGGGAGAGGTCCTGTGTACAGATGCTGTTACTGATCATCCCTGCCTCAGAAGATCTCACCTCTTAAATGAGAGAGGCACCTTGGCCACAGGAGAGGCCCTTCTCCTGGACCATGCAATCTGTAGGTGGCCTCACAAAGCACAGATGGTAGGACACCATGGTGACCTGTTTGCCTCATGGATTACCTAGCATCAGAGAAGCATTTCTGGGCAGCACGGCTCACAGTGGGCTTTACAATACGAGTGATTCCTGCTAACAAATAGGAAACTAATTAAATGCCTCTTAGCAAACCAATTTAATAGCAATAATGAGACAAGGTCAATAGCAGCAGCATCAGAGTCAGCATGGCAGCTGAGGGTTTCACAGACCACCTTGCACCCTGGTAGGAGTGTGTTTACAAAGGGGCTGGATCCCGCCAGACGCTGAGAGCTCTCAAGTCCTACTAAATGGTTTTAAAATAAATAGTAGCTGAGGGAACTAAGCACTCCCAGACAAGCCCTTAAGAAATAACAGCCCCCTCCTTCTCCATATGGTCACTTCGCTTATTCTCCGTGTACCATATTGACCCGCTGGAGCTGTAACTGGCAACATCATTGTTTCCACAATGCTCTGCACAGCGCTGTCATATCAGTGTGTTCTCCAGAGAGGGGCAAATGCGCCATTTCCATTAAAACCTTAATTAAAAATGCAGCTTGAGCATTTACTGCAGCTGACTTGGCTTTAGCTTTAACTGGGACGTTGGCATCCCCAGCCTGAAGGCTGGTAAGATGTTGGAGTTCCACCACAACTAGAAGGTAGGGCTTGGGGGTGGAGGCAAAAGGGAGTTTGCAAAAAGGAGAGGCAAGATTTGCACAGCACGCTGGCTGCTGCGTCCTCCTAGCAGAGCACAGCGAACAAACAACCTCACCCAGGGGACACCAACGAACCAGACAACATTCTCATTAACTACAAGCAAAAAACCAAAATACGCATTATTGTCTTAAATATAATGATCATCCTTAGCTCCTCATTTGCATGTTCATTAGCTTGTTAATGGGATGCCTATTATGGAACCTACAACACAGGCATGCACATACGCACCCAGTCATTTATTATAACAATAGCTTCTTCTCTTTCTGTTTGACATATTTCTCCCCTGTCCAGAAAATGGTTCAAACTGCACCATCCAGGGCAAACCATAATTGACGAATAAATCTCAGGGAAAGCAATTTTGCTTTCTGTGCATTACACAGCCAATTATCTTTTCCGATACTGAGAGCTGTGTTTATTTACTAGCGACGGATCCAGGGAATTGCTGGAGGAAGGACCCACGGGAGGGTTGGACCTACTAGCAGCCTTCAAATAAATCCACACAGCCTTCAAATAACTACACATATTCTTACAAGTAGGGGAAGAAATATCAAAAGCGAGTCCCCGTAAGCAACAGGTCTTCAAACCACTGCGTCAGAAGGAAGCTACTGCCGGCGAAGGAAGAACCTGCCGTGCAGAGGGGTGGCCCGGGCACAGGCGAGGACATCCAAGAAGGGAGGATGAGGAATGACGCGCCCGGGGAAGCAGTGCGGCAGCTCGCCGGGGACAGGGCGGCAGAGCGCTGCCAGCCTGGGTGAGCGGGACAGTTCATCACCAGGTATTTCATTTCATCTTCACGACAGAAAAAGCAACTTCAGTTTTCTATCTTTTGCTAGACTCCATTTCAGGCAGCGCCTGGCAGGAAGACATTCACGGAGACGACCGTGCTGGTGGTTTTGGGACGGAGCATCAGTCTGTCGGCAGATCAAATCTATTACAAATGTTATTCTCAAGGCATCATGCAGGATCTAAACTTCAGACCAACAGCTCAGCACAAACTTTGTTTCATTATGAAACTGGAGCTTTTTCATATTGCGTCCATAACGCTTCTAAAACATTTGTGTTCTTCGTTGCGCCCTGCTCCATTTCTTTGGTTTTACTCTACCCCTAAATTTGCTGCGTGCCTCGGATTTTTACATGGGCAAGAAACAGCTGCACCTCAGCTGCTTCGCTAGCAAAACTCCATGGCCACACAGCCCCGCAGCAGTCAGGGAGGACACAAAAAAGGGATCAGCTGGTGACCTACCTGACAGCAGGGGAGTGACAGAGGTTTTGGTAACTGGCCTGGTGGGTGCGTGGAATTTCCCATCGAGCAAAAAGCGTCGGAAGAGACTTTGGCATGTAGGACCGGGACTTTACCTAAGTGCATACGTTAAAATGCTGACTACTTCAATTATTCACTCTGCTGAAAGTTTAAATACCACTAGTCTCCAGAATGAACGGTCAGATAAAATTGCTATACTGAGTTACGGCTGAAATCATCACCCGCAAAAAGATTATCACAATTCATTGCCTAAGTTGAGCTCATGTTTCCAAAATCTTCCCCTAAATTTATCAGCAAGAAAATTTTAAATAAGTATACATGGCTGCAGAGCTGCAATTCATGCCAGAGTAAAACAGAATCTATAGCTAATTCCAGTATCAGAGAAATACAAAAAAGAGCACCCAGAAAGGTAGTTTTTGTAACGGGGACACTTTTTCCAGCAGTAGACAGACTCGGGTCACTTGTACGTATTTAGCATCCGTCAAATGATGAGGGCGGTTGCCGGCTAGCACAGCACACGCAGTCTCACTCTGGGCACGCCAGACGGTTCCATAGCTTGTCATTACCCAAAGCTTTTATCATCTCTGCCACCAGATTTGTGATACGTTACTGCAGCGTAAGCAGACCGGAGCAAACCTTCTCTTCTCACCACCAAAAAACCCACTTCCACTCGTTAAACTATGAAGTTCTCAAGCGGGACTTGACCTCACCGAGCAGTGCGGTGGAGGAGAGTCCTGGGACGCTCGCTGGCCTCAGCCCTTCTGCCTAGGGGACACACGGTCCCAACCCCTTGCACGGTGGGTGACGCCCGGCCGCCCACGCACTGAGGAGGGAAGGGCAGCACCGCGCCTTGCAGAGCCGCAAGCAGATAACGTTGGACAGAAATCAACGGTGGCGTAGGTTAGGCATGGTCCGTAGGGGATTGCTGCTGTCAAGGATGGTCCATCGCAGTAAAGATCTCTTGGTGTTATCACTACGTCTCTTTGAGCTAGCTTTCCCCACAGTTTAAAAAAAAATGTTCTACCAAGACAAACTCGCAACAACCAGCGACGCCGGGGAGCAAACGGTGAGGGTCAAGAAGAGCGGGAGACTGTTTTTCACGTCGATGGCTAGTGGTCAGTTCAGCTGCTACTGGGGCCAGGGAAGCTGGAAACGTGGTTGCTTGGAGCTGATGGGAGGAGGAAGGGTCATAAGAAAAAAGCCCAGAGACCCATGGAAAGTTGAAGAACGCACACAAAAAAAAGAGAGCACGTTGTGTCCAAAGAAAGTTCAACAATTTTCCCAGCTCATTGGATTGTGGGAACTTTGCTTTTCCAGGGAATAACTATGCTATTTTTAGCATTTTTATTATACAATTTGTCACGAGCCGTCTCAGGAGACTATCAACAATCGGTTTCAAGCAGCATCTGACCACAAACACTTCTCCACATGTGATTTAGAACATCTGGAGCAAAGGAATCGGCTTTCAAAGCATGCCAGCACTGCGCTGCCTCCCCACGTTTCTTCTTCTTCCTTCCATCTTTACATCCACTGTCAGACCGTGCGTCGAAAGCGGGCTCGAGAAGCCCAGCTCAGAGGCCCTGACAACACGCCCGGGCTCTGCATTTGCATAAGCGCGCGGGGAGAGCGGACGCCGCCTTGCTTTGAAGAGGAGCGCGGCCGGGGATCGCTGGTGGCACACTCCCCGCATCGCCGAGCCGCGGCGATGTATACATCACGTCCCCGAAGGATGGGGGATGCGATTCTCGGCCTGGAGGCGGGCCAGCGCGAGGACTGGTGCCAAAGCGTGCAGGCTGCGTACCGCAGCCACGGAGCCGAAAGGGCGGCGCGCGCTTTGCTCCAGCCCTGCTGCAGGCACTAGCTCTGTATTTGGTGCACGGATTTCTCCGGCAACCCGGGGAAACCTTTCCACCAGAGAGCTCTGGTAAGTAAATCGTAAATTCACACAGCACTTCTTCCACAAGGCTGAGGAGGGGATGGGAAGATATGGAAAAGGAATCCGAGCAAATAGCAGAGGAAATGACATTATGATCCCAGCTGGAAGCTCAGTAACGATCTGCTTGGTGTCTGCACAGAAACCTGCATGAGAACGGGGAGAGGTTCAGGCCCCCGCGGAGCTGATGAGGATTTTATCATCGGCTAGAGGGGGGTGAAGGTTTCACACAGCCGTTAATTTTGCGTTCATCTTTAATTTCTCCGACTGATCCACACGGAGGTGGTGCAATCGCAGAGTAGTCTGCGTCCGCACCACCTTCTGCCTTGCACGTCTGGCTTCCCCACGCGGCTCCCAAAAGCTGCGCTCATTAGGACGTACGCTGTGGTGCTACCAGCGCTCCCCAGCCAAATCCATCCAAATCCTGGTTTGTAACACTAAAGTCAGCCCGGGGGAGAGAGAAATCTTGAAATGAGCTTTGTAAAGAGCTGGTGACATGGCAGCAGGATCCGTATCTACTTCTTGTTCTCCTTTATATATTTTCAAAGAACAGCTGGTAAAATCCAGGGATGTTCGTCTCTCTTAACGGTAGAAAACCTGGGATTTTGGCACACAGCGTCTTTTAGGAGAGCTCACAAAGCCCTTGAAACCCGCTGCGACCGCAGAAAGCACAACCGCGACCCCAGCGCGTGGTTTCGCATCACGCCTGAGCCGAATTTGCAGCTCCCCGCGTCCTCTCCCCCCTTCCAGCCCCACGGGGCCACGCAGGGACCTGCGTCCCCCCGGGGAGTCCCTGTCGCGGGGCGACTTCTCCACCCTTCTCGTACACGGCCCCGGCTCACCGCAGGGCCAGGGCGGCCCGGGCAGGGCCGCGGGCAGGAGGGGCCAGAGCAGGCTGCTGCGGGGGCAGGGGAGGCGCTGGTTCGGCTCTTGCTGGAACACGGAACCACAGCCTCGGTTTTTACTTTTCCAGCCATTTTTAGGAAAGAAATGGGTATAAGTACAGGTCTCGTTTGTAGGTGCTAGGATCCATTTTGTTTCTTTGTTTTCAATGCTGAGAACTGTTTTCAACTGACTCTTCACTCTAAAAAATATAAAAATGAGGAAATTTGTCCCTCTGTGTTAAATTACATTATTTTCATGAGGAAAAAGACGTATCTGTAAAGCCATGGTGACCTTTATGTCACATTGCAAGTGCAACTATCAAAAAAAAAAAACAAAAAACAACAAAAACAAAATCAAAAAACCAAAAAACCCCTGAACTAAAGCTTCCACGAGAGACCAGGCACTATCTCCAAGGAACAAAGTGGCCAAATGCCGTAGCTAATGAGGAATTGCACCCAGTGGACGTGCCAGGCCAAAGCTGTTCACACGCCGTGCACGTTTTCATCTCCTTGAAGTACGTACGTTCACCCACCCTGGTTGAGGACACCAAAGCAGCTTTCCAAGCGCCACGGTGAGAACAACGCTTCCTCAGTGCCGCCCTGCCGCGTCCTAGCAAACGCGTTTCCCACCCATTACGGTTGTCATCGGTATTGAACGGAGCAACTACAAACTCCAAAAGCCGCACGCTGAACCTCACGAGCTACCCGTGAGGCACGAGTAAGGTGTCTGCCATTTTGACCGATGCTCTAGTTTTGGAGCCCAGGTCTTCAAGATTGAAGAGGCAAAGCAGCTAAACCCTGAGGAAGGTGGCTATGGTTTAGCAGTCACTAACAAACTCTAACCCATGCCCTGCTTTTGATTTGGTCTCCCTTCAGAAAAGATGTCCTGCTCCCTCTTACATCCCACCAGTGTCTAGAAATTCCCCTGCAAGCATGACGGAGCCCTGGCAGCGATGGGCAGAGAAGCCTCGGACAAAAGGGGGCTGTAGGACACGGGGGGTCATGCGAGAGAAGGGAACATCTGGCAGTGCAAAGCCGAGCGCGAGGAGAAAGCCACACCAAGGGAAGCCTCTAAATAACACCAGAGACCGGGATTAGCACAGTAACATAAAAATAGATCAAATCTACACCAGGCTTTGCTCCACCCTGGCTGGAGGAAGACGCAGGCCCCCACCCATGGTGTCCTGGGCCTGGCAGCTGGAGAAGACACTCTCCTCTCTTTGGAAAGGGTTTCCTCGCCCCCTTTGTACAGAAGAGCCTGAAGATGCGACTGAAACTTGCTCACAGTCCCCCTTTCCTCTTCCATTCTGTTCTTTTGGTTGGTTGGGGTTTTTACCCTGAGAAATCCTATCTCCACCTCAACAGAAGGGAGAAAACCACCCAGGCAGGATCAAAACCCACATCCCAGGACCACACGGTGCTCGGGAGCCAAGCCCGGGCATCGCATGGTGTCAATACAGCAACGCGTTCTAAATAACAGCGTTGAAATGAAGGGCGGTCAGGAAGAACATCACTGTGCCAGTCATGGGCTGCCTGTGAGCTGGAAACAATCATTCCTTTACGTTGCAATGCGTTTGCTGTTGGTTTAAAACAAATGCCTTTTTCCTCTACCAGAAATAGGTGACGTTTTTTATTCTTTATTTTTTCCATTATCCCCAGAACAGCTCATGAAACTCAGGAGCCTGCCATCACAAGGCCACAATCCCCATATAATATTTAGAAGTTTGGGATGCAATCAACGTTTAGGATCTTCCACTGCAAGCTCCTCCACAACTTTTGGACTTTATTATTAAAAATTAAATGTTAATCAATACCTTATGGTGATTTTGACCAGATAGCATTGCTTTGAACACCTCCAATTGGAGTCTTCATGGTTAAACTTATGCCAAGGTCCCTTTCCATAGCTGTAGCAGCATACAGGCAAGTAAAAGCACACATAAGTGTATTCGCAGCTATTTAATGCTCCTTTGCATCTGAATATAAATGCGTTCACTCCTTTTGGCACCACGGTTAGAAACTACCTATTTCATATTCTAATGGATTCCTTTTTTCATGCTACAAGCAGCACGTACAGCAACCTCGAAGGCTGCGGGCAGTGAATCAAGCCAGCAGGGACTTCATCACAACATCACTTCAAGTGGATTTATCTTCTAACAGGAAGAGACAGAGAGCGTAGCAACATCAGCTTTTCATGTTTCAGGCTTCAGTTTTGCTTTTTGTCAGAGTTTTGGGAAACGCTGGTGATACTGATACAGCTAGCAAGTTAACTCGAAAGGGAACAAAGCATCTTTCATAAAAAACAGCTCTTGGTTGGAAGGGAAATAAAACATTTCCTGTATGTTCAGCTGAAACTGAGGTGCCAAGATGCAGTGGTAGATAATGGAAGAAAATAACCTAACAGAATCCATCGCTGCTTTACCCTGGAGACGTACGCCTCCCTTGATCACTGCAGAGAACGTCAGAGGCAGGAGGGAATGGGGGCAGGAGGAAATCAGAGTGTGATGAGAGCCAGGGTGGGAAACGGCACCCAGCATCTCCGAGACCACCCAGCATCAAGATACTGGTGGGGAAAGGATTTGTAACGTCCAGAAGGGACGTCGCCAGGCCAGTAAAAATCACCGTTCATTGTGGCAAAAAGCATCCTGTCCCACTTTCAGAGAAGAGCTAAAAGGCATTTGATGTTTCAGAGGGTGAAGGTGAGACTGGGCAGTAAAGTCCCGGCGGCCTGGGCAAGGACTCCTACAGGAGGACTCCCTGCAGATCCCCAGTGCTTTGCCACGTTTCCAGGGAAGAAGATTCCCTGGCCAGAGGAATATTTAGTTTTTATCTTTTCTCTAACAGAGACCATAAACTGGAATGTTTTACAGCAAAGAGATCCTTACCTTGGGTTAAGTGCAGGGTGCAGCCTTGGAAATCAGTTCAATTATTAAGAAGAGAGATTCAGATTCTTCAAATTTTCTTTTCATTCATGAAACAGGCTTTTCATACTTCAGAATTTTCCCTAGCCAGTTCACAATCAGATGTCAACGTCTTAAAAGTTTAGGATGAAGGAGGGAATGTGTTTCTAAAAATCTTTTAGGACACAATTTCATCACTTGATTATAATCAAAGTGAACTGCAGTGCCCTCAAACTTTCCTAACTTTCAGTTTAAGTTAAAGCCTGAATACCCAACTCGTTCATGTGTGCGAGGGAACAGGAAGAGAACTGGTTCTAGTTGATAACCCGTTGGGATTAAGTTTGATATTCCTCTCACAGCCCCAGTCCTTTAAATAGCCCTAGCTTATTGTAGACAAATAGAACCAGACATGAATTAGCAATGTGTTTCCTTAAAAACAACAAATTCCTAGGAGCACTTTTTTCCTCTTTGCATTCCAGTTAATTTTTTGAGACTGGCTAAACCAAATCTGCCCAGCTTTATGTAAATACATTTGTACAGGAATTAACAGCAACTGTAAAGTCACCACAATCCCCCATCCTCTATATACTCCACGTCAAAAGTGCAGAAGAACGGAGAGATTCAGTGCTGCCGAATGAGCGAGTGCTGCTGTCACTGTTATCCTGCAAGACAGAAGGTGGCTTTTCCGTGCAGTCTATATATAGTGTGTGCTTAAAGCAGCGACCGCTCGTACGTATGGTGTTTCAGCAGAAGCAAGTGCTGCTCTGCAAACAAACTCTGGCAATGAAGTTGTTTTTCATACAGTAAACCCGCCTTTACCTACATCTCTAGGAGGAAACATTCCAGTTAGTCGTAAAATGGAAAGTCTCACTGTAACTGGGGCTGACATGGGAACGCTGTTCTCTTTGAGGGAGGATGCCACTGCCTGTGTTAAGTCTCCTGAAGCTACTTAACAGGTCACACAATTTCAGATAGACTGGTCTGTAGTTCAAATTAGCAAATACCGTGCTGGAATGGCTACAAGAACGCGCTACCTGCCAACAACCTTTCGTTACATTTGACTGGAAAGTCACGGGACAGTGACATAACGTGTAATTATTTCAAACCACACGATTAAAAGCAGTATCCAGAGAATTCTGATCACTTTGAGGGGTTTTACAAACATTGGTAAAGAATTGTACCCCCCACTCACAGTCATATGTCCGTCTAAGCTACAAAATACTCCGTAAGGATGGAAGCTAGATAGGAGGAAAGCCAGAACTCATCTGTTAGTGATGCTAGAGATTACTTAAAATTCACGCTTGTCCGTATTGTTGTAAGTTGGCGGCATCCCCATAAAACACTTCAGTTCTGTCTTTGAAATGCGTGTTTGTTGGGAAGTTCTAATGTCCAAAGAAGCAGACGTGCATCTCCCCCCTGCCCATCGCCATCACACTGCAGTGCAATCTTCCAAAATAACCATGACCATTTCCTACAGAATATGGAAAATATGTTGTTCTTCAAGATTAAGGATCTAAAAACTTAAGAATTAACAGTGAAATTTATGCCGACTGGGGAAAATGATGTCGTTTCATATAAAAATTTTGAATTAATACTTCAATTTTTTCCCCAGAACTGTATAGAAGAAGGCTCTCATTTTGGCAATGAAAACAAACCTGGATTAAAACTGAAGATACTTTTTCTGATTTTACATTTTAGTTTCTTTCTTCCGTAATTTGAATGATGAACAAAAATATACATAAATCAGTATAAAATTGTTAAGGATAAAAAGAGAGAAAAAGATCACAAGACAAAATGTGGAATATGATAGGTTTGGGGCTCAAAGCCATTTGTTAAAAGTCAAGTTAGTCTGGCTATTAATACTGTTCTTAGGGAATCGGTCCAAATCCTAATCTTAGGAAAGTTGAGTTTGCAGAATTTTCAGAGAAAACTATGTCGAGGAAAGGGCTTGCACTGAAGAATTGCACTGAAAAAGGTTACTGTGAATCCCTGAGGAAGACATGCTGCCTCTTAAGGAACCACATACAAAATAAAAATTTCTTCTCTCTCCAAGTCACACACCAGTCTTGTGTATATTTAACTAAAACCCAGTCACCTGCTCTTTTTAGATTTGATGGCAGTAAGGAAGATACAGATATAGAGAAAGTATAGGTCTAGGAACAGAATTTTATTTGATTCTGGAAAGTATCATGCAACAAATCTCATTTTTTTTAATGCTCTTTGCCCAGCTTTCAGATGACAAATCAAAATTTACAAGTAAAAGGATGTGTAAGGTTAGCACCATAGGAGGAATAGTCTTCTCTTTACAACTCCATTTGATAGACAGCTATAAAAGAATACAGAGGAAAAGAAAAAAAACCTAGGTGACCTTGCATTTCTATTTTCAACATCCTAGATACTTAAATCTAAACATCAAGATACCATGACTCTCCTAGCATATCTAAATAATTCATGCTCAGCAAAACTCGCTCTGTACACTGGGAAATCTTTAAGTGTCAGATGGTAACTATCACGAAGTACCAGCTAACATGCAAGGTAAAAATTGTAAAGGTCCAGAAAAAGAAATGAAACAACAGAAATCAAAGTGAGAATTTTTCCCTCTTCCAGTCTTTTGCAGGTTGGCTATCATGACTTGCTGCAAAGATCAAAAAAATAAGAGGGATGTGTACTGGGTCTGGCTGGGATGGGTCAAATATCCTAACATTATCCCGTAATACCCTGATTTCAGGGGCCAAATATCCAGATGTACTTAATCTAAACTCTCCCGTTTCCTACCTGCAAGCAACTACAGGATTACATCAGACTTAAAATGTTTGTTTTCCTCATTTTTGTATTCATTTTAAAAATTTGCTCCTGGTGGTTCTTACTGTAAGGTTTTCAAGATAGTGAACAGTTTTACAAACCCTCCAATCTTTACCAAGCAGGAGTTCTAATACAGGATTTAGGAGTTTTAAATGCCATGTTATTGTGTGCTGTCTTCTTAAGGCAATGGAATAATTCCTTTGAAGTATCCTAATTTTGCATTACAAATCGATACTAAGATTTCCTTTGTAAGCATCTCTAATTACAATACATGTAAAATTATTTAAGTTTTATAAAACTATTAACCTGACTCAATTATTAAAAGAAGGGTTCAAACTAAGATCATAAGGAAGAGGCAACTTTTTGTGACAGTTTGGGAAATACATCTTTTGATTACTTCCACCTTTCAAGGTCATGTGCATGGACTTTTAACAGCAACATTAAAACAACCAGTTAAAACAATTGTTTTGTATCCAAATCATAGCAGAATCGTTTACTTTAATCCCAAAGCCAAACGTGGTATAACCCAAACCAGCTGGTTTTTTTCAGACCGATAACCGTTAGCACTAGAACATCTATGGCAGTAAATGCCATTTTAACGCGGAGAGCCAACGTTAATGTTGAACTACCCAGAGGAGCCTTCACAGCCATGAGCACTACGTAACTTTACCACCGGGAGAGTAACGAGACTCTGAACTTTTCTTTAGCTTTCCTTTATTTACGCTTGGACTTCAGCACTGCACATCAGATACCCAGGGTCTTAATCTGTCCTATATTAGACTGCAAAAATACAATGCTTTCTCAGCTGTCCTTGCATCAACAAATCAAACAGTCACATTCCAACAAACCCTTCACTTGAGTAGTTACTTCTATCTAAAAATGCATCTCTCCTCTTACGGATTTCAGCTAATGCTTCTGGCTTATAAAAGATTAAGTGCAATCAGTTACACTGAAAGTTTATAACGCAGCTCTTGATTGTATTTTCTGTGCACGCATTTACATCAGGCACACAAGTTATATAAAATAGTTTGGAGTACAAAAATATGGTTATAACATAGGAGTACCAAACAGCACAGAATTAGAACAGTTTTATTACCATAATACCAATTTATATACAGACCCCCAAATTAAGGATTTTTTTAATTCTAAGTATTCTTCCCAAATTGACAACTGTAGTGTACACTCTAAAAAACTGCAAATTAACAACACAAATCTATTTTTAACCCCTACATTGTCTATGCAGTCTGCACCAATCCTCTCTCTTGCACACAAAAAGGTATTATAAATAATTTTTCACAAAATGTCATGTATGTTTTATTGCACATTGTACATGCCAATATCTAAAAGAAAGGCTCAAATATTTTGCTTGATAACTAACCGTTTAAATACCTAGCATTTACTTGTGTTATGAATACTATTGCATTTTTCAGACTCTAATCTTAACTGATAATTTAAAAGAAAAAAAGCAGAACAGAAAATATGCCTCGAACTGTATAGCTTTTGTGAAAGAAACAAGCTTTTTTAATTTTACTGATTTCTACTGTATAAAGTCATTAAAAACACCTGACCTAATTAAAAATCCTGTTTCAAATTTTCTGCATTTTTTTACTATAAAATTATGCATATAGCTGCTTGTATAATCATATATTCCTTCTGTTTTGCAGAATTAGATGTTCCTGTGCTGTATTGCCTAAAAGATCGAGTTACATAAGTCCTAGTGTTAACTATAGGAATTAGTGTGTCAGTCTCCGTTCTGCCGGTCTCCCCAGCGGTGGCAAACAGGGAGCTGGTCAGAACACCAGAACAGGTCGGTATGAAAAGACACTGGGCACATGTGGCCATCAAGCATCAAGGCCATGTATAGTTCCTGTTAAGCGGGTCTCTAGACTAAGGAATATGAGTAATTTATCATTAATATGTGAGTTTACGGTATGCTGCACTAAAATATGACCGCTAAACAAAGAGAATGATTCATGTATGACAGGTATGTGCCAGCTGGTAAAAACGCCTCACTGGGTAGAAATCTGCATTTTGAGGTTTAAAACTCTGGCGTGAACAAAAAGATTAAAAAGTCTATCGATCAAATGTTTTACCAAGGGTTTCTAAAGCTATTAGCCATCAACAGCTCCAGAAAGGGATAAAACCAGCAAACCCAAACAACTAAAATTGCACTATTACAAAGAAACAAGTCCGTGAAAGGGAGAGTCACCAGCTGCAGTTAAGGGACAGCCACTTCCAGAAGCCGATTGTTTTTTCGCTTGCAAGTTGGGATGTTGCCGTTTTTCTGGCTGCCTTGTATGAACTTCACACACACTTTGTCTTGTCTGAACTGGACCAGAAACCTAGGAGAGGGAATAATATACGTTTTAGTTAAAGGCGGAAAAAACCACATGAGGAGCAGAAGTCTTTTCCTGTTGGTTCTGAGCATCACTCCAAAAGATGTCATCTTCAGGTCTGTATTAATAGTAAGAGTTGGGGAATAAAGAAAAGCCATAGGTTATGGTTTGGCTTGGAGTCTTCTTCAGGTACTATCTCTTAATTATTGCCTTTTGCCTGTAACTCTGGACCTTTTGCAATAGTTAGTTTGCTATTCCTTTAGAAAGAAGGCAGTTTAAAACAGAATTTCTAATGTACCAGAAATGCAGCAAAGACTACTTTCAACGCTTTACCGTCATCCAAAGGGACTTCTCTGTTTTCATGGAAGGAAGCTAAATACTTCTATAGCAACATCGGGAGCGCTCTTCTTCTGGCTTACGCCTAATTTAGTATATCTGGTATTTTAGCAGCTCTCATATTTCTAATCCTTAGTTAGCCTTTACAGCCCACTGCTCAGCAATTGGGAAAATTCACTTCCTTCCCAGCAATCTCCAAATTTAGATATTTCCTACAGTCCAGGATAAATTAATCTGGATTTGACTCTTCACTTTTTACTGGAAGAGAAATTTCACTGAATGTGGAGAATTGCTTAAAAAACCCAACAGGCTCCTGTGGAGCCTCAAACTTCTCACTGATCTGGATAGCAAGATTAAAAGCAATAAACAGGGCAGCGCTGCCTTTTGGCTCACATGCAGCGGTTGCTGACCTAAAAAGTCCTTTGTAATACAGCAGATTTTCCCTTTTAGCATCCTTAAAAAGTCCTCCAGCAGAGGCCAAAAACTTCAAAGAATTTGTTCTGCAGCCGGAAACCACAAATCAAGCTGACGGCAGAGCTCAGGGGAGGAAGTGGCCTCTGTTGCGCCGAGCTGCCCTTCGGTCCCGCTTTCCTGCTGAACAGCCCAGATGCCCAAAGATTAACTTGTTCGGCGCTCCCAGCCATGCAAGCATCCAGAAAACGTGAGTAGGTCTTCTAGCCATCATCTCTCGTCACCAACGCTGCATTTTCCTAGACCCGTTGTTCCAATATTATGTATATAAGTGGTATGTCTCTTACTAGACATATCCCTGGATCAACAGCGTTTTTACTTATATAAGCTCTCTTCCCAAAAAGTAGTGTACAGTAGTCGGAGTAAGGCCACATTTTCTCCTCAATTCCTAGTTGAGCTTGTATCTAAACTCTAGCAGGGAGAAGACAGTACTGCTTCCCCAACAACAGAGATGGAACTGCTAAAAAAGAAGCAAACGACTTAAAATTATTTAGTCTGGATAAACTCAACAGCAATACACACTTGAATGTTTTTAATCTGCAAGACAAGAAACAAAACCACATCCCAAAATGCAAGACTCCCAGAAAGCAGACTGTTTTCCAGACCTAAGGCAGGCAGGCAGTCCAGACTAGTGCAACGCATGCTTAGACTTTGTTTTAGCAGTTTATTCCTTTGTAGCCATCATTAAACTAGAATCTTACTGGGGACAGTAAGGCTAAAAACGCACACTCTTGTGCAAATTGAAGCACATCTGGTAACAGAACAAAGGAAAATGGCAGATGTCATTTTCAAGGAAACAGCAAAATTAGCCTTTAAATAAACCCTGGAATCTTAACAGATACAAACGCTACTCGCCGTGCCTCTAGAATACAAGCAGTGCTGTGCAGCCAGATAAAAGGTTCAATTTTTGCCTACAGAAATTTTATTTCAGTATTGTTGTAGGGTTCCAAATTTTCTTCTTTATTCAAAATGAGTAAAACTACTACATCAACACTGCTGAAATCAGGGGGCAGTTCACACAACAAACTGAGTGCCTAAGAATGGTGGACTAAGGGAGGGACTCTCAGTCAGCAGGCTTTAGGAGTTCACACACACACGAGAATGTTTTTATTCCGTGGCTATAAACGCTGCAAGCGCAGTCCTTACTTAAGGCCAAAATATGAAACTGAACCAAGCAGAAATACTAATTTGAGATGCAAGCTTTTTATCAAACAAAGCTTTTTAACAACCAAAAGACCCAAAACAACAACAGATGGTTCAAACACCATCAGCAGGAATTTTAATAATGTATTTTTCACCTTCACAAAAAAGAAGGTAGAGTCTTATGGACCTACATTACTGGCACCATCATTACATGTGTTTGGGAAGGAGCTTTTCATTCGGTTTTGGTTGTTTTCACTGGAACTTGGTGCATGGTGGCCACTCTAATTGATAAACATCTCACAGGAGTATGTGAACTTTTCACACACAAAATGATTCTCTCAAATGTAGTATATCTTAATTATTTCTACAGCAGCAGTTCTGCTTCATAGCCCTATTTGAAACTACCTTAAGAAAAGCACATTTTCTCTAATGACTTTCAAGGAAATAAGAGCCAAATTGAATACTAGAAATGAGTACAAATTGAAAATTGCATCCATATTTACAAGGATTCTGTCAAGTGAAAAGAAGTACTAGTTACACAACAGCGTTTTGTTTTTCTAACATTAGATACTTGACTTTTTAGCATGTTGCATTGAAGGAAATGCAATTCTAAGCAAACAAAAAACATACTCATCAGATATCTCAATGTTGAGCTTCTGTTTGGTTTGGCTGAGAGTAGTGCGGTAAAGTTTAGTGGCCATTTCAATAAGGTGATCGCTGCTGAGCAGGAAATCTCCTTTACCAGCTGCTCCTGAACCCTGAAACACAAAGGAAAGCAGTTATGACTACCAAAACCTAGAATATGAAAAATAATAAATGCCAGCCAAGCAGGAGGTTTTACAAGGAATCTTCTCTTCCCAGTGCAATGAAACAAGTCTTTTGTCTTTTAAATTAAATAGGGATGCAGTCCAGTGTATAGGATCAAAATGCAATTCACTCTCAAATAAACAACAAACCTGTGGAGAAAGTTAAAAACCCCTCCTGATTCTAAAGGAGCGTCACCTTCATTTGTCCTACAAAACTAGTATTTCTGTATCCCTCTCTGGCTACACCACAGCAAGCTCACAGTATTTTCAGAAAGGAACAGAAACCAATTGCCAACCCCAGTATTAGGATGAAGGTGGTCAGTATGAAAAGACACTATATATGACGTTCTTCAAATCATTTAAGCTAGAATACAAATGCCAGCTTAATGATTTTAGCAGAGCGATGCTGACAGTGCAGTGAAGCAAATATAGCACTGAACTAAGTTCTTTAGAACTGAGTAACCAAATTAGCTGCGCCATAACGTGGATTTCTTGGCATCCCATAAAGAAGAGAGAAATATTCTGCCAGTGTGTCAGGAAGAATTATATGAGCAGCTAAAAAGGAAAACACTGCCACAAGGTATCCGAACCAGATTAAAGGCCCGTTGAAATATGAAGTCTGATTTTCACAAGTAAATGATCATTCATAATGTAATAACCGTTCTCGGTAGTTTTAAATCAAAGGTTTTGCAAATATGGCAAAGTTCAATAAACTTTTAAACCTATAGGCTAACCACTACGATTTAATGCTACAAGATAATTAATAAACAATTTTTATATCACTGCATGTAAAACAGTCATATTATTGTATTATAAAGTTGTAACCAACCTCCTTCAGGTGCACTGCAAAGAAGCCATCATTTTGGGAGCTCATGGATACTTTGGTAACATCTCCCAGTGGAACCTCTGACTTGATATTCCCAGATTTTTGATCCGCAAGAAGAACGTTATTTTTGGTTAATAAGAAAATCCTGGATGTAGCCTGTGAAAATACAAAAATGCAAACCATTATCTACACAAAGAGAGAACTGCTCTTTATTGAGCACCTACTAAGACTACAAGCAGTTCATAGAGTTAATAAGCTTGGCCCACATTAGTAAACATGAACATTTGATGTTCAGTAAAAGCTGCAGATCAGTTAAAACCAGGTCAAATTTATGTATGTGTCTAATTATAGATTAAGAAGCTTAGCTCATTTTGGCACATATGCTTAGATATAAACAGTTCCTTTAATTACTAGCTTACAGTTATAAAATTCAGAAACCGAAACTCGGAAACTATGCAAATCAGGATAAACTCATTTCTCATGCTCTGTCAATCCCCAGGAAAACCAACGTACCTTTTCAGTGATAGCTAAGTCAGGACTAAGCCTCACTATTTACTGTTACTAACCAAAACTGTTGCAGAACAACACAAATCACATAGGTATTTTCAATGTTACGTTCTCCTCCCTTTATCTATTGGAATTATTCTTTAGGTGGATACACATTCATATTTTCAAACGACAAATATTTTTAAAGCATGAATGTGTGTTCTTAAACTCATCTTAGAAAATAAGAGAGAGAAATGAGAACTGAATCTACATATAGTTTTTTCTCCTGTAAAATTTTAAATAATAAAATCTTAACTATTGTAATTAAGAAGTAGCTGTCTTAAGCACATAGAACCATATCTCATTATTAATTTTTTTTTTTTTAAATCTTGAGAGCTGTAGCCTACGCAAGTACAGGAAAGATTTTGTCTTAATTTAATTAGTTTCTTCTAAACTGGAAAATTAACTTGGCATCAACAACAGGCAACCTAATTTCACTCCTACAAATGCATAAATGACATCTACATCTGAGAAGTTGAGATCTACCACTTCTAGTATTTAGACAGATATGGTGAAAACAATTACATTTACTAAGGGAGGATAATACTTCCTGTTTTAATAAGTATAACTTAAATGCAAAACAAGTTTTGTGTTGGCAGAATCAAAAAGTACCCAGAATATTTAACAGCTTTATTCAAATGATACAAGAAACTTGCCTCTTCATTCCATAAAGCTTTTGATATCAATCAAAAGACAAGCAAAGCTAGCAGAGTATGCCACTCACAACTTTAAACCATAATAAAATATGATAATCAGGAGCTTGAATGACAGTGTGAACCTTGAAAGGTTAAGTTTTCTAAATACTTGAACAAGAACAATATTCTTTAAATATTTATTTTCTTCAATTGGCAAATAGTTTGGTACAGAGATTACATTTAGTTGTGACTCAACACAGCCTGTTACCAGTTGATGAGATGCCATTTTTATTTGGAAAAGTTGCTGAAAACTACAAACCCAAACAAGATTTTAGTAATCTTTATATAAATTTAAAATAGGTGCTTAAAATCACCAGTTTACATAAACCCAATATTTCCAGTCTTGCCCTTTAAAAAAGGCATTTTTTTAAATCCTCAGACTATTACACAACTGAAACGAAGTCTCCCTTTCAGTTTCTTTATAACAAAAATGATCTACCCTTCTGGATAAAGCAATGCCGTTTTATTACCTTCCCATTAGCTCTATTGATCTTATTCACAACTTCTGCAATAATGATCTTTTCATCCACAGCATCTTTAAGTTTTTTGTACTTGGGGTTCTTGCTGATTTCCAAGTAAGCTCCTTGGAACGGCTGCCCAACACTGCCCAACAAAAAGACAAGAGAAACACGAGTTAAATACGAATCGCAGGGAAGAAGTAAACCTCCTGAAATCATCACATTCTGCTTCAGGCTTTGTGGGGCCAGGAGAAGCACCAAATACCATTTTCAATGACTCTACACTGCCAGAAGCTTCCTTAAATTTTGATACACTCTCTGCCAGGGAAAGTCATTTGCTACCTAATTTTTTAGCGAAAGAATATGCTGATCAACCCAGAAACCTCTACTCACAATTTTTACCTGTTTTAAACAACAGCAACGCAAAATAATTTGCAATTGTATAACAGAGTAATTAGAGCAATACATAACTGAATGCAAACAGGGCTCTTAACTTGGTGTTTGTTTATGCAGCGCAATTAATTGTCCTCAATCCTGCAGAGCAGCTGAAAACTGCAGCCCCCCCCCCGAGCTCTGCCCCGAGACTCTTCAGGTCGGTACCACCACTCACTCAGTGCGGGGGTGTTGGCATCAATCTGTGCCGGGCAGGCATACTACATCAGCTGAAAATAACTTGAGAATTGCTACAGAGTAGTGTGGATATATCTCCCAGCACATTATCCCAGGGGAAAGAACAAAGAAGGAGGAGGAGGAGGAAGAGGGGTAAGAAACGGTATGTGTATTAGACATAGAATCTTATACACATTAAGAGCACAGCGATGGCGAATAAAGAAATTTATCGCCAAAGACAGTAATAGGATTTTTTTTTCCTTGCTCTGGAAACATTTTTCAATTTAATGGGCCAAATTGCTATGGGTGTCAGACACAAGTACATCCTTGCATATGCAATCAATTTTGATTTAAAATCACCCAATAACAGTCTCTGTGAAAACAGAGGAAATAAAAAACTTCAGTAGGACCGACACCTCTGCTTTTCCACAGTATTTCAGAGGGACAGACGAGAACTCGCCTTCAAGATCTGCTGTTGTTTGTTAAATGTGTACCAGCTCTTAGTCAAGACTTGTTGCGCTTGCAAATCACCCCATCTTTATCCACCTCAGGGTTATTCAGCAACAGCTTCGCTATCAGTTAAGAATCAGTGAATACTGCTGCTGCTTCCTTTGTTTGGAAGTCCCTTTAACTAATCACTTTGATTAAATTACAGTCAAAGCACTAAATGCAAAGCTTTGCCAAGACTACAGCCCAAGAGGAACCAATATATTACGTGGAATAGCAATACCTTTGTAATTGCATCTCTGGCACACAGGGAGATGGGAGAGAAAAGGAGGGGTACTGGTATTTTAGTACTCACAAGAACTCCCTCTCTGTTCTTAAATAATTATATTACACACAGAAAATTAGCCACATCCTATGAATCATTATCACACTAACTAATCAGAAACTTTACACAGTAATTTCCTCCACCCTTAGGCCAATAAAAAAACCCAACAGGAGCTAATCAGCTCTGAATACAAGACAAAAAGAGATGGAAATGTTTCTAAATGAGTGTGGGGTGGGGAAAGCATTCTAGCTTTCTACCGTGTTGGAGCTTCGGGTTTTTTTGTTTTTATTAACTAGCATTATGAAACCAGTCACCAAAACTGTAGATTCCCTGTGGACTTTGTCCCTAATCAAGCTAAAACTGAAATGAATCAACAGTTACCCTCTATCACATATACCACTTAAGAATGTCTTGGATAAAAGTAACTCAGATACATATTTTTCTGTATAACATTTCATTGTTCGGTCTTGGTGTAAAAAGTACCAAACCAGGGATATAAATAAAATTCCTTCCTTCTCAAGAAGCTCTATACTGATCAGATGTATACTGACTCAAAGCAAAAAACTTGCTTCCTCCTAGAAAAGTCCAAAGGCAGCGTCCTTCTCTTTTCCCAGCACCGTAAAAAGACATCCCGAAGCAAATAAGGAACAAGCTACAGGCTAACAGATACAGCCATTAAATAAGTGATCTACTGAAGGGAAGAAAGAGAAATGTATTCTAAGTCCATTACAGGCAAAAAGGAAATGTCTCAATAAAAAATGAAACAAAACAAAACCAATAAAACACAAACATCCAAGCAGAGCTTGTCCATGCATGGAGCTGCCCTCATCAACTCTTGCAGACTCCTGTTCCTCCCTCTGTTGAAGCAAGCTCAACCTTGCTTCTTGCTTTACAGTGCCTTGTTCCTGCTCAGCTCAAACTATGGCTTCTAGAAGAAAACTCTCCCGAGATCGACGAGACCTTTGTTTTCAAAAAAAACAATTTCTCAGCTCATATTCACTTTAAAAGTTCAATTCAACTTCTTTCAAGGACATCAGATCTCTATTTTGTCAGTTTTATTGCATGCAAAAAAAAAAAGAAGTGCATTCCTTAAGTAAAATCAGATACTACTGCACTTTCTTGAGCAATGTTAGCTCTGCAGATAGCAATGACAAGAATTTAGCAGTTTTTAAGAACTCAATAATCTGAGAAACCAAAAAACTTATTTGCAGAGATTTCACATTTTTAAAAAGTCTCCAATTTAAAAAAAAAAAAAAAAGAAGATTCTAAAATGGAAATGACCTTCTAAGCACTTTTTTTTTTTAAAGTAGCCTTTCAAAAAGATATATACCAATGTATCTAACTCTTAAATTACCTAGTCTTCGCATTAGAGCATTATGCTGAATGTACTAGGTTTGAACATAGGAGAGCTCCCTGGCACGCCTCATCTGGGAGTGACATTGTCACTTACAGCCCTTCAGTTCACTCTACATTTATTGGTTGTAGGAACCAGTGTGATGGAAACTAGGGGAAAGGGTGAGAGTTACTCCCTTCTACAAGTTCTTCAAACTTTTACGACGTGAACAGGTCACGGGGGGTTAGAACAACAAAACATCATGGCTTCTGGACAGAGGTGCTCAGTATCACAGGATTAGTGGGCTGCAACCACATCTAAGTTAGAAGCAAACGGAGGTTTGCAAAGTAAAATGGTGGAAACACCAAACAAGGAAAATGCACTTTCCTGCTTAAGATAAAAAGCAAAATCTTGCTTAGCTTCCTAAATCTATGCAAGGATGTTGAATTTATTGTACACTAAAAGCAGCAGAATAAGTCATTACCTGGCTGGATATAAAGCCTTCTTGTCCTTGAAAAGTTCACTTGCTTCCAGTTTTTCTTCATATATAAGCTTCTGCTGATCTGTGAACTGGTCTCTGTACTTTTTACACTACAAAACATGATATATTAAACAAACAAAAAAATCATCCTTGCAAATCTGATTTGAAGCAGCAGCACCAGAGACTGTTTGCTTATTGCTCAAGATGCACATTCTTTGTATACTTCTGAAGTGACTCAGCTCCATCCTACATGCCATTGGAGCACAGTAACAAACAGCAGAGGTGCTTTTCTCCTCAGCCCTTCTAGATACTTCTGAATTACATCAAAACCAATCTCTAAAACATATCATTTAAGCATGCTGCATTTGAACACGAGCTTAATCTATCAGATACCAGTCACTGGAAGACTGTGCTAAAAAGGTTCACAGAAACATATATAGTTCCACGATTGCGGAAGTTTATGTAAACAGACAGAAAGAACAAAACATAGCTGAGAGGATGAATTTTGCAGAAAGAAAAACGGTTTCTTGACAATTCACAGAAACCATAGCCCACAAGATCAGTAAAATGTCTCATCAGCACTTATACAGATTCTCGCCGTTCTCTCCATCCAAAGATCCAAAACAAATTTCAGCTAACCACAGTTCATAAGTAAAAAATTCCACCGATACTTCCAATGCTGGTCTAAGAGCTAGTCCCAGTCTTGGCGACGGACTCAATATTATAAGCTACCAATTAACAGGCAACAGGCATACTGCTTTACTATGAAGTTAAAAGCTGATGGCAGGCAGCAATCCTCTCTCCCTAGCTCCAGAAAGGAGTAGGCAGGATAGTTATACCCCTTGCAGGCCAAAGACAATGATCAAAAGACAGACTTCTTCCAAAGAAATAAAATATCCTGTCTGGAATGGGAAGAAATACATCCTAAAAATAGGCTCTTCATGAACAACACAAAACTACTGAAAATCATGTGATGAAGTTCTGTACAGGCTGGACCAGAATGTGCCCTACCCTCCACAAATGGAAAATCCTCTTTAGTTCCTTGTGGGTTGAATCCAAGAAAAGGTAAGGTCTCGCTGGCCAGTTTTTATCTATTGGTGATAAAGAAGGCATCTTATTCTTCATTTCCAGGAAGTATTTTTGCATCTGTGATAAAATTGAAGCAAGATGTTTTATTAATGTTCAAATACCGGAGTTACTGAAATAAGCAAGGAAAAGCAGATGCTCAGAGATTAAAAGCACAGTTACCAAACTGCAACTCTCAGCTTTCCTAAACCTGAATATGGATTTAAAAAGCCAGGTATATTGAGAAATGCAGATTTAGATATCATACAGGTGTGGCAAATGCTTAGCTAGTACCATTCCCACACCTTCAAAACACTATCACTATCCTTTCTTTACAACATCACAATATTTAAGTTGTCAATTTTCCATTTGCTTAGCTTGGACATTTCCTTACAAAGACTATCAAGGCCATAACACAGCTGTTACCTTTGCTAGAAAACAAAAATTTTAAACACAGAAAATGCACATGTGCTTTGTATGGATGTATACATACAAGTCTCTGAAGGGTAAATTCATAAATTTTTCTTCCAGCATTGGCTCTGAAGAATTTCCTGTACTCTCTACGGACCTGAAAAGTTAAACAAACCCTCAGAATGAATACAAAGAATGAATTTGTTTGCACAGGTACTTTTTTATAAAGCTCTATGGCAGAAAGTACTAAAAAAACCATACAAACATGCAAAGTGTTCCTTGAAATAGGAACACTAACTGGGTACTCTTAAAATATATGAACCAGACAGTGGACCAAGAGGTCAGAAAGTTACCTCAGATGACCTGAGTACAGTCATTTGCAAATTTAACAGAGAATCTGAAATACTTTCCTCTGAAAAGGCAAGCTATTCAAACATTTTTGAATTCATAGCATGAATCTATTTTCATAGGCTTTTGCATAAAGTTGGACTGGAAAAAGTGAGGTACCATCACTGATACATATTTTATTGTGTCTGAAGTGACACTGAATTGATGTTAATTACATAGTTAAGTGATGAACTGTTTCAGATTTTTCTCCTTTAAGATTCTTAATACACAGAGTTTTCTATAATAATAAAGGGATTTTTTTTCCATAGCAGAGTTATGCATGAAAAAAATGTTTTCACACAAGCAGTCTTCATTCCAAAAGGAAAAGAAGGTTTTGGTGCTTGATAAGAGCAGAGAATCAACACAAATGTTGCTTAATGTCAGCAAGCTTGATATTTGCTCCTAAAATTTGGGGTTTTTTTAAAAAAAAAAAAACAAAAATCAAAAAAGTGATCATTGAGAACCATTTTTGCAAGTGATACTAATTTTTTATACGTGCTTGTAAATGCAAGTTTCAGAGTACTTGTTTTGCCCTTGGTACTTCTATCAGTGCTAATTAGCATATCTAAATTCACCCCCCTCAGAAAACCCAATCTGAAAGAGAGCACAACCGGTTTGCAGTTTTATGTGAAGCCCAGGCTCACATCAAGTTAGCTGAAACATCCCCTAATTTTTTTAAACTTTGGCACAGCCTGCAACACACCTGTTAAGTTTTGAACAAAAACCAGGGAAAACATCGTGGCTTTGCATAATTTACCCCAGAGCAAATTTAGTGGTTTTAGCTAACTTGCTATGTGTTGCTGAGTTCACTGTAACCAGAAAATAAAGGGAAACCCATGGAGGAAAAACCCACATCAACTTATAAGAAAGTTTGGTTTCTGGCACACCTTCTGCCCCATACTGAGCGTCATGAATTTTAAGATAAGCCAGTGTTTTGAAAGCAAGAATCTGTCACCATTCTGGGATTAAAAAAAACCCACAGATAAATGGGTTTTGCTTAATTACACATTAAGATGCATCAACACAACTGACAGCATTCAGCTGTCTTCATTCTATGCAAATACAGCACATAATTTTTTCCTCCTCACTTTATAAGAAAAATTATTAGAGTTCTTATTCACTGATTTTCTGTAAGGTTTAGTGCTCTATAATTAGTGTACATGCTTTATTTATTATTCAGGGATGGAAATTAACACACTCAAAGCCACTCCAACCACAATCATCCCAAATTTCCCCATGTTCTCATAGACTCTCTTTAATGATGTTGCTTTATATTATTCTTTGTGAGCTGCAAGGTGTGCAAATTAATTTGGAACAAAGGGACTAATATACACCCACACATCCTATTGGCACTGCAGGGAAGCTGCAAAGCAAGCACTGAGAAATGCAAGCCGTTCCAGAAAAGCCTAAATCTGGGAAGTACCACAAATGCTATTAAAATCTACTAATCATACAATCAAAAAAAAAAAAAAAAGACTGTAGAATAAATGGTTTAATCTTGATCACTTGTATCAAATTTAAATCTTCACCTCCATATGTCATGGGTGAAAATACTTTGCCATCAGACAAATGAGAATTGCCTGTGGTAACAGTGGTATATTGGAACTGCAGACTATGTTCTTCTTCAGAAAAATCTGCATGTTTCAGGTGAGACAGAAGTGCCGCTTTACACTATTTAAAAAATACATTGAAAACCCACACCACAGACAGGCAGAAACATATTCCTGCTGTAATGCACCTTAAAGGTTTTGGATTCGTCAGTTTTCATTTAAATGCCGCTGTTTGATATAAAACAGCCTCTGAGTTCTCAAGAGGGACATATTCTTGTTTTAAAATCATAAAAACAGACCCACTTTGGCAGTAGTACCTCAAGTGTGATTCTGATCTGCAGAACGACTTCTTAAAATGGCTCCTTTGTATTTCCAGCTCTGGTTTCCATGCATGTATTGTAATGGATTTTTTTATATACATAATATACATGTATTATAGATAATTATATGTTTTGTAACTATTTTTCCCGTTTCATCATTGTTAGAATAAGTACGAGAATATGAGAGCTGGACTTTACTCTGCATTATCAAGTAAATTGTTCCCTTTTATACTTCTGTAGTCTACAATATCCCTATTAGCAAAAGTGACACCCAGCCAAACAAAACTGATTTAGATTTCCGCAGTTCTTCAGGATTGCATCTGTAAAACTATGTTTGAAAACTGTAGTATGTAAATCATTTGGGCACAGACCTGAAACATCTCAAGATGCCATTTTCATAGTCTATTTACAGAGCAGAACTACATTTTTCCAGATTACGAATGTGTTTTCTTTTGCCAACCAGTCCTTGAAAGCAAGGGACAGAAAACAAAAGACTCTTGTACATCTCAATTTTTCTGGGAATTCACGGCTGCCACAAGCCATAGGTAACTGCATGCAATGCCGTGCCCTAAAAAGGCTGATGGAAGCAACAGGACATTATCATTAGCTTTACACCGTGCCCTCGACACTGGGGTCAGGGGTCTAACGTGAGCAGCAGTGAGAGTCAGACAGCTCCACTCTCCTTCCCATTCAAACAAGCAGAGGTCACAATAAGAAAATACATCCTTGTAATCTTTCCGGATAGGATCTTTGCCAACGTAGGTCAGGTTTTTAAAGTCAACAACCATAATAGAGTCCCTTTAATCTAACATTTGTCTTTCACCTGAAAACTGAAATTCCCGATATGACAAAAAACACCTGATGCCTAAATATTGCTGTAAATGAGGCATTTTCAGCTTCTGGATTTTTCAGTAAAGTCCATGACAAAATTAAGCAATGTAATTCTGTGTAAAAATCATCCCTACTAGTGAGCCCACGTAACCGCTTGTTTATTAAGTGTTAGTAAGATGCCACGCTTTATTGAGTTCATGTTGACAGACGGGAGTGTTTGAGAAAGTACCTTCAGTCCAAGCCAGTAAGCCCAAATGACTGCAACAGCATGCTTACGCCTAGCCTCCTCCTTCAAGCGTTTCAATTCCCTTCGAGCCTAAAAGGTTTAGATAGTGAACAAAAGAGACAGCCCGATGCAGATAGCAAAACGACCAGGAAAAGGCTTCTCCCAAATAGAACAGCCAACTTACAATCAAGATACAGAAAGATGGAAGAACAGCGTTTAACCTTTAAAACCCAACATGTGTCAGTGTGAATTGGTGTGAAGCCACACAGGAGGTCAAAAAAGCCTCCACTGGTGCTTAACTGGCACACACAGATAAGAATTTTTTCAGCCTCATTATTCGCTACCAGTGTTTCCATCTTCTCTTCCGTGCACACTTTGCAATCAGTGGTAAGCACCTCGTAATTTTATTCTAAGGGAGAACTTTGCCTGCAGCTGCATGATCAAAATGAAAATCAAGACTTACTAAAATCTCACTATCTAGTCACTTCTTCCGCTGGCAAGTGCCTGGGCAGAACAGAATCAACTCGTACGTAATGATGAATTACCGGCACTATATTGAGGGCTTTTATTCTGGAGATTATTTTTTATTTTGATCTTTATGTACTTTAAAAAAATTCTCCAGGCTGGTAAATTATGCCTGTCTTTATGGAATGAAGGGGTAAATGCCCCAAACATAGTGCCTTCCTCACGTACAAAGAGATAGGCACCTACTTTCATTTCATCAATCGTTCCCATTTGAGGAAAGCAATTTGCAAAGTATTCTAAACACAAAGGCATGTGTGGGCAACTTAACAGAATCTCAGAATTTTAGGAGATATCAGTACGTTTGTTATTCAGTTATCTGATGATAAAAGTCAAGCAAAAAGAAGAGTTCCAGTATTATAGGATCAGTCACAGCAGCTCTAGCCATATATCTGCAGTTGTCAAGTTATACGTTGTCAAACAGACTTGTGCAACAGCAGTGCCAGCCTGTGCCAGTTACACTTTTCTGATGTAGCTAGAAAGGTTAATTTGCGTTAGATGTAGGCTCTCGGAAAGAATATGTTTTCACTCATCTGCTTGGAACAAAAGCTCCTACTATACAGCACTGTAAAAACAAGGACTCTGCAAAGCTAAGTATTTGTCTGTCTTGTGAAAAGGAAGGAAACTGAGTGCTTGAGGTCTGTAGGTTTTGTTTTTTTTTTTTTCCTTGGTAAAGCAAGTGATCTCTGAAGATAACTTTCAGAAATTTTGTTTTAAATATTCCCCTGGGAAAAGATAAAACATCACACCAATAACAAGTTTTATCTTTTAGCAGATTCTGTAATTCTTTTTCTAATCTTAATTCAATTCAGATTATTATCTGTAGATATAGAGATATTTAGATTATTTATATTTAAGGAATAAGGAGGCAATTTTTCATGAAATTCCTGTGAGCCAATTGATAAAAATAACTACTAAAACATGTTAAAAATTATCCAAATCTACTAAATATTTAAATGAGGAGCTCTAACACAGTTAACACTATTGCACTGCTTTCTGGATGTGTCCTTTTTAATTCTAAAGAACATCTTAAACCTAGGAAAGTAAATATAACTTCTGCAGTACTAAGCAATTTTTTTTTGTGACAGGAACTCTGGTTAAAAATAAAATAAATTATCAATGTATTGCATTTAAACAAACGTAGAGGAAGCAGTGTGTCTGTCAAATTACACAGCTACCTAAATATCAAGCCAGAACTGAAAAGATGCAAAGTCTCTCTAGTATGAGGGAAATTCTGTACGTTTGGATTCCCAGGGCTGCCATTTCATTAGAAATCTAATACGTTTATATCAAAATAGCAAGGGTCAAACTCAGTATTATACTCCAGATGTAATCGAGCACATTTCTCCATCTAGTTGGCAAGGTGTTATGCCAACATCCCCCCCACCCCTCCAACCTAAATAATAACTGGAAGATGTTTTAAACTTAATGTATTTACTGAATGTGGTTTTCAACTAAGTTACGAATTTATTAATTGAAACCAATAAATTTTTGACCTCTAGTGAACAGCATTTCCAATGTTCACATAACCCACCACTGCAGGCTGGGGATTAGCAAGAATCTTTCAGTGGGACTTTGCTTCTGAAAACAAACAGCTGATGCTGGAATTCCTGGGATTTTTCTAGGGCTGTAAGTTTAAAATTGCAAACTAACATCATTTTCTGCTAAAAGATCAGGTCGTAAAACCGTGCTTTACTTTGTACTTTCTGAAATATTCTTACTGGTTCAAACCATAGCCAGAGAATCAATTAAACCAATTAAAACTAAAATTTAGTACAATTTAATAGTATTGGTTTGAACTTATAAATGAAGACTGCCCAGGGTGCAGAACATACAGCCTGGTGAAAATCTCAATTGGATCATTAATACAGTGTCACTGAAAGCACTTGTTAGGGAGGGGAAAAACCACACCAAAAAAACCCAACCTTCTCTCCCCCTGCAAACCATGCTTTGCATATTTACATGTAGTTAAATGCATTTCCTAACTTGAGAATATTGTAGTCTAGTCATTTTTAATCTAGTCTAATGGCTTGTTAGTGCAAATCACTACTTGGCTGCCATGCAAAGAATTTCTTACTCTACAAAAAACTGACATACAGAATGTTGTCAGATTTATTAAGTGTGGCATGAATGGAAATGGAAGGAATCAATGGTCATGCTCTATTATTTGAAAGTCAATTGTATTAGTCATTAATTCTCACTATTTACTACTGATTAAATGTTGAAATTTTTGGGTAGTGAAGGGGGCATGTGATATGAGCATGAAGTACCTTATATCCAAGCCAGTAAGCCCAAATAACAGCAATAGCATGTTTATTTCTAGCCTCCTCCTTCAGTCGTCTCAGTTCCCTTCGCGCCTGTGATGCATTTGAAAATGGGATATAGAAAAGCTTAGGAAAGAAAAGGTTACTGCAAGTTCCCAGTGGTGCAAGAAAGAAAGAAAGAAAGAAAGAAACTATTCACTACAAACAGCAAATATTAAAGCACGTCCCAGCTTCCCAGATTGCACCAGCTAAAACATGTTAGCAGCAAAGAGAAACATAAAAATCAGTAGTTTAAGCCACTGAAAATATTCCCAGATAACTTTATCCTGAAGGGCCTTCTTCATTCTATGTAGAGACAATTAAGTGCACAATTTGTTGCCATTTTCTTACCTGGGTACCATGCCAATAAGCGGCAATTATTGTGGCAGCCTCATTACAACGCTTCTGATGCTTAAGTTCCCGAAGAAGTTTCCGAGCCTGTAAACAATTGAAAACATTATTTTATTCAAATAAATAACTATAATTTCTTAATGATTTTAAACTACGGCACTGCAACCTGTAAATCTAGGCCAAACTAAAACACAATGCCTCCAAATCCCCGAGCAAATAAATTCATAAATCCTACGCAGCCTAACATTCGCTGTTCCAGAGAGGATTCTGCGCACAAGTGAGAGCTTGGGGCTGGCAGTTCAGGGGATCTTAGTTCAATGTTTAGTTTTCTCCCAGACTTGCTGCATCACCTGAAATATCTATATGTCTGTCTGTACAATGGCAACAATACTTTTCCTCCACACAATATATGTCTTATCCATTTAGACTGCAATAAAGAATAAATCACCAGTCAATTGCCTGGCTTTAGGTCACACTTCAGGCTGCTGTCATACCAGGCTTTTATCTGTGGCAGTGCTACCGCAAAAGAGCGTGTTCTCCAATGACAAACAGAAGACCATAACTCAAGATGAGATGATGCTTTTACCCAATTTTCTTCAAATAACGCTCATGGGAAAAGACAGCATGTCAATAGTTAGGCTGAAAGGATATTTTTAACTCATTTAAACAAAATAATAAAGACAGTGAAAATCAAGAAAAATAGTAAAATCAAATTACATTAGCTTATTGCTGGCAAACTTTAAAACCTTCTGGGCAGAAGAGGGCTGTTTACACCGATAGCTAGTAACTGCAGCCCCTTCCTTCCCTGTCTGACAGGAAGGGAACTGACTCCAGAATTAAAGGCAGTTCTCTCTTCCTAAATAGAGGAGAAAGCCACAGTTAGTGGGGTGGAGAAAGGTTAATAAGAAAATAGAGGAGCCCAGGGACATTTTTTCTGGACAGCAGTAGTTGCTTTAAGCACTGTGGCTGCTTTCATGTGAGCTGTTAACCTCATTTTTATCTCTTATTACAGCATCACTCTTTAAGTCTCTACTATGGCTGCAGGATTATTCCTTCATGAAGTACAAACCTCTCAGAGAAGAAGCAAAATGGTAGCAAATTGAGGCAGAGGACAAGCAAACAGTGATAAAGTACTTGCTCAATACAAGTTGAGTACAGCACGCTCTCACCCCTTTGCTTAGCACGCAGAGGATAGTTGAAGACTTAACCCAAGTAACGTACTGCCCAGGTGACCCAAACTCTTTATTTCAAGCCTGCTTTCAATTTTGTTCATTCTTTGAGAATCCTGTTAACTGTAAAATAGCTGCCAACCACAACTTATTTCTTTCAAATCAGTCCAACGTTACAGTTTTCATAAGCCCAGTGGCAGAGTCCCGGACCATCCCGCTCTGGAGCTGCTGGGCTGCCTGGTTTGCTTGTACCTAGATCTGCTCTGAACACCGGACTCGCTCATTCACGCTCTAGTCCTGAAGCCCATGTAAAGAGGGGACCTCTCTCCAAATTCACGGGCAGAAGATGCCCCAAGGACAACTCAGTAGTTTAGTGTGGTCCCAGCCTTCCACTCACACCGTTTGCAGAGATTTAGAGCCCAGGCTACAAGCAGATATCCCAAACTCACCTCTTCCATGGCAAACACAAGCGTTTAACAGCAGCTACGGCACAGCCAACAGCTCAGAGGACAGAAGGCATGTGTTTTCTGACCTGCTCCATACCTCACCATGCAGACATAGCCGCAGTAACACGAAACTCACCTTCCATCCTCTGATGTAAGACTGTACTATAATAGCCGAACTCTTTATCTTCTGATACTTTTTTTGTTGCTGTATTGGAAATAAATATGTGATGCTTAGAAGAGAATATTGCAATTGTAAAATATTGTATAATAAAACTTTCATTACTAACATTTGAAAATATGATTAAGGATACAAGCACTAAATGGAAAAAGTGAACAATTTTTGACCAAGCAGATCAGAACGTAGATTCTGTGTTCAACTCAAGGGGAAACAAAGCCCCTCAACAATGCTGCATGGACAATGTCACACACTGTTTACAGAAACACTAAGTTCATGGTCAGCAGCACAAAAGTGACATGGATTAAATACTAACAGCTTTATTTGTCTTTCCCACCAACAGAGTAGCACACAAACTGTCAGAAATGCTCAGGTTTGTTGGCTAAGCTTTTTACCATCTTTTCGTAACACTTGTACTGTTCCTATTACCCACAGTCCCTTTATAATACCAAATGCTGATGATAACTTAGGAACAGAAAAAAAGAAAACCCATGGATTCCTGAATGACATGCTGGAATATTATCCAAGTATGCCAGTTTGAACAATGAATTTCCTGGACAGCCGAGCATTTTCCTTCTAAAAAGCTCAGTTCTCCAGTAGACCAGTGGTTAGTATAATACTAAGTGAACAACAGTTGACAGACTTTGCAACAACGCTTTTAGACTTCACACTCAGCCCACTCAATTACAGTGAACATCTCTGCGAGCAAGCTAGAAAGACTCCCCTCTAGGCCACATTCATGCCATGACTGACATCTGTCATGCCTTGCAAGGGAACAGACAAGTGAGTGTCTGCAGATTCTTTAGCCAAGCCTCCAGCACAAGGAGTTGTCAAAAAGCTTTGTTCATGCGAGGGATTCCTCATGAAACCTTCCAAATCACAATGCCTAACAGTCATGTTGGGTTAAGAGAGTGGTGCCCTCCATCTACATGAAGAGGCTGAGGAAATATCGCTATCGTCACCCGTAAGTAATTCTGAGGGTCTTGCTATGACTTCAGCCTGCATTCAAAGGCAATTGCTGCCATGTTTCACCAGTGAACCAATAAAAGTCTACAGTTAAGACATCAACAATGATGTGAACTTGGTCACCTATTTCATTTCTTTTCTTTATATTAAAAGTTGTGCCAATCTAGCTGTGGTAACTCCATTTTTAATTCATTAAGATTGTATGAGATCATAATGAAGCCATATGGGCACAAAGCAATTCTGTAATGATGCTGTTTGTAGAAACAGTGCATTCAATCACAGAAGTTGAGAGAGAAGAGTTTTGACAGTGAAAAAACGTTTATTCATACCTTTTCTGAGTTATCCATACTTTTCTCTAATTATCCAAGATAACTGAACCAAACACTAATGGCTTTCAAGATCATAAACAGAAGTGCTCATCAATTGAAAAACAGTGATCGTTAATTCTGCAATTTGCAGTTTAAAAAAATGCTTTCCTTTCATATCATATATTTTATCAAGCTTTCTGATATGCACACAATAACAAAATGCAGCTGAGATGTTTAAGAATTGTTTTAAAACTTAAAAAAAATACATCTTTTTTTATCACATAAGTCAATTATTTACTAACTGATGAAAAGACATGAAAGTCATGTGACAGTACTGTTCAGTTCATGATACAGAATACCCAGTCTACAAACAGATTTGGAACTGTTTTAGAACTGTATCAATAACAACTACTGAACTACGAGTCTTATGAGCTATAATTAAAATAAATCCCTGGGATCCTCCCAAGCAGCATTCTTGAGTCTCAAATGCAAAGGTTCCAAATAAGGCAAAAATACAAAAAGCCTTAGGAATGACTGAATTCCACAGAATTGCACATGTATATTACCGAACATTTTTTACACACTAACCATGTGTTTTGAGAGTGCTCTAAGTGCTAGGCAGCCCAGCATTTTAGCTGAATAAAAAAGACTCTTCCCAGCTGGGCCACAAAATCCTGCTCTGCCAGAATTACAGGATTCTGGTGAGTTTTTTAATTATTTAAGCACAAGCACAAAGTAAATACTTAATAGTGGTCCCTAGAAACTAAATTTTCTTTTATTCACATTTTTGGTACTTAAATTGAATTCACATAAAATTGAATTCTTTCAATGCTTCTCCATACATATCAAGGAAAAATATCATATGAGGGTCATATGAAATATCATATCAAGGTTACATGAAAAACCATATTAAACAATAAAAAGAACCCCCCATTTAGTAAGGATATTATCTTACTGCATATCTCCTGTACCAGGAAGCAATCACAATCTGGCTTTTTTTCATTAACAAGAAGCGTGTGCGGCACTTCCAACCTCTATAAATCTTCTCAATGAGAGTAGCCAAGTCCTCCAACCGCTGCTTCCTCAGATCTTCTAGTTTGAAGAGCTGGGTGTGGGGTTTTTTAGGGTTTTGATGTTGGAAGAAAAACAGAAGGGGAGAAAAGACCAAAAAACCCATAAGCACAGCTACTGTAAGAGAAAACTCTCCTTTATTCAAGTCCCCCTTCAGACACCTTTTGGTTTATTCATCTTCAGAGCTGTAGGCAGATACATCAACAGGGTTTGTAGTAGATACGTTGCCACAAGTCAGTGCATGAAAGTTACATTAAATTCAGGCTGACAGCTATTGTAGAGTCTTGATTCACACCAATTTTAATGGGTTTAACATTAGAAAGTACCTTTTTTAATGCTATATTCCACAGCAATATATCAAAGCACTATATCTAGAAAAATCTGTAGTAACCAGCTAGTGAATAACAGGCTATCCTCATGAAAGATGGCTTGATTTTGCAGGGGAAGACATTTTTCACTTACTGTTCTTGGGTTGCGGATGAATATCTTTGATCTACCAAATGAAAATTCTTCTTCAGGGATTTCCAATTCATTAAACAGTACCTCCACTCCAGCCCTAATAAGAAGTAAATGAGCTTAGAAACATGACCCCCAGCTCTAAAACTTCTTAGTTTACATATTCACAGATTAATTTATGGAAAGTATATGAAAGCGTATTTTAAATTCTTAAATAGTGCTTGACATAAGAAGATTGAAAACCTAACCCATTTACTCACTGGTTATTTAGCTAAAGGCAAGAATAATCACTGTAAAGATTCAGAATAATTTGATGAAAAAAGAGCAATTTTTATTTAACATCATCAGCAATGGCCTATTTTTCCTTTTACAGCTATAATGATTTTACTTTAAGAAAAAAAGAAAGAAAAAAGGAAGGGCTTTCACACTAACATCAAAATGTGAAACAAAGACTGTCAAGTTTGACAAATGCTAATGTTCCACACTCCACCAACTGCATTTTATAAATGTCAACAAAAAAGAAAAGAAAGGAATTGCACAGAACTTTGTGAGGATTGTAACAATGCTATTGTTATCAGTACTACACTTCCACCGTTATCTTGATAACCCAAGGATTTAAATTGTAGCTAAAGATATTAATCTATTGTGAAAGAAATTTAAATCATGCTGTTGGTGGCCACAGTAAAAAGAATTAAGAGAAGCTCATTTGCCTACCCAAGACGTCATCTGTAAAAACACATGTGAATACTATGCAATTTAAAATTACATATTTAATACAATTGATTTGCAAGAGGTATTAGCTCATAGTTGTTCACCAATCGTTATATAAAATTGTTCTTGAAAGGACAGAGGAAGATTGAGTGACTGTCTTCAAAGAAATGGGTGTTCCTACACTTTGAAAGTTGGTTATTAAAGTTAAGTGTCCTCTGATCATTCCAGACCTCCTCATCATTTTGATTCCACTCCAGTATCTCTCCCTCTCTCTCTCTTTCTTTCTTTCAGGCCCAATACATTCTGAAAACAACGTGCTCTCCTTGCTCACATGCAAAATCTTTTCCATTAGTAGATTAGTTCATCACTAAAATCATCTCCTTTGCCAAGGAACTGTAATTTTTAACCTAGTAGGTTTTCCAGTGAATGAACTCATCCAAAATCTGAAACAAGAAGCTAAGGAACAACATACAAAGTAAAACACTTAAGCCACGTTGGCTTAGTTTTTAATTTACTTTTAAAGTACTTGAAGGTTCATTAAATTAAAAAAAAAAAAAGGAAATCGGAACATGTGGAAGATAGTAATTTCAAGCACTGGAACAGGACAGGTAAGAATACTGATGTTTTCCTACCTGGCTGGCCCTCTCCAGTGGGGCCATGTCTGCTTACACAGCATTTTGTACCTTTCCAGGCAAGGCTCATACGCCTGCCTGAATGCATAACCTGCCCTTCTGACCCGGACATTCTCCAGAAGACCCAGGTAGCGGATCTGGTGGCACACCAGGGCGTCATTGAAAATGTGTGCAGCCTTTTTGTCATTGGGTTTGATGCACCTGGAAAGGGAAACGAACGGGGACACTTGTTGGCAGCACTGTACGTATCAGCAACCATTATTGTGAGTTTAAACTGTAGATTTCAATAGTGTATCCTTGGATATCAAGATTTTTTTTTTTTTTTAACCTCACCAAACATAAATTCACCAAAGCTTTGCCACAGGGTGATTTACCTAATGTAGTTTGGATTTTTTGTCTGAAGATTTTTCATCAGGGTAGCAACCGAAGCTTTGAACTGTGAACCTGCCGTCGGTGGTCTCTTTAGATTGATCTTAGCGGGGTTACCTTCTGGGAACAACGCTTTGATAAGAGAGTGACTGGCCTTCCACATGGCCTGGGAGAGGTCACGGTACAGAAGATCATTATTTTTGTCAACAAATCCTTCCACCTGGTACATAACCTGAACAATACAGAAGAGTCTCATCAGAGCATGTTTTGAACTATAATATAGGCCACTTCAAAACTGAACCAAGAAATTGATTTATCCTTCTTTCTCGCTATCCAAAACAAACAAAAGACATTTCGGCTTTCATTTTAAATTTGACATTTGGAGGACTTCTTGTTGGATAAAACTTCCATGAACACGCTTCGTGAGACAGATGCATTTTCTCACACTGCTAACAGTTCCTGGTGCTGATCAATTCTGGTTCCTGACATGGAAAAAACCTTTCTTCCATGATAACTCTGATACAACGCTGCTTGCCAATACTCCAAAACATTCTTTTTTTGGCCGACAAAAGGTTTTCACCTTCTCTTTTGAATCACAACAGCAAAAATACCCTTTCCCTTCAAAGTACTAATGCTTACATTATTTGCCTAACTAAAACAAGATATGAAATATCACCTCTTGATATCGCAGCAGCAAGCAGCTATCTGAGCAGTCCTCAGGGGACTGTTATTTTAAAGGACTTTTACCAGGAATACAGTCCAATGACAACAACCATCAATGCAAAGCTCTGACCTGCAGCTGGAGGCCCAGGAGGCATCCAGCAGAACTTCATGTAGATCTCAGATGGCTACTGGCTTTTTTAATTTTTGAGGGTAGGGAATTAGTTTGATTAATTGTGACAAGTCATCCGACTGGTAATACAGATTCTTCAGCTTCATGATTTCTCAGTTCTATGTAGATATGTACTATGTACACAGAATACTGAATAAAACTAATACTGACATAGCCATATTTTACACAACAGCAAGTGACTGGGAACTCAGGCAGCATTTTTCTTCGGAGTACACGTTTCTGTTTCTGACAGGTGTGGTAACTGCCACTACTGAAAAAAACTGTTCATATGAACTTGCTTATATTTCATAAAAGGAGAATCAAACTTTTGCTGTCCAGTGACTAGATCAAAATGTTCTCACCTGGGGATGGAAAAACAATATCCCTCCCAAAACAGGAGGAATTCACTGACTGCTCTACTGGGTAAGTGAATGCCAATAACAATCGAAGACCCTCACTGCCTGCTAAGACGCAGTCTGTTTGCAGTCCTTCTCAAAGCACTGGAGTATTTTGAATTCACTTTGAAGTTGGACAAACAAAGAGGTATCTAAGTATTAATCCCTGATAGATTATATGCAATTAAAAAATATTCTTAGCAAATACATAACGTAAAATTAATGAATGGCTCCCTCAAAGGCTGAAAGTATGACACTTCCAGCACTATTTTGAATGAGCACATTAGTGAGCTATTAAAAATTGTAAGATTGAGAAAATGTTAAAAAATAGGGAAGTATTACACAGTCCTAGCAAAATGAAACTTTCCAAATATTCATTACTCTGTGAAACTAACAGTTCAGCAGATTCAAACAAGAGGTATAGGGTTTTTTTAAATAAGTTGTCTTCTTTTTACAAATTTAATTATTTTGATTTTCATTAATAAAAAGTCATACTGAATTATACATCAAAAAGTAGAGACTTGTATTTATTCATACGGTTTATGTTGTAAAAAGCAAAGACATTTGCAAGCCCTCTGTATAGCTTTCTCTTCCATTTGTTTAAACACACAGGCTGTCAAAATAAACTCAGTTCCTTCAAATGTACAAAAACTCCACTTTCTCATCAACATGACTAAGGACTTCAGCTAGTTCAGTGACAAAGAACATTTTCCAAAATATCTTGCTTTCAGATGTGTGTGAATTTTTGTCATTCTAAACAACATTTTTATTTCCAGAGACCTAGCAGCAGAAGCAGTTCACCACCAAAGCACATGGGACATCTTTCTCCTTTGCTGAAAGGAGTACTGCCCTTAATTTCAACTGGAGCAGCATGATCTCTGAAAACCTTCCAGCCCAAATCACGAATCTTAGGCTTAAGACAGAAGAGATTAAGACAGGTGTGGATTTTTTGATCACCTATTGACTCAAGCAATTCTCCTCCATTTAATGGAGGAGAAAGTAAAATATATGAAACATCATTTAATGGATGAAGAGCCTCCCCATTGTACCAAACCTAGGCTTCACACAGGTACAACACCCTCCAAACACCGCATACAAAATATATGAAACATCATTTAATGGATGAAGAGCCTCCCCATTGTACCAAACCTAGGCTTCACACAGGTACCACACCTTCCAAACACCGCATACTCCCCGCTTCACCCGTTACCTTGCCAGCGTAATGCTGAATCCTGAAGCAGCTGTGAGGCAAGGAGGTGTCGTTGAGGAACCGGGAGCACTTGCTCATCCTGCTCTCAAAATGCTGGTGAGTGGCACAGACTTGGTTCAGTTTTTCTAAAAAGGTGTCATCGGTAACAGTTCCTGGTCTCAGGCATTCTTCGTCTAGCATGGCCAGGATTCCAGTTTGGTTCTGAAGTTTCAAGACAAGAGCTTTAGTGTTTGTTTCCATCACATTTCCATCAAGGCATAAAAAGGAGACCGCTCTCTCCTGTTTGACTTCTGCTACCCAGAAAAACGTTCTTCAAGCCATCTCAGCGTTTGGCCCTTTTCCTCATCCCCATTTCCAACAGAGTTTTAGTATCTGCGTTTTTGAAACACTGCTTCTGAGATCTGAATCTTGAACTTCATGTTGGAATTTCGTGTCATTTACTCAGACTGTAGAAACTCCAACTTCAATGAAAGTAGCCAGTTTATGGGTAAAACCAGCACACATTTTACGTTAATGGTTAAAATGTGTTCTTTTCTGATTGTTAAGGAATTTTATCTTTCTTGCTGCGCTAAGTCCATAGGAAGTCCTCTTATTAGATACAAGTACTTTCTGTACCTAAAGCACTCAGTAACAAGTCATTGAGTTTTCTAGTTTCCATATAAAAAGAAATGTTATTTACAACGCAGCATGTGATATATGCTATTGAAAACAGCACTAAATGTAAACATTTAAGGGTTGGTTGGGGTTTTTTTTGCATAGGTGCTGCTGAACATTTCTAACAAAGTAACATATAGCCTTACAAAAAAATTTTTTTTTAGTAAAACAAACTTTTACCATACAAAATAAGATGACTAATACAACGAGCAGCTTGTTTTATAAAATCAAAGTGCATGAGGATGCGTACAGACTTTATGGCTAAATTCAATCCGTGCATTAAAAAATTCTTCAGAGAGATTCTTGAATACAACTTACATTTTCTATTAGGTCACAAATTATAGCATTGTTGAAATACTCAATATGAGTCCATTCAATCCCCTATAAGAAAAAAAAGTAAATATATGAAGAGGAGAACAATCGAGGGAACTTCTCCTCCAGGCACTTTAAATTATTTTCCAGTTAACTGAGACACTACCTTCAAATTTAATTCTATACGCTTACCAACATCTTATTTATTAAGAAAGAAATGCAGTCATCTACTACTAACATTATCTGCGCAAAATGACTGTCCTTGAGCGGCTGCCAAACCCGCTCTCCATTCCTTTCCCCCACCCGTGTCAGCTTCCCATGCACTCCCCTGGCGCCCGGCCAGGCTCCTCCCGCCACCCCCGCCCCAGCACCGCTCTGCCCACGCTCCCACTGGTTGTAAGGAAATAAGCCCATTTCAGTGCAAGCATCCCCGATCAAAATTTCTAAGCTCTTAGTTGCTGGGTTTCTTTTTAATGGGAGGAAGAAAGAGGGCTAAATTTAGATGAGATCATCTGAAAAATCCAGAGTTTGGCTGTTGTTCAGATATTGCTAATATCCTCATTTTTTCAGCGATAAAATTTCCAGGATGAGATGCCAATGCATCAGGAGGTAACACTGGTAGGGCAAAGGACTGGAAAAAGAAAATATTAATTTCATTCTTAATTTGCATTCTGTGGTATTTCTTACAGTTTAGTTTTTCAGAGCATTAGAAATATCATTCAAGAACCAAACTGCAGTAATGATGTTTCAAGTGTTTCACCACTGAATGCAAAAAGAAAAAAAAACATGCCCAAACTTCATAATATCCTCAGGATTATAAGGCAGGAACTTCATTTAATTTTTAAAAATGTTTATACAGCAAAATGGTATCATCCAATTTGAGTACAGGCAGTGCATGCCAGTTTCTACAGCTGTGAGCTGGTATTTTGTCTGAGCTCTGTATATCATGGGGAGTACGGCTAAGACCTATTAAAACTTTAACCTGATGTTCACTCACTGAATAACATCAAACACCAGAGTCTGGGTTCCAAAGCACATCTTAAATTTACCTATAAAGCTCACACAGCTCCCTTCAATACTTAACTGAAAGAAAACTAGAACCAAAAATCTATTTGTAGTTTCTTTCATCTTGCATGCTATTGTTTTACCCACCCAATTCCCTTTTGAAACAGGATTAGCTGTGGCCGCTGTTGGGGTGTATCCCAGACACTACTGTGTAATCCAAAAACAGGCTCTAGGGTAATGGCACTAATACCAGAAAGCAATACTAGTCTTCTAATAAATTAATTAGCCCTTGCTCAGAACTGCCAGTCATTGTTGCCAATGAATGAGAGTTGGGTCTGGTTTATACCTGGATAACTCATAATGTGAAACAAAACCCAAACCGACTTTTTTTGCTTAATGTAACTACCATGCAATCCTACACAAACATGCTCCGTGCCAAGCCGGTGGTCAAAAAGTGAGTCTGTTCCCTGAAAAGAGGATCCAGTATGCATGCCTACGTATCTTTACAGGGACAACGGGAAGAGGAGAAGATAAGGAAAGATCCATTCAAGTATTACCTCTCGGATGTATTCCTCCTGCTCTTCTTTGAGGGTAAGTTCAATGAAGATCTGCTGCAACTTCTCATTACAGTAGTTGATAATGAATTGCTCAAAGCTGTTGTCCTGTCAGATAAAACATGTTTGCATTTGCTGTTGTGCAACACCCTGGAACTCAGCTGGAGTAAGTTACCGCAGCAGCTGCAAGTCAACAAGCCGCTTTGTTAACTACTCCTTCCAGTTTTGCAATGTGATGGTTTGAGTAATATTTTATTGAGAATGAGATTAGTTTGGAAATTTTAGACCAAATCCTTCCCTGAGGCTTTCTCCATTGGGAGGGACAAAAACTCTGTAGGTTTATATTCGTGATGCCTCTGTATCGATTCCTGGGGACAAGTCATAAGGAGGCCTGTGGGGTCAGGGAATAAACAACAATAGTTTTGCCTGCACTAATCTGTCCCCATGTGTAACATGTAGTCTCCTGCAGGTTCTGATAAATAAAATTATGATGGTAGCATCTTTTCCAACCAGGATCACTCAATAGCAAATGAAGTATCCTAGTTCACTACAGACCGAGGCCCAAGCTGCTATTCTGGTTGTAGCTGAGCCTTGGGTTAAGAGATTATTGGCTCCAGAGGTCAACCCACCTCCTCCTTGCCATCAAACTGCTCCTGTAATTGCCCTAAGAAATGATGGGAATTAAAAGAACTTTATCGACCAAAAATCCTTTAAAAGGCTAAATCATATAAAACTGGGTTAGGGAGCAAGCATGCGTGTGACCCTTTGCAGAAGAGACCGGGGAACAGAGCAGACCCTGGAAGGAGGGGTGGGCAGTGGGAAGGCTGCTCAGCGACTGCAGCCACAGCAGCCTGCTCCACCGCAGCTGCAGGAGCAGGGCAGTGACATTCCAGCAGCACGCTTCCAGAAGGACACACATCAGCATCGGAAACGATGGCCGCAGCAAGCCCCTAAATACCACAGGTAAAGCCCTCGCACTCAAGTCAACTGAAGTTTTACTGCTAACATCAGCAGGGGCAGGACTGCAGCATAAAAGCTGTGGTTCACCACTTCATCTCCGTTACCTTAAATGAGTGCAGTTTGGAGGCCAGGTGCCCATTCTGAGGGCCAGTTTGAAATGGCTTTGAACTTTCAAAGAAAGAGGGAACAGCAGCTTCATTGTTTTTTTCCCAGTGCTTGAAAGAGTCATTAATATCGTAAGAATTCCATACATGTATCTGCAGAAATAACTGCAATCGAGTAATTTTGGGTATCTGCTGCTGATCTTCTCTTCTCGGCTTTGTGGTTGTGGGGTTTCCTCCCCCTCATCTTTTTTTTTTTTCTTTCTTAATTACTAGTCATCAAGAACACTTTGGTTATTTAGGAAGCTTGAAAATTTGCAGAATAAACCACTATGCCTTTTTACACTATGAAGTAAGTCTGCTGTACAATACCTGTGAAGCTCAAGCTATGGCAATACAATTTTTATCACTAAGGGCAACTGCAATCATTTAAATGTTTTAAATTAAGGATCTGGTTGCTAAAATGAGATTAAGAACACACAAGCAGATTAGAAAATATTGATTATTTTTATCATTTTTGTTTTAGGTAAAGCAAAATCATAGCTGATCACCAAACTTTCTCAGCCACGTCAAACTCTGCCCCTCACACCAACTGCAATTGTCAATCAGAGATTGCAAAACTTGCATAGCTCTAGATGAGAAAGTTAAAATTTGGCATGCATCAAAATCAGCACTGCAAACAAGTCATACTTACTCCATTCTGTTGCAAAAAGAAATTACATAAACTGCAGTCAGTACTTCTACTGCTTCCATAACAATACAAAATATATCTATTAGCATTTATTTGGCGTACCAAGTAGATCAGTCTTTTTATCAGACTCATATTTGTATGTCACTGAAAATGTGAAGTACTACATAAATGTTATGTATTACTTCTTTGTAGATGAGAGTATCTTTAGGTACTATCCGAAGATTATCAAATAAACCAAGGGATTGAGGCACATCAGAGTGTAACACAACAACATTCTTGCATTGTCACATCTCTAAATCACCATGTATCTTTTGTCTCAAACAGCCATATAACACAACCTTTGGTAGACACATCTCGGTAAAGGGAGGGGAGAATGGGGGAGGGAAGAGAGAGTACTGGAGGAAGAATGAGTAAATGTTTATTTGACACATTCAGATAAGGCCATCACTTTAGATATATCGAGTTTGAAGTAAAAGGACCCCAACTGACACATCACCTTGGCAAAGAGGAAGGTTAAAACATGCTCTGCATCCTCCTGCCAGGCACATGCCACCCAACGCAGAAAGACTGTTTCTCCAAAAGACCATGTTATTCCGATTACAAGGACTGCAGGACTTACATATTACACACAGCCTTCATCTTCAAAAGACGATGGTAACTGAACTGCAAATCCAGCTAAACCATTTAACTAAAAGGTCATTAACAGTATATTAAAGTAATCGCTAGATGCTTTCCTGATTTGCTATGTATCTGTGATATTTATGGTTTGCCAAAGAAAGGCAAACCAAAATCCACAGAGTTCTTTACAAATCACTCACTTTAAGCTATGAAATTCTATTTGACGTTGCCAAGCCACTGAAAATTGCTATTCCAGGAAAAAAGTCATTGAAGTGCAGTGGCGATTTTGTTCTTCATGTATGATACAGAGCAAAAGGCTAACAGTTAATTACAGCAAGGAAAATGAGGAAAAATGTTTGGAATTACTGAAATTCTCAAAACACTTAACTCTGAACAGACCAGAAGACATTCGGTAAACTAAATACGCTTCAGAAAGCAGCATTTCCTTTTACAGATTTTAAGAAATATTGTATGAAAAACCAATTAGACTGTTTATCTCTGGGCAAATCTAAGTAAGGCAACAGAGGTTGTGAAATTATTCTCCCTTATTGTATATCTATAATTTTTAATTATGTGAGGGCTTCATAAAGCATAGATGAATGCTCACAAATGAATTGTCCCCCAATATTTTAATGAAGGCTCCTAGCAATTCCTATGACAGAACTAGAAGGGATCTAAAGGACTTCTGAAATTGTTTTTTAGAAGGCAATAGAGAATGGTTAATATCAGTGATAGCACACCACTAAATCCATTCAGGAGAAACGGGCTGGAAGGACCCAGCCGTCAAGAGACTGTACTTACTCCATATGCTGACCATTCGCATTAAGCAACAGAAAAGGTTTTGACCAACACAGAAGCAGCACAGTCAGACCCAAAATTTCAGGGAGAGTAAGTAAATTCAAATATTCTTAGAAAATTTTAGGAAAAAAAGTACTTAAGATCAGCACTTCTTAAAATGTCAGCTTCTCTTCCAGGCTGTAATTCTGCTACTTTAATGTTGAAAGCATCACTTCAATCCCTGCATTTTTATAGCAGCATTTCAAACTATCCCTTTGAAATCCCTATGGAATACAAAATGTAACCTTTTGGGAAGAAAAAACCACTCAGTCTCTCAAATTCAATTAAAGGTGCTGGGAAACAGAATGTCACCTGAGATGGGCTCAAAGTCATGTCAAATTTATAGATACAGATCAACCAACCACCCTCAGCTTATCCTCTCAATCTTTTATCAGGTACAACAATAAATTTAGACAAGCGGAAAAATTCACTGACAAAAATCAAAGCCTACTTCACCATGTTTTTCACTTCATAAATAATGGAGTCTTGCTCATGCAGCTTTATTCTTTATCAACATTCAAACTACTGGGCATCAAGGTGGCATTTCATGAATAGCAAGTTTTTGAACTTTCAAAAATTCTGCTCCATGCAAAAATATAGTGCTTATCTACACAAGCAGATCATGATGTTGTACTCGCTCAGGTTGTTAAGAGTCAAGCACGAAAAGATAAAAAGTTCTAGTTTTGAACCACTGCTATTACATGAATTACATACAGGTGCTTGAAAGTCTAAAGAAAATATTTTTTGTTCCTTAATATTTTACCTAATTTCTTCTTTGGAAGATTCCAATCATGTGTATCATGGAATCATCTGAAAAAACATATGTGGATGTTCCTGACCTTATATGTTGTTATACCAGTAAAATACCAACAGCAAACAGACAAAATAAAAATATTTTTGTTGAAAAAAAAAAAAAAAACAACTAGTCAAGAAGTCTCTTACTGGTCTCAGACAGAAATGTCTCCATATGCTGATTTTGAGTGTCATTTCTTGCATTAGATTTATGAACACAAAATATGTAAAACACAGCATTTGCCTATGAAAACCAGCTACCTTCTAATCTTCTCTCCCCATAGAGAATTCAAATTCAGTTTTGAGTACCCAGATTCCAGTGATTTCCAGAGACACTGAGGCAACTAAGATACCTACTTAAAACTGAAAACTGGGTACTTTTTCGTACTAGTAGGTAGGAATAAATTCTTATCTTCCACCTGCCTAATAAAGTCCTAGTTTAAGTGTCCTCTCCACTTCACCGTTTTCCCCAAATCAAGCATATGTTGTTGATCCAAATCTACAGACTCAGCTATATCATCGGTATCACACCTATACAAAGTGTTTCTCAATATTTCCTCTTCCTTCTTAATCCTTCATCACACCAGTTCTTGTTGAGAGCCAATTCCAAAATCTACATATTGCTCAGTCTCCAACCACACTGAAAAAAGGTGTTCAGCAACACCTTTTCAAATACCTTGTATGAACACATACAGCTAAAAAAATACATAGGAAGTATTTAAAGGAAAAGCATAATTTAAAAAAAAACCCTAAATATTTCAAGTCATGAACTGTCTGTTGAAATCAACAGAACTAATGCCATTAAAATGAACTTTTTGATCAATATGGGGGGAAAAAAAGACATACAGAGACTGATGCTTTTGCTCTAACACATACAGCCCCAGAAAGTAACTTTTTTCAACATCAAGGCAGCTCCAGGCATCAGAAGTCTCTGACCTCCTCCTAACACAGGCAGGTGATCCCAGGTAGTTCCATCAGGCCCATAGACTACTACTGAGGCTCCTAGAGAAAAAGCCAGATGGCAAAAGTAATGATGATAAAAGACTAACATACTCGCTTCACTGAGATGAACGGTGGAATGAATGGTGAAACCAACGAGCAAATCTAATTTATATCCTACTGTGGTGTCTGGGGATAGGGATTTTTATGTATGACCACAGAAGCATATGAGTTTATGAGACGAAACTAAGAAATATAAATGCTAGAAAATGAAAATCAGCAAAATGGGGAAAGTGCATTTAAAGAAAATGAAAAAAGACACGATTTTTATCTTAGAAAGCAATGACCTACATGTGACCCAGTAATAACAATTTTTAAATTTTTTTTGCAAAGTTAGTGAAGATATGTTATCAATATTTATCCCTTACTTTTCTGTTTACATATACAAACATTCGAGTAATCAAACTTAATTGAAAAATACCTCATGTGAACTAGAATAAGCTCTGTGCTTTTGTGTAAATGTCTCTATAGGCAAAGAACCAGAGAAGCATATCATTTAACTATAAATATTCCATGTATATGTAATCAAACTATGTTTCAGTGTATCTAATGGAAGCAAGAAAGATACACGCCAAAGCTTCAGGGATTATCCATTTTCCGTATTTGCGTAGCACAACCAACCTCAGTCCTTATTGATGCTATCGGCACTGGTAGAGAACCAGGCACTGTGAAATCCACCTTGCTCTCAGCTGTGGCGTTGGGACACACAGGTCTAAACCAAATTTGGAGTTAAAAGGGCAAGAAACTACAGTGAATCCAGTGCACCAATGCATGTGTGATCCACGGGGAAACCCAGGTACCATCACTTCAACAAACTCAACCTGATAAATTACAGTCCTGGAACAACAGGAATTACTAACAGGCAAGAACCTACTACGTAATCATAGCCATTCCTCTACTAAGACATAATAGCTGCTGTAGGGCAAAATGTTATTCTCAAAACCTGAAGCAGAGCATTTGTGTATATTTGCTCCAGCAAAAATTTCAAATATTTTCTCTGTTCAAAACAGCCAGCCAATGGAATTTACTTCATAAACTTGTGTTTTGCAAAATAAGCCTCTCTAAATACTTAAATTTTAATGTGATTAATTAAATGATGATTAACTTCGTGGGATGCACCTCTGCTTCTAAGCATTCGAACACTTAAGGAAATTATTGCTTTAACAGTATTATAAAATCTCTGTAGCACCTAGGAGTCCAACCAAAGGTCCCCGTCTGTAAAGCTCCCCTCTTTCATGACACTTGCCAGGAGATGCAGTTGATCAATTACAGATTAAAAATTCAGTTCTCCTCTCACACTAGACTGGGCTGTGCCCTGTACGATCAGATTGAATAGAATGCCAGGTATATGCATTTTGGCACTGCCACTTGCCAGTATACGATATGCTGATGGACATCAGAAAAGGGTTGAACAATTTCGAAAAGGAAATCTGTTGCAAGGTAGAGTGCCTAGAAAAGGTGGCTGGAAATTACGGTCTGGAGATTAAGGCAACTACCAAAACAACAGATATCCATGGCTGAGTTAAAGCCAAAGTCAAGACATGAAGAAAGGGTCCCCAGAGCCTAAAAGAATGAAAAAAAAATTAAAAGATGAAGATAAAAGAAGATCCTGATAAGCCAATTTTCTCTGTACACATTTTTTCTCTCTAGTAAGTCATCTTTCTAGCAAATAACTAGACCCTTCTCCAGTAAAATCATCCTTGGGGGGGGTGGGTGGGAAGTCTCTGGGCCAGCAGCAATCTCTCAGAGCTCAGCATGCTCTGCAACTATAATTTCCTTCATGTAATGAACACGATAGAAAAAGGGAAAGCAACTATTCAGCAACTGGACCAAGCTGTCGTATAGGTTTATGGTAAAAGTGGAAATACCTCCCCAATTTTTTCATGGCTCAAACATCTCGGAAAGGTATTTTCAATGTTTACCCCCTCCTTACTTGGTTACCCCCCTCTAAAAACAGTAATTACCACAACTATGAACATGTTAATATAATGAAACTGCATTCTTCATATTTCTGACAGATTCCCTCAATAAAGATACTGGCATTTTATCGATGTCCAGATGACAGTTTACATAGTACATGCAATATGACCAAGCTTCTTTCCATCAACACAAGGGACTTCTGCACACAGTAAACAAGCTAATTGCCGTAAATCAACAGAAGCACTACCAAGTGCATCACAGACTGAGAAATGGACCTGGTTTTACCGCTGGGTGGCTTGTTTGGCTCTTTTGTTGGTGGTATTTTTATTTACTGCTGGGTTTTATGCAGAATGTGACGGATGCTGCCACATCTTTGCATGTTCTTGTGCACCTGGAGCAAAAGGAATTGGTCAGAGGCTGTCCCCAAAGACAAGGCATTCACATCACCTCAGGTGAACCCTCAAGCAGATGTCTGAGGGCCAAATGGAAACAGTCCCTTTCTTTCTGCTGCCTTTACTTTTGCAGCTCTATCCCCGTGGCATCCCCGCTTCTCGTCAGGCTAAAATACGTGGAACAAACTGCTCCGCCAAGGGATCGAGCAGAAAGCATTCACACTCTCAAACTGTCTTCTCAGGCCCTGGCAAATTTCAAGAATAAGCCTTGTTTGGCAGCCTTAACTTTCATAAAACTGCACTCCAAATCATTAGCTTCGTCATATGGACCAGCTACATAGTGGCACCTGAAAATTCAGCATAAAGCCTTCAAGCCAACTAGCACAGATGGACATTTTTATCTCTGAAGGCTAGGCAGGATGAAATAATCACACTTGCTCCATGACATTCATTTTTACATACCCTAGTCCTCATCTACACAGGAAACGTACACGACAGAAAATTAAACGTCCAAACCGAACAGAGTGAGTCTGCTGCTCATCTCTGTTGAAACCTGCCAGGCCCTCAGTCATCTGCCTTCTACAGCCTTCATTTCTTTTTCATAAAGCCCACCACTTCCACAACCCTACCCCGACATTTTGCAGAGATGTGGAAACCGCTTCTGCCCAAAAAATACAGAATCAAAGATGGAATAAAACGGGACCAGCCCTAAACCTACCCCAGGAAGTCTGCAATCGAACTGGTTCTGAAATTCCCAGTGCCACCAACCATCATCCCTACCCCATCTCAAATCACAACCTAGACTGCAGACTCTCAAAAATGTGGATAAACATACTTGGAGCAATTAGTGCCAGGCTTCAATCCATTGCCCAAGCTCCAGCAGTGTTACACAACCAACCCGGTTCTGTAGCCCGCATTTTCACACTAATCCTAGTCCCTAAATCCTTGCCCATAGACAATTCACAGAGACACCCAAAATTTCAGCATTTCGCTTTCAAAACACTCAGTCCTAGCATACAGCTTACCACAAAGGGCATGGCAGGATTCAAAAATAAACACAGCTTTACAGCACCTATTTTGTGGATTGTTTAGCCAAGCTTGCTATTGACGTCTGCCAAACCCACAGAGGCTGAGGATTATCGACAGATTTAAATTCCCTAATCTGAATTTTTGGACAGCCAAGTCCTTAAATCTGCTTTCTTGGATAGCTTTTGGGTTTGTCTTAAAAACGGGTTTATGCTTGATAAAAATACTAGCGGAAACCAAATCCCAAAGAGTATATGCCAGCATTATCAATACTCCAGTATCTTTCCTTTGTTAAGTTTCAAGAAACCTCCAGTTACTTTGTAAATTAACTTCATCTTAAATTACAGAAAATTGTAGAAATTACAGCAAGTAAAGTAATCTTTCAAAAAATAAATGAAAAAAATCTCATTTATATAAGCTTCAATTTGCATATAATAGAACAAGACTTCTATTGACATCAGAAGGCGAAGTGTAGGATCTTTCAGAATGGTAAATCTGGATTTCTTTACTCTTCTTACAGGAGGAATTGTAGGATGATCTAAGGAATCGTCCTAAACAGAAATAAGGCCCAAGAAATATTGTCTGCCCTGCCCATTATGAAACAAAACAAAAAACTCAATAATCTGTAGCAAACTAATGTTTTTGCAATGGAAAATAATGTATTCCAGTAACTTCTAAGTGAGAATCTCAGGACAAAACAGGTAAATTAGAGTATCATTAGTTTATTCTTTCAACGATCCTGACGGGTAAGGGTAATACTAAAGGGGGGGGGGGGGGGGGGGGAGGAATCACCCTTCAGTAAATATGTATCTTGCTACTTATTTCAATGGTATTAAGCTTCATGTGTAAATACTTAGCATGTATATAAAAAACTCCTACTACATCTTCTATGTTTTTGATACGTTCCGTCTCCAAGGTACAAGGACACTTCAGGTCAAAGAACATGCACTAATGATAAACCTATCTGCTTCCTGAGTAGAAACATGATTAAAGTAGGTCTTTTTACCTTCAGCATATTAAATAGCTTACAAGTTTAAAATGCACAAGTTCACAGATGAAGTCGTCTTTCAAGTACATTTTTGCCAAAAACCATTCTTTGTAGAGATGATATTTGTTCTAACCTTCAAGAACAGACATGAAAAGCAAAATCTAACTTAAGATTTAGATTCAAAACATCTGCACATTTTTAGTCAGAGGTTTTAAGTAATTTATAATTAGATGGATATAGTTACTGCTATTAGCTACACCTCAGCTAATATTTTGAATGTTTAGCCATCATGTTTACAAATGTACCGCACAGCAAAACACTCCAAATTCCACTATACTTTTAATGCTATAAATCTTAAGATATTATTGAATTTTCCTTGAGTTACGGTTTCCTTGAATTGTACACTGTTAAAATTTCATTCATTTATTGATTGTTTTAATATAATTAACCTTAAACAATATATTCTCTGTGAAGTGGTTACTTAAATTCTCAACAATAATTGTTTTCTGTAAGCATTTTCTCAAGTTCTTTAATAATTTTTGTGAGATTCGATCATTTGTTACAAAACTCAACATGAAAATATTTGGCAGGCATCCTCTTAATTGACCTTACTACATGACATTCATTCAAGCAACCACAAGACCAGTTACACTTTGCCTATACAGCGTTCATTACAAAATTATTTTACTCAATCTAAGGATTATGACATAACATCATCTTTTGTTCCAACTAGGGCTGCACAGAAAATTAATTTTGTTTTGCGGATTTTCTAATGGATTGCTTTTCTATCATTCACCCTTGAATTACAGTACTGCCACACAGTCCCAACACCAGTAACTGTACTAGTTACCTCTAGAAACCTAAACCAATCAAGTTTCTTTGTCAAACATCTTTAAATTAAAATATGGTATAGTACAAGCCATGTATGTTTCTGGCATACTACCTGACCCCCATTTTGAACGTTCACTGAATGTTCACACTGAACCAAGCTGCTTGGCTAGTGCTCTCACCACAGCTCTTAACTCATGAGAGGAAGAGTCCCGTCTTGTATGAATGTACTGATGAATTTGATCCTCGTTACAAGGCAAACCTTTCCCACCTTTTCCAGTAGAACCAATACTCAGCATTTAAAGGAGTGAATAATAACTGCCCATATTATTTTAAAGTTTTTGAGTTTGTATGAATTGGGAAAGCTACATCGTAATTCAGTATGAAAGGTAAATGAAAAGAGCCTTGGTTTTATATTTTTCTTCTGCAAAACGACATCTCCTGTACTTAACTACTTACTTATGACCTTCTAAGATGTTGAACTCCTACAAAAAAAAGACAATTACATGCGAGAAACAACCTTGTCTCTGGAACACCATCCCACAAATACAATTACTCAGTTGGCTTGTATGCTAGTGCAGGCTTCTGTCTCCCACCTCACCTTACATGTTTATCCTTAATAACATAAAAGAGCGAGCTAGTGAAAACAAGAGCTTTGCCCAAAGATGCTAGCAGTACCGTGCCAGTGTCCAGCTTTCTAAAGGTATGCCAAGGACCAGCTCCAAAGAGATCTGGCACCGAGATCTCCATTCAGCCACCTGACTGCTTGCAATATATTTTCATAAATATGCTCTTATGTTTAAGGCAGACAAGTAAACCCTTGACGCAAGCATCGGCTTTGTTTTTCCTCTTCATAGAGGTACTTTGATTTGCACATACTTTGATGTTATGCTTCTGAAATAAAACTTACACCACCGTCCCACGTATAATTACTCTTTTCTGGATTATTCCCAGCTTCTACGCAGTTTAAACACATTCCCTGGATTTTCAAGTGGGATGTAGGGAAGTGGGTAAGGATTGCATATTTTCTACTGATTTTTCTCCCCAGCTGAGTTTCTAGTTTACACTATACAGATTCCAACCAAGATCTATAAATAAATAAAATAAACTGTCAAAATAAGATCTATGAAAACGCCCTCTCCCTGGTGTTCTCTAACCCAATTAAAAACTCCTCGTTGATTGTTTTTGTTTCAAAATACCACCAGTCTGAAAATACTATCATAAACAAACAGCAGTGAGCCACAGATTGTGAGCTAGGAATCGGTACAGAATATTTATCTAAGTGAATCGAGATGAAATGGAATATAATTCCTTGTTTAATTCTGACAGGAAAAAAAAAATGTATCGTTTTTGTTGTGTTTTTTAAAGGATACAAAGCTTGTTCAAAGACATCCACAAAATGCCTCAGGGCAGAAATGACACTGCCAGAGTTTCCTTTATGCTCAGAGTGTATGTCACAACAACATATATTTAGTTTACCCATCATAAATATTTATTTACCTATGGTGTAAAAACACAAGTTTGGCTTTCATAAATTTTTGTTTCAATTGCCAGACATGCTAAGACATCTCTCTTTGGCTTACTTTTCTAGTGGTTTTTTTGTCAGGAATGACACACTTGATTCAAATTACATGTATTCTGATTACAAATTCATGAACTACTCTATTAAGCTTTAATAACAGCTCTCACGTTAAATGTTTACTATTATAAAGGTCTTACCTCAAAAATTTCAAAGCCATAGATGTCCAGCACCCCCATTACCTTCTTTCTCACTTTTGTTTGTGCCTTAAAAAAAATTAAACATTGAGTCAGCCATCTGTACATTTCATACTTGGGAATCAAGAAAACTAATGTATCTCATAAGTAGGCTGTCAAATTCTGTAAACTGAAATGTTAAGTATGGTTTCCCAGAATACACTTAACATGAATATTTTCATAAGCTTAAAAACAGAGCAGACAGCAATTTGTTGAGCTGTGATACAGTTATTCACCTGTACCACGTGTAACAGTGTACAACCAGGAAAAATGAAACGGGCAAATACAGTTTTACTGTCCACTTTAATTTAAAGGATTTCTATTGATTTTTTTACAGGCACAAAACAACAATACCTTAATGCTCTCATTGATTCTGGTAACAAGCCAAGAGAACAGTCGACTGTATAAATTCTTAGCCAGAGCATCACGGGCGTAATAAGCCTAAACAGAAGAAAGAAGAAAAATGTTATAGATGTTGGGCTAATCCCAAACTTTGTATGTTACTGATGTATCTTAAAGGTGCTATGAACAGAGTGAGAATGGCTCATGCAGCAGTGCCTCTGCCTAGGCAGGCACCAGAGCCAGACTAGGGGTGCCAGCACACTGTGGCAGCACCAGTGGCTTACTGGTGCACCCCTCTGCCTTCCTGGCCGCGGGCTGGCTGGAACAGCAGCCACAATCAGCGCACTTCGACTCCCTTCCTGCTCATCCGGATATCCTCTGAAGACTCACATCCCCCATCTAATCCTAAGCAAAGGGACTTGAGCAGCTGCAGTTAGGGAAACGACATTCCTGCTAGCCTGAGCTGATGAGACACAGGTGGCAATCACACTGGCTCTGCAGCATTACAGAAAGATAAATTCACACTGGCAGCAAAAGTTTTTCAGCAGCCCGGGGCATACTCACATGAAATTACACCAGTTGCTCTAAATGAAAACAGCCTGCCACAATACTTTCAACATGCGTTTTGTGCAGAACTGTTTCATTTTTTCATTCTCTGCCACATTTTCCTATCCCTCATCTTTTTGAGGTAATTCACACATAAAAACAAAACATCCAGTATATTTAAACACTTATAAACTGCTGAAGAAAAAACACACTTAGGCTAATGATATGTTTTAGTCAGTACAGCCTATTAGTTGTATTTTTTATGGTTTAGTCACGTAGAATAAATTGCCATTTAAAACAATTCTTTCCTTTAAAATCAGGACCTCTTTTTACCTGAGCCACATTTAGCGTTGTTGAAACTTTCTCTTGCTTGGCTTCAACCGTCCGGAAGCTGAAAGCTCTTTCTAATACAGACTGGTCTATACCTGTTAACTCGCAGATTTCCTTGAGTTCTAGCATGAAAAAGGAGAGTGTAAATATAATGAACTCTTTCATATAATTGCTTTTCCTTCCCCAAAACTATTAGCTTTTAAGTAGTTCGGTATTTTCCCAAAGCAGGTTTTCTTCAACAGAAGCGTCCCCCATCCACACTCTCTCTCCCCCTACCCTGCCAAGAAAAGTTTTAAAAAATATGCACAGCATGAGGAAACAGTTATTGGTTTTGAAAGCACTTTCTATCTGGTTATTTTTGTGAAGAAACCTTTCTTCCATTTATCACAGACTACTTTTCATGATGAAAAACTTTCAATTGAAAATAAATGAACTTTCAAAATGTATCAACTGCAAAAACATGACCAAATGAATCTGACATTACAGGCAGAGATACCCTACTACAAAAGAACAAAAAGCCTCCACTGCAAAATAACCAAGCAGTCACAAAAATGCATAACACCATTTCACATTTTAGAAGAAAGTGTTAATAAAGTGGAAAAAAAGAAAATAATCATTTTTGGAATTTCAAACAGCGCAATTGAAATTGCACGGAATTCAACCCATATTTGCCTGTAGGCGAGTTTTGGAAGCAATCTAATTTAATTCATCAGTAAGGATATTCTATGTCTGCAGAAACTGCAAAATTAATAATGACTTCAGACAAATGAGCGGTTTTCCTCCCATCACTAATCTCATCTTACCATTTTTATCTTTGATTTTACTTTCATCCAGGCCATTCACGCGAGATTCAGGCTTAAATTCAATATTTCCCAATTTTAGAACGGCTGCCACCACTTCAAAAACAGACTGTGTTTCATGATCCATAAAACCAACAATCTGCATTGCATTCTGGAAAGGGGACAGACAGAATTACGAGATAAAAGAATCTACATTTAAACAGATCATACAACTAAAATTCAGCATTTATCTGTATTAGCATAAATTAGAAATGTTTTATGAATACTTTTGCTACAAAAAGAACATGATATAATTACTACGCTTGGATAAGTACGTTTTTTAATATAAAAGACAGGTTAAGGAAGATCTGGTAATTGAGCTGGCATGTCAGTCCAGTCCACTTCTAGGATTCATTCAGTTTACGGGTTTCTAAAAATGCAGTACTTTTCTTTTTAGCCACTTAATTTAGTTTATAACCCAACCCAATTTTTCACAGTCAAATGAACAGGTACTGCCTGTCTTCTCAGTCCACTCTGTTGCTCTAAAAGCCAGTAACTTTTATAATCTAAATTTGCATACACTGGGTAACCAGGGTCCTGCATTCTTCTTGTCCCTGAGTACAATCAAGCAAAAACATCACGGTAAATAATCTTGAGAACCATCCCTGGTTTTTTTTCAACTTGGTCAGCATCACCTGGTTCATGAAGCTCAGTCACTGCCATCATAAGCCACTACACAATATAACCTTTTCCGTGTTCTGATCTGGTCTGGGCTTTTTTTTTTCCCCTTCCTTTCCCCACCTCCTTTCTTTTTTTTTTTTTTCTTTTTTTTCCATCTTTTTTGTATTCCCACTAGAATACTCCAGAAACTTGGTTCTTTGTATTTTCTAGTTGTAGCTAAGCTTCCCTGTGCAAACAGGCCATACGCTGGCATGAAGAGTGCTAGCCCTCAGAAAAGACGGCCCTCCCAGCCCAGCCCAGCGCGAACGGCCAGACCAAGGGCATAAGAACTCTGCAGTAGTGTTGAGTCCTTTGGGGTTTACACCCGACCCCTGTTCCCTCTTACCCTAACTGTCCTGAAGTTTGCAGCATCATCCACTCCATTCACTTTGGCAGAATCAAGGCCCAGGTAGTTGTATCTGCTGAAGTCCCGCTCCAGTTTGAGTTTGCCTAATAAATCAAATAAAAGTATCATTCGTAACAGCGTTCTTGTTCATAGCAATTTTATTCCAGAACCGGTATTGTCAAGAACTGTTGTTATTATTAGTAGGATTAAGTTTTCTTCAAGGATCTTTTAATTACAAGCCTTCTGAGTAAGAATAGGCTTTCTGCAAAGCCAATTCTGACTCAGATATCTGGATAATACCAAACCATATATTTACTTCAGGCATTACTATTGCCACTACCACCAATAATTTGAAAAATGAATCAATATCACATTTCCCGCAAAGGAAGATGGTGTGGAACAGCACATTATTTATAAAGACGAAATATCTGAAAATGGCACAAGGGCAACACTTACAGAGGAAGTCTTCTGATGCACCAGACAGTATCTGATAGAAAATGTGAAAGTTTCTTTCACCTCTTGGCTGCTTAACAACACGAGACTTCTCTAGCAGATCTAAACAAACAAACAAAGTCTCACAGGTCAGGGAGAGATTGTTGGAGCAAAACCCCTTAATACGAATATAATCCCCCATCGTTTTCTACTTCATTGCTTTATATCATCATCAGCAAATTAGAAGATGATAAATGGTAGGCACAAACCTTATCACAATGTATCGCGTTAGTACATATTTCTCCAATAAGTTATTTGAGCAAGCTGTAAGCCCAGTACACTTCTAAATGCTGTAGTCTATGAGCTGCTAAGAAAACTCCGGTCAGGGAAGCAATGCGCTCAAAAGATGTCAACCGATGCACAGTACCACCACAAAATTAAGATTTGGTGAGAATGATGGCATAGGTGAAAGTTTGAAAAGAACTGAAATGTTAACAGGCTAAGCACATGAAAGATGGATAAATGAAAGGGGGAAGCCAAACAAAGCATTTAAACTGAATAATCATGTAGCACTTTGTGATCCTCAGGTGCATCAGACTATGAAATAATTCTCAAGGGGACTGACAGAAGCTCCATCATAAGACAAAGTGAAATGGAAAAGCATCACTGCACCGATTGAGTAGTTTGACAAAAAGATTGCTTCATCCACCGCCGTTAGTGATGGGCACATTTCTAAGCCTTGCCAAAAAGGGTAGGAATCCAGGCAGACTGCGGACTTGTAACACATTGCAAACACTTCAGACCCTACATCATGTTTACCATGGAGGTGACAACACAAAGGTGGTTCAGCCTGTACTGCACTGAAAGGCTGTGGTCCCCAGCACACTGGGAGAGGGGGGAGGGATGCGATAAGAGAACCTCTGGACAGGTATCGGTGTCACTTGCTGGTTTTGTACAAAAAAAAAAGTTTTTCCTTCTTTTCTCACTGGCACACGAGGGCTCCACACCATTTTTCCAGATAGCGAACCCATTGTTCCCAGTATACAGTTTCTCTTAAGCTACATATATTCAGCAACATGAAGGTAGAGACATTCAATGCCTCATTCCAAGTGCACAGCAAAGGAGTTCCCCCATGCACTTACACTACATACCCACCACAGCTCTCTCTGACTGGCGCTAAGTTGTCTCCAAGCTGTGGCCATGCAAGAAGAAAGCCCCCCACAGCTTGGATGTCACTCTTCAGAAGAGCTGCCACAAAGTTGAGATGAGGTTTCACAAAGGTAAAACACTGGGAACACCAGTTCATTTAAAGGACACGTGGGTTGCTAAACACTTCCCCTGCCTGGCTACTGTAATATCCGACGTGTATTCTACTATACCTTTCCTCAGATTTCCATTTCTGCTGAAACTGAGCCTGTTTAGTCTCAGCAATCTGCAAAGTTAGAGGCGGCGCTCCGTGCAGCCACCTTTGTGCTGCAAACCCCCCTCCAGCCCCGCCACGGAGGAGCAGCTGGGGAGCGGATGCCTCCGCGCCGGGCTGCAGCCCCCGGGCTCCCCCAGCTTTCTGGCACGCCAGGGCTTAACGCGAGAGGGAGCGTCTGCCCTGGAGTTCGCCCCGTGAACAGAGGAGCAAGAAGGAGTGCAATAGTGTGTATTCATATTTTTGGTAGCTACAGACAGCCTGTTGTGCCTGTGCTGCACACCATAATTACCTAAGCTTACACCCTTTCTCATGGAAGAGGAACCAAAGACCAAACTTCAACCCACAAAATTATACAAGTCTTAGGAGGCCCTCCTCCAAATAAACTACAGAAAGACAGATTCAAAAACTAATTTCTGTCCTAATAATTAGCCAGTGACAACAATGACAAAAATTCAGACAGGATTATTAGTCTTCTCGTTGGCTTATAGTAGGACAAGTTTCAAATATTTTACAGACCAGCTGAACTATGTTATTCCATAAACATGCAATTGCTTGAGAGAAGAAGTGCAACCACCGTGGTAGGTGACAGTGAATGTAGCTCCCAACGACCGGAGCATCTGACCGTATGAAAGACCAATACCTCTTCACCGTCGAATGCATTGTGTGACCACGTCAGAACTTTAGCCTTGTTTGAACAGACATTTGTGCTTTTATAACTCAATAACCCTACAGTCTCTTTCCTTCCAAAGGTGGCCCTCTTTCAGCACCTGGAAGTTTTGCACATCCTGATGACAAAGTACACCCAAGACACACCCAGACAAGCAGCTGTCCCATACTGCCAGCAGTTCATCTTTACATTAGGATGGGGCAGGTTACAGATTGCCACTGTTGCTTTTTCCATTTTATTGGCATCTTTTTTTTTCTTTTTTCTTTTTTTTTTTTTTTTTTTAAATCACAGATGACTAACATCTGATGGTTGACGCTATGTTGGAAAGGCGTAGATCAGAAGCTGTAGTTGTCACCAGCAGCCTAGTGTGCAACCTCAATACCTCTGACTTCACCTAAGGTTGGGGCTCCCCTCCTTGAGCTGTGGTTCATCCTAACTATCCAGTTAGTTAGCCTAACTATCGGATACCTGATCCTCTCTAGTTTTTAATTCATAACTGGAAGGGAGAGGCTGGTCCACCACCCAAGTGTTAATACTTGGGCTGAGAAAGGCAAGGTGAGTGCCAGGCAGTTCAGAGTCACGCTGGCTGTGAAGGTTCTCCAGTGAAGTGTTGGAACGGATCGCAGCCAAATTTAATCTCAAAGAAATAAACAACTTCAGCTCCCGCAGTGGCTACACACACTTCAGGAAATGGCTGTATTTTCAAAGGATGTTGAAGCAATGCAGTTTGTGAAGTGGTTTGGCTTATTTGGGTTTAAAAACATTCTCTATATAAATTTACACAAATGCTCTCATAAAAGCTCAGCTACATATCCTGGCAAAATGTTATATGTAAGCCTTCTTCTAATTACATGCATGCCTTCGGCAGATTTAACAAACAGTTTCTTGAGCATGTGTCAAATGAGTTCTATTAGAAGGATAACTGTCCTGGATTTTTCACCACAGTTTATCTTACTTATATGTTTTTAGAAGCAAGGATGTTAACTAATTAACAGTCAGCTTTCCAAAGTCCCAGTATTCCATATTCTTTGTATTCAGCCTTTGTAATTAAGGAAAAAGGCTCCAGAAAGCAGTTACTGACAGAAAATCAGGTATTTACCTTAACAAAGCAGCTGTTACCACTTCTTTTTAAAGCTGTATTCATTCTCTGCCTTTTTTCTTTTATGCCCACATGCAGACTGAAATCAGACTGGTAGAAAAGATCCAGACCATCTGCCCTACTCTGAAGAAAACTTCTTCCCTTTGTTTGCCTTAATTAGCATTTTAATAAATCAACCAAACATATTTTCCTTAAAGCAACTACTGCACAACAAGTAACTTTTGTGTTAATGCTCACATAATTATAAATTCTGTGGATTGAACTGTCGAAAGAGAAGACACAAAGATGCACATCAGATTTCTGCATGTAACCACTTGGTAATTCTGTTTACAGTGGCATGTGTGGGCAGATGGTGCTTATCTATATGAAAACACATACAAGCAAAACCCCCCAAACTCTACATATTACATTTTGTTATATATTCTATATAAATTATGTATAGGGACTATACAGAATTATCTAAAGAGAACATGCAGAACTACATATGGTGTATTTATGGATTAGGTATTCTTCCTGCACTATCTAACACTGCTTCTGCTTGAACTGAAACATTTAAGATGTTGTGTGTATCAAAGCAACTGTAAAAATTAAATTGCTTTGGAAAGGTCCAACCTGGAAACACTTATTAAATCATGTTGTTTGAATATCTATTGATTCAGATGGCTCAATACAGCTACATCCCTCAGGTTCTGAAGATTATTTGTTATTCCTAGGTAACACTGGTTTAAATGCAAGACATCTGTGTAAGCATCCTGCTAAACCGTTCGACTGAACTCAACATGAAAGAAAAAAAAGGAAATCGATGCTCAATACTTCTGGAAACTCTAATATAAAAATTTACATGATTTCTTTTCAGTTACTTGACCCATGAACTTGATTGATGCAGAAAAATATAGGATATTTGTATTTCTCTAAATATACTAGAAATTGAATCAATATTCAAGAAAGGAATAAGTAAACACTACAAACAAAAAATGACACTACCTTGGTACATTCTGAATAATCCAGAAAAAGTTTGGTTTAGTCATATTCTCTTCAGCTGGCCATGACCAAGGACCTTTTTAGCTGTTCAGCCAAAGTTACAGAACATATTCTAGTCACAGAAGCTTATCGCTACACCCACATTATGTTAAATTATGTTTTCTGTTTTCCTACCTTGATTCTTCAGCTGTCATCAAAAAAAGTCACTGATTAAAAAGAAAATACTGTAGTGGTTTCTCATAAACTTTTGCACATTATTCCCACCAAGTTAATAATAATATTCTGTTGAATTAAATGATCTATATCAAACAAAACCGACTATCTGGGCAGTATGTGCAGTGAAAAAACGATTGCACAATTTTAGGAGTCTTAAATCCTGATTACTCAAGTGATAAGTGACATTTAAAAATGAGCTAATCAACATGTTTAGTGTTGTTTGTTATTGGTTTGGGTTTTTTTAAAAAAAACTTCCTAATTTACACAAGACAATTGCCTAAAAGGTGGCAACTTGAAACACCAAGGGAGATGTTGGAACAGTATTAAAAAAAAAATCAACAAGAATGAGTATCTCTTTCCAAAATGTCTAGTTGTAAAATTTGTTTTATATTTCCCTGAGCAAAGGAGATTACTAACAGCAATCACATAACTAAAATCAACAGCCCGAGTTGTTGGTTTCTCAGTAAGTGGGTAATTACTTTTGTCTTTTAAAATGAACAAACAAGCTGTAAAGAAGAATAAATTGTAAAGTTATCACTAGCACTTTGCTAACTTAAAAAAGTTGTTGCTTTAGATAAACACCATGGATTTCTTTCATGTTGTTGTTGGAAAAATGGCAAAATAGGGCCCTTTCTTAATAACTTGTTATTTGGACTTTAAGTACAGTGTGCTGTTTAAAAATGGCTTTTCAAAAGCAGGCATTACGTATACTGTACTTCACCTGCACCACTCTTATCTTCTAGTTAATCATTAAATCACTGAAGGGCTTAGGCAGATTAGGAAAGATCACCTAAAGCTAAAAAGCTAGGTATCTTTCAGCAGGAAATCCCAGATGAAATGTGAAAATTTACGACTTACAAATATTCTGGGAAAGATACCACAAGATCCCTACTTTTCAAAAGGTCTAAACAACTGCAAGTGTGAAACATTTTGGACTGTACCATGCAAAACTATTTCAACCATAAAATTAAGTGTACACAAAACCGGTCACAAAACTAACGAACCAGGCGTGCACACAAACATCGCCCTGCGTACAAAACAGACACAGCATTTGTAGATAGAAAGTCATATTTTAGAGCTGTACAAGCTATTGCAATTAGCACCTATTACTTTGGAAACAAACATACCCATTTTTACGTAAAATATATTTTATTCTGTAATTACAGGTGGAAAAGAAACTACTATTCTGCTTCCTCCTGCTCCCATCCCCACTAACATGGTAGTTATAATAAATGGAAAACTAAGAATAGTATTGACGGTTTCTGTAATTTATTTCCACAGTATTACACTCGGGTGAAAGCAGGTTAATTACCCAACACTCCAACTGCCTTTCTTCACAAGTGCTCTGGAAAAAAACCTCTGAGCGCATAAGCGCAGAGAAGAGTGTTCACTGCAACAGCGGCGACTGTAAACATCCCAGGGGAGGACAGAAAGAGCAGATACACCTCGTACTCAATTCAGTGAGAGAAAATGTAAATGCAATTTACCAGTTTGTAAATGCATTTTAGAGCAACAGCATACCTTTAAGCAGGGACTGGTGTTTGTTACAAAACAGGGATGGGATATATACAGTCACAGGTGACAATACAGCAAAGGTTTAGTGTTCAGGAGAGCTCGCAAGCGTAATTTGGGCTTCCTAACCCCATGCACATGAAACAGGTCAGCCCGTGAATGGACAGGCTGGCTGGTAGCTAGCACTAGGGTTGTGCAGCTCACCTTACACAGATTCCAGCATCTCCCACCCACTACGAAAACAACCTGGGACCTTCACAGAAAACTAACAAAAAGGGAGGATTCAAATGACTTGGGCTTACCACATACTTCAGCTTACTCGGCCTTCTTCACCCTCCTGCTCACCCCCATGCCTCAGTTGCCGCTAACATAGGATCAAACAAGTACAACGCATGCTAGCTGAAATCATTTTTCTTTTGTAGTCTAAGGGGAAAAAATTCCTGACTGAAGTAATATGCTTAAAGATTGCATAAATCACGTTCATCTCAAATTTTACACTCTCAGTTTCTTTTTATGACTGTACAGCTATATGTCAAATGCCTTACAAATCAGAGCACTCTGAAGTTTGAGCAGCCATGTAATGTACATGTAATGAGTCTATATGTATTTTACGCTGATCAAACATAAACCTATCTTCAGTTTGGCAACATACCCGTTCTGACTTAGTAGATGTCACAAACCTTTTCCATTACAATCCCTTCCATTTTATTATTCCCATTCTAATTTTACTCAAAAGATTTACCCTTCCATTTATGGCACATTAAACATTTCAGATCTATCGGCTCCTGCTAAAGCCAATGGACCTTTCACTGCAAACTGGAGAGGACAGACATGCAGTATGCATTGTCATGATAATTCTATTCTCTAGCTCCATCCCGTGAACGGTTCACCTGTAGTGAACCCCTGTCATTAAGAAGTAAAAGCTCATTGAAGGGCACCAGGAGAATGGCCCAAGGGAAGGTCACAACAGCATCAGCCGCTATATGAAGGGTCATAGGACTAGCCTTTCAGAGAGCTTCACAGCATTTCAGAGTAGGACAGACCAGACCATTTCAAACAAGACCTTTTAGCCTAATGGGTCTCTGCTTATCTTTACCCGTCTGTTAAAATTAGTAGCTTATCTTCATTACCTTTCTTGCCACCAAAATAAACTAGGTGTTCACCGTGTCTGCTTCCAGCCACTCACAGTATGAAATACAGCTTGGTGATATAGGCTGCGATCCAAAAAGCCCACTAATTTCATTGATGTTTGGAAATCAAGCTCATCAGATACAACTATTAAAGTTTAATCAAAATATTATGATATCATCTTCACATCACGTTAACACTGAACCAACAGACGGTCAGAAAGCAAAGAATATTTATGAACAAACTAATCACACTTTCCCTTTTAAGGATAGGAAACTTCAGCACTACTTGACTTCCTACTTGATGAATTAAGACAACAAATCCTAAATTTGACTAAAACCAGAGTAAACTGTAAGTGGTGTAAATGAATTTAATCCCCCGATACCTCCAGAATGGTGATACCTCACAACAGAAACATTTCTGTTCTGCCATGCTGCAGGCGTGTGGAAAAGGTCTAAGGCAGGACAACAAACTTGCTTTAAAACTGTACAGACTTCAAACTCTCTTTTAAAAAGAGAGGTGGATGGACTATCAAATTTTGCGAACATTAAATCAAAGATGAGATATATCAACACACAGCTACAGGAACTCAATATTTATCTGTGACATACCCTGTCAAGCATGTGGTGTTTCATAGTTCAACAAGTAACATCTTCTCCACAACAGGGCTTACACATAAGGTCTTTATTTTTAAATTTAAATTCATCTTCTTGCTATTAGATATTTATTAAATGTGAGAAGACAGGGAGAATGCCTAAAATGGTCACCTTTTAGGAAGATCTAAAAATATGTCTGCCCTTGATTACATATGTCATCACATCATTATAATTACATGTAATGCTATAATTAGAACATGCAAAGATTTATAAGGCAGATAAACTATAGAGTAACTATTTGGATCGCCTTTTGATATGACACAATATTTTCATTAGATGACTCAGCACAGTACTTTCAAAGATAAACTGTTGAAAGTCCACTCTACAAAGCAGGGTTCATTTTTATGTATCTATTTTGAATGTGAAATAAAAAGAAACAAACAACACAGCCAGCCTGCTAGAACCTTTTTGTTCACATTTAATTATTAATGAATACACTGAGTATGTTTGGCCTCTAATTTCACTGACTGCCAAATGTCAAAGTTAATAGATACCTGTAAACACTTAAACAGTGACTGCTTTGAGTTTCAAGATGTACTCTGTCACAAAAATCATGCTCTTTCAGGCACAGTTCCAAAAGGTGACCTGGTCCAGAAAAAATGTTTGCCCTATGAAAAAAACCAAAACCTATATTTATGTGTAAAATTCTTCACAATGTTTTAAAATGTTTATATTATATATGGAGAGTTCAGTTCCCCTTGGATGATTCTCATTATTTCACAACCAATAAAATGCCAATGGAGTCAAAAGCCATTCTTTAGAAACAGCGATGAATTTGGCTGAGTGGGAAGAGAGGTCAAGGCTTGGTCAGTGACACCTAGTATAGTCACTCACTGCCCTTTCTCCATCCCTTTTCAAAAATAAGAAAAACAAACATACATAGCTTTATATAGCACAGACGAACAATTTCTTTTAAAAGCTGCATTTAAACTCTCGAAAGGAAAGCAAGTCAAAGCATCCTGGGCTGGCGTTCAGTTCCCAGCCTCTTTCTTCCCAAAAGAGAGCTGGTTAAAATTTCTGAATTGCTATAGATTTCGTAGCAGCATCCTCAAGTCAAGTAACAACCTCTAAGGCCACCTTTCCCTCCCTAAGCTCAACAGCTGTTCATCCTCTCTCATGATAAGCCTTTTCCTACACTTTGAGGTGTGTTAGTATTAGTACAGAACGCTTTGATTCCAAATAAACTTACCTCATGGTGTTCTCCAGCATACTTTGTATCACTCTTACGAACTACAAAACAGTGTATCTCAGAGATCATCTACCATAAATACATGACCCATCAAATCAAGTAACACAACCCATCCCAAGGATTCAAGTATAAAAAGAGCCTCAGATACCCTTATCCATTTACTACCAGCTTCAGAGACAATATACGAACGCACGCACATTACTCAGTACCTTTTAAACAACACAGTACATTCATTATTCATGCTTACTTCTTCAAGTCTGTTCTCACTTACTCTAAGGTACGCTATTCAGCACCAAAACAACAGCGAAATTAAAAAGCAGAATTTATCACATAAGAGAGAGAGATTTGATTAGACAAACGCAGCTGATGTTTTCAATAATTTAACCATTCTGAACAAAACATTTTAAGCTGTTAATATGCTGATACCAAGACTAATACTCACAGTTGCTTATAACTCCTCCAAGTGGGTCACCCTTGAAATCAAACTCAATATCCATGTATTTTCCCTGTGAAAGCAACATATTTTAAGACTGTAAGTTCTGTTTAAGAAAAACTGCTCAAGACATTTTTTAAGAAGTTAGTTGGTCATTTTTACAGGCTAAAAAAGCAATCTGGCAACCTCCTGTACACTCTACTCTGTCAAATTCTGAAAAACAGAAAATTATTCAGAGCTTCTAAGACAATTGCATTATCACAGCCATGGATTTTCGTGAGAATAGCTTTAATCAGGTTTGTAATGCAACCCAGTAATTTGCTCGGTTATATGAAGAAAAAGCACGTTATACAAACTTTCACCAGAAAGTCAAGAACACCAAACAATACTTGTGGCCGTGTAAGTATTACCATGCTTATTAAGGGAAGAATGCAGGAAGAAATTATCTTCCACGCAGACTTATTTTCTCGGTGTAAAATCTTCTCGGAGCGTGAATCAAGGCAGTTGAAGGATAGCCGCTCAGTTTGGCTTGAAGGACTGGCTGGCAACGATTACTGTTAGTAATCGTGGGGTGTCTGTCCCTAAGCATGTGCCTGCCTTGTAAAAGTGATGGATTTTTCCCACTGAACTCTTTGCTCGTAACTCAGGAGGCCAGAGGCAACAATTAACAGACTGTCACCGCAAAAGTGATTTCATTTTTAGCTGTACTGGCGCAGTGTGTTTCCTTGACTTCTGTTTGACTTTTCCACATCGCAGAAGATCACTCTGGTCTTTGCATCATTTGAATTTATATGACAAGTGTTTAATGTAGTCACAGCTACATTTAACAGTGTCAAAGTGGACAGACCCGTACTGTGTAGAAAAGGCAAAAGCAGCACAGCTCACATTGGCAAGGAAGTTTAGAAAGATAAAAACTGCTGGTAGTAATTCAACCAAATTCCACAAGCCACGCACAGAAATGATCTCACCACCCTTACTTAACAGAGGACAAAAACAACCTATTGAAAAGAGAAGCCTGGTGTTTATACTTCCTTATTCACTGCTTTTAGGAAGAGTTTTCTTTTTTTCTTTCTCTTTTAATTTTAATTACAGAACATAAAAAACAAGCACTTTACGTTGACTTCCTCAAAGATATTTTCTAATTTACTGGGTATTTTGTCAAGATTGGCTTGACTCTACTTAAACTCTATTCTTCTCCTTCCTGGCAGCTGAGGCAGGTTAGGCAGGACAGTACTTGTACTTCCTTGTTTGAAGCTAATTCTGAGCTGATTCAAATTTCTGAGATAAAGAATTAAATCAGGTAATTAAATTTTAATTTCCCAAGGACTGGGCCAGCTGGATGTTTCCAAAAGTATTTTTAACTTTGTGTTTATAAACAAGGACTTGAAAGGCAAAATACTTGTTGGTTGCACTTTGTCCTGGAAAGACTTCTGTTTGCAAAAGGCACCTCTTCTCCTCTTCACTGTCTCCTCCTTTCTGTAGTACGTCATCTCTGACAGCTGCAGTTTTTCCACCCTTTCTATCCAAAAAAATTTTCTACAGTGCCTCTAATTTTGGCCCTGACCTTGCTTGCATGGACATTTGTGGAGCCTGCAGGGCCTGCGATGAAGACCTTTTGCTCTGTTCACAAGCAGGGGCAATGACAGCCACAGAAGGAACATTCGTAGCTGTGTGGAATCAGAAAGGAAGGGGAGAGAAGTCTCCCATGTGGAAAAAAAGCCACTCTCCAGTGTCACCGTATCCCAGGCTTTTATCCATGTGCTTTTACTTGCAATGAACCATTTTTCAGTGTACTAATTTGTCTTCTGTTGTCTACTTTACACATTTCACTCTATATTACTCTTCTGCACACCCATGACCAAATTACAAAGTTGCATTCAGTATTCTGATTTTAGCAGGAGAAACTATGATGAATACTCACACTTCTGAATCTCCCAACTCTAGTTTCAAATTTTTTTTTTTTTGCAATTGTCAATGCCTATAATTTCACATTCATTTTCATGCTAAAAAACCCAGAATTCAATCAGTTGATTAGAAAGAATACAAGCAAAAAGTAACATTAAAAATGTTTATATTAAAACTAAAGTTGTAAACACAGGTTGAAACATTATAGAGAGAAAACAAGAACCTGAAGTAGAAATTTTAACAAAAAATGTATACATATAGATGGAAAATAAGATCACGCAGAAAGATTGACTTGCTAAGCAGACCAGTTGCTAGGCACAGGGTCACTGACATTAAAGCCACCCGTGCCAGAAAATTAAAGAATCCAGCTGCGCTGTAATTATGTTTTCATCCGGTCACAGACTGTCACATCCTAATTTTTTTTTAAACTTCTACTTCGATTCTCCATAGAACTCTATGCCCACATCAGAAAACAAGATTTCTGACAAGGAGATGTGAAACATCTTTTAAAAACAGGGGTGACTGCTAATAATGCACTACTAACACATTGGGGAAGGAGAACATGCTCAAATGTACGAAATGAAATATTGGTTGCTACTGAAGGTGTTTGCCTTCTCCAAACATCACGGTCCGCAGCCAACTACAAAAACGTTCTCTCTCCAAATTATTCATTCCCTCGTTACAGATGCCTTGATGGCTGATGCAAGGTAAAACAAAAACCGCCTACAACATAACATGCTCCCTTAAAAGGAATTCGAATTCAGCCTTGAAGAAAATACTTACAAATCTAGAGGAGTTGTCATTCCTCACAGTTTTAGCATTTCCAAAAGCTGGAGAAAGAGAAAAACAAATATGACAACCAAATCTATCAGTAAAAAAATATTTAAATGCTGAATCATCTCTGACTGTTTATATATTTAAATTAATCATAGACTTCTAAGAAACAATACCCTGTTCATTGCATGGGTATCAGTCACTGGGCGTAGACGGAGTGTGCCAGGCAAGATCACAAATGAGAAAACACCTATGGAAGTCCAAAGCAGTTTCGTCTCAACGCTTCCTTTATTTAAAAAAGTGAAAGAAAAACGTACAAGGGGAAATGGTTCCAAGAGAAAACTGCACCTGGATTGAGCATATATCCTTTGTCCTATTTATCAAATAGGATTGATAAATTCAATCCTATTTGAATTGTCAAATTTAAATTTTTATTACCCAAATAACTTTAAATATAGGAAATACTTCTTTCTCTTCAGTTCAGAGAAAGAGATTAATCTTAGTTCCCAGAACTGAAGATGGTAAAAGATGGAGGCCAGAACTGAAGAAATTACAGAATGACACTCAAAAATTGTTTGCATGGGACAGTTTAATGAATGATCTGAAACTGATTTATTTACACTATTCCCAACACATTTATCCTAGCTTAAAGCCTAATATTAAATCAGCTGAAATAAGTCTGATTTACAAAAGAAGTTTAAAACACTCTCTTCAGCTTGACCTAAACTAGCTTTCTAAATAGCTTGGTTTTAATTTCTTTAGCTCAAGTTTTCTGACAATGAGAACTCTCCAAGAAAGGATGACAGGGCCATGTTCAGATGGGCAGCCACAGCTTAGAACATAGGCAGGACAAGAACTCAGATGGGAGGACAATTCATGTTCTTAACATTGCACGATGTCAAAGCACCCTGAGTCAAACAGGAGTGTCCCCTGCATTATTACGTATAGCACTCCTACTCCAACAAGAGACTTTTATTTATCCCAGTATTTATTTATATAGCATATATATTTTCAAAGATCAAGTCACGTCAATGTTTTCTGGACAGAATTAAATACATGCTTTTAGGCTTCAACAAACTTGCATGAGTAGACTTATTCTTGATCAAAGAACTGAAGCCAAAAGGAAAAGTTTGTTGCTCCTGAAGGCCAAGGATAAGTGAAAGAATTGTTTTTAAAATCTTTATGCCCTGCAATAAATCATCTTTTCAACAACCAAATCTCTGAGCTGCATTTTCTTAAACACAGTGCTGAACAGTAGAGTCATTTATAACTGCACAGAATCAAGCACAAATGTCCCATTATAAAGCATGAGACACATTATTCAGTTTTCCCTTAAGTTCATTGTTTCTAAAAGTTACTTTACAGTAGCAACTGTACTTAAAAAAAAAAAGAATTCCCATAAGATAAATTATGCATATGTAACATTTATGTCATTTTCTTGCACTGCAGCTCGACTGAAACAGAAGTACAAAACCAAAGAAAAACAAATCTAACCACAAATGCTTAATTTCTGTCTAAAATGTATATAAGCAGCCAGGCTTGCTCAGCAGTCTTGTGGAATAATCCAGTGTCCTACCTTCCAAAAAGCTAAATAAGCTGTTACCACTGCACCAAGTAGAACAAATAATACCTTAAAATGGTAAGGCACTCTTCTGTAAGCTTACTCTATTCCTCTTGCATTAAAACAAAGATTCACAAACCAAAATGAAATCCAATCAGTTTGGCAGTTCCCGAAGAGAAACCTAGCTTTGGCAAGAAGAGCCTCCATACTTCCCATAATATTTCTGTCTACATCTGAAATCTGCTTTCCAGGACAGTAATAAAAGCAACACAGCTCTTTGCTGTGAATCTGAAACAATGGAAGATTGCAATCCCCTCAATTCAGTTTTAAGTGGAACATACCTGATCATCAAAGAAAGGCTTATCCAGCATTTTTATTATTCTTAAATTTTAATATTTCATCCTTTCTTTACAAGTCTGTTTACAATTCTTGATTTGAGTACAGCCAATGACCACGTTTTATCTATCCAGTTCACCACTGCTCTCAGTCCATTTTTGTATTCCCTTCCCTTTTTTTTATTTTTCCCCTGTTCTCACTTGTATAATACATAGAGTGTTTGCACCCTATAGACTCCAAATCCTCGCACAGATGTATAGATAGCTAGGCAACAAATAAAATGTTGATACTCAACAGTCTTACAAACAGTGCATATCATCTGGTCATAACGCAAAATTATTGTACAGCAATCATGTGAATTTGCCTCGCCACCACAATAGCTTAGAGAACTATGGGAAAGACCAAGCCAGGAATCAACACAATAGACCTAAATAAGTCACTGCTAACCAAGGCACTTCTGAAGGCAATTATTAGACAATGGGACAAAACTGCAAGCTTTGAGGATCATATATCCTATCTCCAGGAAAAAAAGAAGATCCTGTTTCTGGCAGGCAACGTCTTTAAATTAAAATCACTAATTAAAAAATAAAAAGTCTTTCATGGGAGAGCAGGAAAGGCAGTTGGTCAGGAAGACAGGCCAACAGAGTCACCAGACCCAGGGAACAATAAGTCTCAGGGAACAACAGGCATGCATATGGATTGGCTTAGTTTTTTCTAAGATCCATTTCTTCACTTGTTTTTTTTCTAAAAGAAAAATAATGCTTTACAGAGCTTGTTTGTTTACTAGAGACTATAACAATATAATTTGGAAGGAAATGAATCAGAGGGACTGAACTGAAGTTAAGTCTTTTGATACAGCCAAGCATCATGAAGGCAGGGTTAAGAAAGGCTACGCCCTCAGAGAGCAACAGGAGGAGTCTGGGAAATATGACCTAACTTCCTAAGCTCTCACTTCATGAGGGAAACAGTTTTCTTCTCATGGAATCGTTTAGGTTGGAAAAGACCTTTAAGATCACCGAGTCCAGCCGTTAACCTAGCACTGCCAAGACCACCACTAAACCATGTCCCTAAGCACCTAAGTCCCTAAGTCTTTTAAATACTTCCAGGGGCATAAACCATTTCCCTGGGCAGCCTGTTCCAAGGCCTGACCACTCTTTCAGTGAAGAAATTTCTCCTAATGTCCAATCTAAACCTCCCTTGGCACAACTTGAGGCCATTTCCTCTCGTCCTATCGCTTGTTACTTGGGAGAAGAGACCAACACCCACCTCACTACAACCTCCTTTCAGGTAGTTGTAGAGCGCGATGAGGTCTCCCCTCAGCCTCCTCTTCTCCAGACTAAACAGTCCCAGTTCCCTCAGCCGCTCCTCATCAGACTTGTGCTCCAGGCCCTTCACCAGCTTCGTTGCCCTTCTCTGGACACGCTCCAGCACCTCCATGTCCTTCTTGTAGTGAGGGGCCCAAAACTGAACGCAGGATTCGAGGTGCGGCCTCACCAGTGCCGAGTACAGGGGCACGATCACCTCCCTGCTCCTGCTGGCCACACTATTTCTGATACAGGCCAGGATGCCGTTGGCCTTCTTGGCCACCTGGGCACACTGCCAGCTCATGTTCAGCCAGCTGTCAACCAGCACCCCCAGGTCCTTTTCCTCTGGGCAGCTTTCCAGCCACTCTTCCCCAAGCCTGTAGCGTTGCCTGGGGTTGTTGTGGCCGAAGTGCAGGACCCGGCACTTGGCCTTGTTGAACCTCATACAGTTGGCCTCGGCCCATCGATCCAGCCTGTCCAGGTCCCTCTGCAGAGCCTTCCTACCCTCCAGCAGATCAACACTCCCGCCCAGCTTGGTGTCGTCTGCAAACTTACTGAGGGAGCGCTCTATCAATGATCTGGACGAGGGGATCAAGATATTGAACAGGACCGGCCCCAGTACTGAGCCCTGGGGAACACCACTTGTGACTGGTTGCCAACTGGATTTAACTCTATTCACCAGCTAGTTTTTAACCCAGTGAAGAGTACACCCGTCCAAGCCATGAGCAGCCAGTTTCTCCAGGAGAATGCTGTGGGAAACAGTGTCAAAGGCTTTACTAAAGCCCAGGTAAACAATATCCACAGCCTGTCCCTCATCCACTAAGTGGGTCACCTTGTCATAGAAGGAGATCAGGTTAGTCAAGCAGGACCTGCCTTTCATAAACCCATGCTGACTGGGCCTGATCCCCTGCTTGTCCTGTACGTGCCCTGTGATGGCACTCAGAATGATCTGCTCCATAACCTTCCCCGGCACCGAGGTCCAGCTGACAGGCCCGTAGTTCCCCGGATTCTCAAGAAAACCTCTCTGTAACTGAATAAAATCTTGTAGCTGTCTTCACAGAAAGCATCTCGTATGGTTTTGGACACCAAATAACAATGAAAAACAACAGATACAGTTTTCCAAACCAGCTCAGCAGGAAAGCTGATAGACACAGAGGTAATACACTCATACATGCTCTATGAGATTCTTACCTTCAAGAACTGGATTTGACTGCAAAAGTTGTTCTTTTACTTGATTAACCTCTGCCCCTTTTCCACACACAGCAGCTACATATGACATGACAAGTTTGCTTGCCTCTGTGGGGGGAGAGCAAAATAAAAGTGATAAGTATTGGCAAATAGGCCATAAAATGATTTGCAGACTTGATCTCCATCACATTTTCACCGTGCCAGACAGGAACTGTAAGCACATTTCATTTCAGTTTTCTTCTACATTGTGGTACCATCTGGAAATGAGGAAGGAGCACATCCTGCTATGAGACCCATGCCATTACCTCAGCAGCCCCATTGACTTAAATACCTAGAGCTCTCCCCAGCTAAAGAAGCCACCAGTGGATATGGCACATTACCCGCTACTTTTTCATTTAGCCTCAGTAAGAGGCATTCAGTAAGGAAAGAACATTATCTCCAGCTGACACTTTGGAAATGTTTTAATCTAGCCTGAAAAAATAGGCCCAAGGAGTTTCAAGACGCAAAATTCAATCAGTTTACATCAGCAGATACACAATAACAGCAGTGTAAACATACAACACTAGACACATGTAATTACAACTGTAAAGTACACTACAAGTAAATGAGTAACTGCAATGCAACATCACACAACATTACGCAGTCTGTTTCAAAGTAAAAAGAATAGAGAAAGCGAAGCATTCATTTAAACAATGAAACTAAGATACAAACTTCTAACAGTCTGGAACAATTTTTGGACTCTCAAAGTCGGGTTCATATGGGTGTCAATCACCCATATACAACAGAAACAAATATTAAATAATCCATCCAACCCTTATGTTTTTGCTGGTCAGGACAAAGAGCAGCTGAAAGAGGGTTCTCTTTATAAACAGAGTCTGTGATGTTTAGTATGATGCAAGATAGTGAAATTTGAGGCAATATCAGCTGATATACAATGTAATTACTAACAGCTGGAATCCCTATCAACACAACACAGTGGTCATAAAAAAACCATTACTTGTTCTTCAGAGATCTGTTACAAATTTAAGGGTTTCATTTCAGGAAAGAACTGACAAACAAGAAGTTATGCCTTGGATTTTGATTCTGTCCTAGTTAATCAAATTTGTTTGCTAGTATTAAATTACTATCCCATATTGTAGAGAAAACTGAGCAAACCTGCAACACAGGAAGCAAGCAAGGAGCAAGAACTGTATGTGTATCCATAAGGCCTCCCATCTCCTTTAACTGCACGTCGAACCCAGCTCTCAATTTTAAGAATCCATTCCCTTCGGAGCTTGGAACTACCAAATTATTTGATTTGAAGTATTTCCTAAAACAGTCAACGTTTTTAAGTAAAGCTACTCAATCACTGAGAGAAGAAAGCACTGAAGCAGCAAATAAGGTATTATAAAATAATATGCATTAAAACAACACACAATGACTTCAAGATAGGCTTTGAACATCACTGAAAGAAAATAAAGGCCCTTTCTTTTATTAGGAACTCTGTTTGGTCCAATAAAGACACCAGGAAGGGAATCATCACCTTAACATCTAAAAACATTTAAACACACCACTCATTCTGGTAATGTACCATGTTTTCTTGCACAATGTTACTATCAATTAGCAATATAAACATGCAGTGAAACAAGAACAAAATTGGAAGGAAATAAAAAAACCCAACTGATGACAGCTCAGTTTCAGTTCTTCCAGCCCAAACAGGTCAAATGTTCTGGTTACCAAAAATCTAAACTAGAGTTACATAGGATCTGTACTAACAAGTTTGTTTCCTCAATCCCAGGAACTTCCTCCCCTGTCCCCCTGTGGTTTTTTTTGCAATGGAAACTTGACTTCTCAGCTCATAGCCCCATTTCAGCAACAGTAGTTCCATCAAATGTTAGAGAGAGAAAAGCACAGTTTCCGAGTCGATTATTGACTTGAATTTCAAACCCTGTATTATTCTGTACTTACCTTTATACAGGATTAATTCATATTATGTCCCAAATGGCTATGAAAATATAGTCAAAATCTCTATACAAATCTGAATTTACCAGAATATTCTCTACAAATAGAGAAGCTGAGAAACTCAACCACTGCTACACATTTCAACTAAATAAATAAATGAATAAAAGGTGGACCTTAGTTGTATGAGGTGCTTGATAATTTAGTTTCTGAGGAAATCAAAACATTAAACAATACCAGTACAGAACTCCTTTCTAAAGTTTGAACTCTTAGACAGAATCCCTACCAATCATATTAATAAGAACTTATTTTAATATACACTTTTACTGAACACACATGTGTTTTCATGTTACTGAACTGAAAAAAAGGATTATATTACAAGATTTCAAGACCTCTCAATTGGATGCCACTAATCAGACAAAGAAAAACAAAGATGAAGGCTACACTTTACATTTTCACAAAAGGCTTGGAAAGCAACTTCTTGTTACCCACTTTAAGTCTTGCTCAGTATAAGCACACAAATCTTTTAAATTACACGGAAACAGATATATGGGTTCCTACCTACTGTGTCTTTTGCAAGTCACCTCAGTTTTAAATTGTTATTTCAGAAAAGAACTGGTTTCTTTCTTTTTTAAGGTCTATCTAAAATGTTCTGCAGTTATGCAATTCTCACTTGATTTCTACCATTCCAGTTTAAAAATTAGCAGTCATTTTCAAGGCAATTTCAGCTTTGCCTGAGAAACACAGTGTTCTGATACACAAGTCAATCTTAGAATTGCAGCTGAGCACAGCATGCAAAAGACTGATGAAATTTCCAAAGTATTCAGCTACTATTATTTATTTTCCTTGGATAAATGGCATAATCCACTTTAAATGTATATATTTATTAAAAGATATGCAAAAGTATCAAAGGATTTTCTTCCAGTCTAGAAGACCAAGAACATTCAGTTTTCTCCATCTTCATGTTTCCCACAGGGAGAACCTAAAGGTTTTCTTCTGGCCCTTGCGATACTCTATCACAAACCAGCATTACTTTAGTATGAATTTGCATACTGATGAGGATACTGTATTAACACACGATAGGACTGCATCATGGTGACGATGTGAGAAAACACTAGTTTATGTAAGTTCCTACAGCAACAAGCGTGACAGCATTCATTTTCTGCAGTCGCCAGACACAAAAAGATACTGGTATCTCTTTACGGAGTCCAGCATCGCTTTGCAAGACTCCGAATAAGTCTGAATGTTTTTGAGTAAGATCAAAACTGCTTATTACCTGTTTTTCCAGCTCCACTCTCTCCTGTAATAAGGATACACTGGTCTTTGTCCTGGTCCCTTAAAGATCTGTATGCTTCATCTGACAGAGCAAAGCTGCAAAGTAAGAAAGAGTCAACTGAGAATAGATAAAACAAATACCAACAATAACTAGAATCTGTCCTTCACATCCAGGTGGGGGGAGGGGGACGACCCAAACAAACAAAAAAACCCCAAGTCCTAATGTTCTATAAGTGGCAAAGCATTCACTTTTCAGAATATAAAGACCCACAGAAGCAAAATGGATACTATGTCTCAGTGGCTTATTTAGACTTTCTCCAGGAACAAGCAAGCGTAATCTCTAAGTTTTTCTAAAGATAGCAAGCTCAAAACAAATTCACAAAATTTCAGGGAAATTTAGGCAGCGTTCTTCATTGAACAAAATGTCAATGCATCATCAGGACATGTTCTGTCTGAAGACAGTTAAGAAAAAGGAAATAGGAGAATCCTGAGCACTAACAATAGCATAAGCTGCAATTTCAATTCTGAAAAGTATGAATAAATCTCAAAACATTATAAAATATCGAGCATTTTAAGCATTCGGGTATTGCTGGACTTTTGCATAAATATGCAGAAGTGTTTCCCAATAACTGTGTTCTTAACTCAGTAAGGGTGATGTCATGCAGTGAAATTAAAGAATATAGTAAGAATCAACAGCTTTCCTGTACCAAAAATGTCTTTCCATGCAGCTCAGAACATCATGATCCTGAAACTACGGGGCTGCAATTTGAATCCAGAGGTGCTTTGTTGCCACGCAGCAACATATATTTCGGAGAAATGCAGATGTGTTACTTATTTTTACTTTTTTTTTTAGTAGTAATTTTGAGACAGAGAAAGAGTAGTATTGGTTTTGTTTCAACTGCATTTTTCAGTTCATGGAATAAAGAACTCTGGAAACTGAGCATAAGAACTCCTTGGAAAAACTTAAGCAGGTAGTATCTGGAAAAGGACATAAAAGCAAAATCCAAATAAAAAGGCACACTTGCATTACACAACTTAAAGAAAAAATTTGATAGCCAAACACGGCATATTTTTACATTAAATAAACATCCATTCAACAGACCAAGAGCTTTGTTAGATTACTGCGCCTAGTAAAATATTTAGTGTTTGTATGTACTTAAAAGTGAATATTGTTTATTATTTACAGTAAACAAACCATGTATGACAAATAGAAACGAACTCTCAGGTCAACATAAAATGCACAATCATTGCAGGTTCAATGCACCTTTTAGAAACTTGATTCTCTATTCTATGACAGTTCAGGAGCTTTGCATTCAGCTGATTACAAACAGATCAAGTATTTGTTTTGAATAACGCAGCCATACAGTGCTTTCACAGGCAATCGCAGCCCCTTTATAGATAAGCAAGCTCTTTGTCATGAAACTAGTTAGGGGCAGCGTGGACAACACAATGCAAGTAGCGAGAGCCACAGAGAGCCTTTTCCAGAGGCTCCTATTGCCACAGCTTGAAAGCTTCAAATATTAAATCTACATATACTCAAATTAGTTCATACTTATTTCATTTTTGCTACCACTGTTCCTTAGCTCAGGCAGTTCTTCCTTCTGGCTTCTCTCCCCAGAAAAGTTTATGGAAAGCATGTCATATTCTCCCCAATTTAATCATTACATGCATGTGCAACACCATTTATATTTCCTCATCCCTCATCAGTATTAGATTCATCTCATATTTGCTTTTTTGGATTTTCGTTTTGTTTGCTTGTTTGTTTTTATGGTTGCATCATGTTACCAGCTTAGCCATCCTGCAAGAGACCAGCATACCAAGTGAGTGGTATTCTGAAAAGGTTGGAAAGCAGGTAAATGAAAAACCTTACGGCTCCTTTACTACTAAAAAATCACACCTTCCCCTCCCTCCCTAGTTCCTGCCAATGATGCTCGTGTCGGATTCCCCCTCTTTGTGTCCCTCCTGTCCCCTTCTCTCCTGCAGCACATCCACCTAGTTGCATGACCAACCCAGGGCTCCGTCTCTCTCACTGCTTTTCTTGCCAACTTACATTGTCTAAGGCACTAAATTACAATTCTTCTCTCTGCACAGGTGGTTGGGCCATCCACTTAACAACCACGATCAAAGGTCATTAACTCCTTTTGATACATATACCATTGAACCCAAATTAAGACTGATCTCTCAAAACTTGTTAGTGCTATGGTGATTGAAGCATTTGAACTCAGTAGTTCAACTGGAGGTGAAAAAGTGTTTACGAGAAAGTAGCAAGGCTGTAATGTTTTTAGCATTACAACAGAGTCAATTTGTGATGTGGCCAACATGCTGGAGAAGTAGCAAAATAAAAATATTCTGCTGCTGCTGAGAGACTATGACACAATTTCTGGCATCCACTTTACTGTCCGGAATCCAAACTACAGTAGCAATAACACTTTACCAGACTCTCTTACAGGACATATTTAGGAAATGAATAATATTTGTTGAAAACTGCTGCAGATATACTTGTAAATTGAAGAGTACAATGCGTGGCACTCAGAAAAGCTTGTTCCAGCACACATTACATTCCTTTTTGCAAGGAAAAAAAAAGCAGTAGGATGAAGAGGAAAGAAATGAAACTGCACTGAGCATTCATGGGCCATGTGAGAGCACGTCAATGCTAAAGCCGTGGTTTCCATGGGTTTGATTCAGGAAACTGGCTTTCAGCAAGAAGGTAAGACTCTGAGATACTTTTCAAACTTACAGACTGGACGGCTCATTCTGTGCCTGCTGTCCTTCAAACAATCTCAGCTATCAACTAGTATTTCACTGTTGAAACAACTTCCTTGGCAGTAATTTCACGCCAAAAAATGAAGTCAGCATCAAACACAGAGAAAGTATTCTCTCTGTTGATATACTGAGTTATGAGTTAATCAGCTTAGGAACCATTCATCTTTTCTAATACACTGAATTTGAGTTTCCCAACTGCCCCTGTCAAAATATATTTTACTGCTTGATGTATTTATTAACTCTGCCTGCACTGCATAGTTAAAAACATCAAATCATGCTTTATCTCCTCCCTCAGCAGAGAAACTGAGAGTCTAATACTGCAATGAGACCTCTGAAATTGGAGAAGAGAGTGGGATTTCATCCAGTTCTGGTTTTATCCAATCTAGTCAGAGATGCTTGGCATATATTATCTTTTCCTCCAATCTTCTACACAATCCAGCAAAGCCTAATACTTCACAAGTATATCAATTATTATCTACTACAGACAAAAGGAAAAATAAGTCGACTCATTTCAAAAGAAGTTTTGCGTACGTACTTATCAAAAGTTACCTAGCAGAAGTGTTCTAAAATTTACCTCTGACATTTCAACCACTAGTCCAACAATTCAATTGGAGGAGGCATAACCAAAAGTGTATTTAAATAACTAAGATTTCTTTGTCTTTCTGGCATTGCAAAAACAGCATTAGACACATTTATGTCAGAGCCTGAACAAAGATCTTTATCTCAAAGAAAAAGATAGATCTATTCATTTGTCACGTCTACTTTCATGGCACACCATTACACCTCACAGTCCTTCCTATCTATTATTGCCTTTTATCTTTGCAATAAAAAAAAAAAACCAAACCCAAAACTTTGAGTCTTTTGGTTCAAACTCTATTTGTTCCAAAAATATAATTTCATGCTGTTCCCCATTTGTTATAAACATATAAAATATTTTCATTTAAGGTCATTTTAGTTTAACACATTTTAATGATCCGTAGACCACAAAGAATTCTTCTATTCTTTTCCTTCTAGCAACATTAAGAAACACGGCTCTGTAAAGTCAACATTTGCAACTATAGGTTTAAACCACATACCACTCTTTGAACCACCTCACAATTACAGAGCCTAAGTAAAATTTTAGAATAGTTTGTAGTTTAAAAAGCAGTTATAAACCATGTGTTTTGAATTAGCTGGTGAGTGTGTCAGCAGTGACATTTACCATACCTTATAATAAGCTCTCCTTTGATTTTTAGGTTTTCATGAAGGAAGACGACATTTTCCTACCACAACAAACACAGAAATATTTACTGGAGTTCTCTTTTAGCTAAGACTTAAATATAGAAGCAATTTGAAATCGAAACGCCACCCACACCTAGCTCAGTAAGAAGGCTCTGCTTTTTTATAGCATGGCTTTTTCAGCCACATAGCTCCAGATGGCCAGATCTGTCACAAAGTCCTAGCCCAAAAATTCTAACAAAGGGAAACAGCAAATAGGCCTCCAAGGGGCATTTCCAAAGGGCTCCAGCAATTTTCAGCAGGACAACAGCATCTCTCTGCTCTAACAAAACACCGGGGTCAGGAAGAGACAGGCACAAGGTTCCCACCCACTCACCCCAAAATGAGCATCAACTGCTAGCGCTTCATTTGAGTGTTCAAGATCGCACCCACAATTATACCAGGGGTAAAAACCTTGCTCTTACTGTCATAAATTCAGCTCACAGGAGCAGCTCTTCTCTTCCACCACCTTCTTCCTTTAAGCCAAAATCATGAGGATCAGTGTTCGCCAGCTATTGGTACTTCTTTCCTCCTCTCATTTCCCTTAGCATCCTCAATTAACAGTAATTAGTTAACACTATCTTAAACTTCCTCTGATTGCTTTTCTCATGCACTAATAGGGTCAATTGCCTTCATCCCATCTTCACTGGCTGTTGCTTTGATTCTGAGAGTCTCGGTCCCCATTTTAAAACATCTATTGCTTAATCTTGGCTTGCAACTGCCAACTCATTTGCTACTTTCAAAGGAAATTAAGAAAACCTCTCTTCTTGACCGTTCCAATTCCTCGTGAAGCAGAGCCCTGGTACCACTTCATTTCTGCTCAACTGTGTCTAAACACACTGCAGGATACTCTAAGTCAGTGCTTATCAAAGACTACATACCATGCTAGACTAAAAAGAACAGCAGTAAAATGTAAATTGTACGTATATTTTTAACGTAAATTTTAGATAAAATGTAATTTATATTAATTCTTTCAAGTTTAATTAAGAGCATCATTCCTTTTCTTTCTGAATGCATAGAAGTGCTCAGTAACAGGGTAACAGCAAAAAAATTATTTCCTCCTCTCACAACATGCGGTGGGAAAACATCAGAATCACAGTTTGTTTGGGTATAAAAATTCCTAATAACCTGAGCTAGGAACAGTGGAAGCACATTTTATACAGTGCTTTGAGGCTTTACATTGTAAATCATCACTATTTGCTATATATGTTCCCCCCGCCCATTGAAGCTCAGTGGAAAATTCGCCATTCAGGAAAAACAACCATAAGAGATTATTTATAGTATTAGCTCATAGTGCAGAATCATTTAATCTAATTGCCCTAAGGATAAAAAGTGTACTCCCATTTTCCATAATTACAAACTGTCTCATGTTCAGCACTTTGACACACTTGAAAAGAAAAGGTTGATTAGCCTGCCATTGGAGTGAATAAAGTAACAGCTAAATTGATGGAGCATCAGCTCGGATAGACCTTCACAGGCAAGCAGCTGTTCTTTGAAAAACGCCAATCGGGAAAAAAATAAAATAAGTTTAAACACCAGGATAAAGAGGTGTGCTAAGACAGATGGAAAGCCTTTTCTCCTATTCATATTCTCAAATTTTATTTTCCTGGTGAGCACAGAAACCTGTTTTATCAACAATACTATGTGGCTAATATAAACAGCAGAAGGGTACCTCCTGCGTACGCTTCCCCACTTTGTTATTCGCGTTAGCAACTGTGACGTTATTAGATGCAGAATAAAGCCCAAAGCTGTGTAAATCAGCCCATTTGATTTGTAAGAAGCAGCCATAATTTATGGAAGGAAAGGGAGAGAGGGGAAGGGAGGGCAAAGAGGACAGACAAAGCCACTCTTGATTTTCAAGAGTAAAACACTTTAAAACACAGCCTAATATTAAGCCAGAGAGATTTATTTTCTGTTCCAGTAGACTGGGAATATAATATACCCTCTGATGCTCATATACACACTGCAGGTTTAGTAGAAGAGTTGATTCAGGCCAATATTCTGAGGTCTGGACAAAAAGAAGAAAATGTTCTTTCTGAAAATCTTGTCTTTCTCAGGACGAAGCAGATTTCAGTTGTGTCCAATGGACTTCACCTCAAAACCTCCTTACTGAGAGGTCCAGCCAATGCTTCTTCCCCAAATATCGTGCCTGCACAACCTCTCAGCTCAACCACAGCCCAGTCTGTCCCTGATCCTTTTCTCTCTCTCACACACACTTCCCCTCCAAGTGAGCGGGAGGCTTTATCAGTTCTGATCACTTCCTTTTTACTGACTGATGGTCCAAAAAAATGTAATTTTTTGAAAACCAACAGTAGTTTTCCCCCAGCCCTGTACACAAAAGCCAAAAACACAGCCTATGCTTTCTGCCGGTTTCAACATCATCTAAAGCATCTCTTTAGAGCTGCACATTAGTACGATGGAAAACAAGAAACGTCTTTTACTAGGAGCCTATGACCCAGCTGTTGCATTATTTTCCTTTAACTGGTGGAAAACAGGATCTCTGAAGCTGAGGATGACCATGCCACTTTCTAATCCACGCTACAAAATAAATTCTCCCTCTAAATTTTAACAAACACTATCAACCCCAGTAAGCATGTCCACATCACATTCAACAGCTCAGCCCTGTAAGCTGGCAGTGAAATATGCCCAGCAGATTGTCAGGAGAGTGACCAGGGCATGGGTCCAAGGTTGGGTCCTCCAAAGTAATGTAACGTGATGGCAGAGCAGAGCAGCGGGCAGAGCTTTGGTGCTGCAGATATCCAAGCCGACAGGTCCGTCTCCTGTCCTGGTAACGTGTTAACCATGGAAAGCCCACTAAGGCGTACCAAATTGAACTAACGTGGACCAGTGCCAGCTGTACACACCATAAACACCTGCAGCTGCAGACAAACAACAGGTATAACCCGTGACTTGGTTTGCCTAAAGAAGGGAATTAAAATAGCGAGCTTTTCTTTGGAGCAGGTTCCTGTTGTCAGCTGAAGTGAACATATACATGAACCGAGGCTGGAGGGGGATCTCCATGTCATGAGCTTTTCAGAAGAGCAGCTTGGCTTGGATTCCCCCTTGACTAGTCCCATTCCTTGAAATGACATCAGCCAGCTGGATGCCAACCTCACCCATACTAATACTCAGCCCATGGGTCTAGCATGAAGGAGTAACTCCCATTTCCAAGGCACAGCATTAACCAGATGAGTTTGTAACACAATCTCTCGCCCCACGCACCGGGCTGCGTTCCCCAAGGCAGCCACCCAGCTCCTACAGGATCACACAGGGGGACACAGCTTGGCCTCTCACAGACCTACAGCAAGTCAGTGTGCTGTAACGTGCACTGCAAGGATTTTACATTTCTTGGGAGAAAAGGCATTTCTGTTCACAAAAAATAATAATTTTACTAGGCCATGATATCCTTGAAGGGAAGTATAGGAAGTGTTTTCTATTGTTTTATTAAAAACAATAATTTAGTTAGATGTAGTTTATTTCATAAGATAAATCAGCACTTGCATGTTTGATTTAACGACTGCCTAAAACAGCCAACTCCTTACAGTCAATGGGCTTACTGCAAAAGTATATGCTGAACCTTTTTAGTAGCCATATTTTCTGTAAGAAGCTCCAGACTTTTCCTTGAACTGCCAGCCTGGCTGCACTAAAAAAGCATGCGGTCACCTGCGAGGGAAGCAGCTTCATGGCACACCAGAAATGCCAGTGGCAAGAGACTCACATTTCTCCGTGGACCTTCTGAAGCTTTGCAGCCCCTGAGGTTGGGCTTGTAAAACTTAGGATTTATTCCATTAACAAGCACGTTCCCCAGTTCAAATGGAGTATCAAGGGGTCAGACAGCTGAATGGGACAGTAAGGAAAGAGAGGTGCAAACTGATTTTCCATGCTTGGCTTCTGTCAGAGTTTAACTAGAGGACACAACATTTTTTAAAATCCCGGTTTACTATTTCAACCACATACTAGCAGATTTGAATTGCATCTCTGAACTCTTGCATGTATTTAGAAACGAAGGGCTGGTGGGACAGGGAGGAAAAGGGGGAGCAAGGGAAAACAGCCATTCCCTTTCTGCACTGAAATATCCAGACTCTCAATATTTTACAGAAAATTGAATTAGTTTCTGTACCTAATACAGCATGTGTCTGAAAATTAGGGAAGTTTACTGGTCAAACACACATATTTAGTTCATGTGAGCTTCAACCAAATTTTACATAAAATAAATCTTTTTCTGCAGAACAAGACATGCTTTGAGTATGCTGCTGCACCGTGTGAATAGCACACTAAAAGTAAACTCCAATAAAACTGTAATTCATCTTGACTTAGGTGGCTAAGCATAATACATATTCCATCAAAATAAAACACTGAGAAACAATTATTCCTCATTTTTAAAACACTGATTGTGGCTAAACACAGGTCCTTACAATTATCCATAGCTGTTTCAGAAAAAACAGGCCCAGAGTACAGTTAAGTGAAAGACTTAGAAGACAAGACTCTATAATCCTATTAGAGGAGCAATATTCATTATAGCTTGGCTTTTCCTGCACAGATGGGAAATCACTGTTCGTTGCTTTTTTTCCTTTTCTTTTTTAATTTATTTTTTAAATAGGATGTATCTTTGGGCCTTATAGTTTGAGCTTGTCCAAATCAGCAGCAGAGCACAGATGCTCCTTGTAAAAATGCCAGCAACTTCTTGATCTAGCAAATGAAACCACAATAGGGCTGTACTGGTTGCAGGGTTTTCCTGAGGCATGATTTCACATGGAAAAATGTTTAGCAAATAGGCAGTGTTCCATGTTGCTGCCTCAAAAAAATGTACTCCTGCCTGACAAAAAGAAAACCCTGCTTTTATTTGCAGCCCTAAGCAACATCACCCTGAAGTCAGAAGGTGGAAATAAGTAATCTCCTCCTGATGCAGTGAGAGCAGAGATACAGCAAGTCAAGTTTTGGCTTCCACAATAAGTGTGCATTGCTACCACATGCTCATGCAGGGACTTCTCTCGCTGCAAATAATTTTATTGCAAAAGTAGCAATACCCTCAGACAAGCTTGCTCTACTCTGCTAACTGGAGAATGAAAAATAAATTTATTCCTTTATTCTGAAGTAATTAAACATGTTCCAGTACTCAGGGGAAGACGAACAGTGAAGTGAGGTGCCCAGTTTCACATATTCACTTCACAGAAAGGGACATGCTCATCTCACAGGACAACAGCATACTGTAGCACAACTAAACTCCAGAATGCTGGACGTACCTAAGAGCTACAGCATCTCGCATAAAAAGGTGCATCTTGGAGTGACTTCATAGCTCTGCCTGGTGAGATGGGTAAAGAAATGTCAGCCGTGTGTAGTGCAATAGACTGCAATGGAAGGCAACAGTTTGCTGTCAGAAAAAATGCCGAGCGTTCCACCAATTCATATTACAATACTGGAGAAATAGGAGTATTCTCACATCCTCATAGCTATTTGTAAGCTAAAATAAGTTGCTAATCATCAGATTTGAAATCTAGGCTCTGTAACACAAAAGCTAGCATGCAGCTGCCTGCAAGTTTATCAGAGACAACAGTGATAAAATTGCAAATAAAAGTAATTCAGTTATCTGGAAAACATCTGATGGGCAACGTCAACACTAGGTAATTACATAGGTATGTTGCTACTTTACTGGAGGAGTTACTGAATTTTTTTCATTTTGCAAGTAACTCTTAAGTCCTCTTAACAAACCAAGTAGTTTGTTAAGAAGTTAAGAAGCCTTACCACAACTTATTTTTTGCCTCCCAGCTCTCTTTTCCAAATAAAGTACCTCTCATGAACCCCTGGACAAGTAGGCACTAAAGCTTATCTCAGCTTCCAAGAGCTTGTTAGCTCAGGTACAACATCAAGCTAATGTGTCTATTCAGTCTGCAAAATTTGCTGAAGTTTGTGCATGACATTTGTGGATATATATCCAAAATGTTCTTTCCATGAATGGTCAAAGCAAGAAATGAAAAGCCTTCTTCCGATTGCTCAAACACTAGGCTTCAGTTCAATCCACGTGGACTACTTCCAGGGACGATGCATTTCATCTACGTCCTTGGTTGGTCTGCTGATGTTCAAGGAGGATGTCAAGTGCACACATCTTTTTTTGTCCTGTGGATACATCCTCACTAAGAACCATCTTGGAGTAATTATGATCAGTTGCAGTTTGAACTCCACAAGGTTTAGCAACTAAAAATCATTTCCGTAGTATATGAAAGGAAACTGTGTATACAAGAAAAACGCAGATTTGAACTAATTTACTGAAGTGACCAGAATTAAACTGTCTTTGTAGTTCAGACCTTTGTTTGTAAACCCCAGTCCCAGCTCTCTTATCTATTCAAAACAGAAGTAAAAGATTATTCAGTGTGCTAGACAGTAAATATTAAGACTGTGTATTTCCTGATTCATAACATGAAAAAGTTTATCTCTAATAACCCAAACTACATTAACCATGATGTACCCAGAGTTGAAGAAATCAGAGCCTTTTGCATAAAGTTGCCAACAAAAAGAGATTGAATGGAAAACGTTCTGCCTCTAAAGGTGGTACCAGAGCTGGAATTTTACTGAAGTTTCTTGAAGGCTTTAAACATTAGCCTTGTTTACGCTGTACCTAAAATCATGACAAAGGCTTCTAGCATAGCAGATGGGCATTTCCTGGTGTATTATAAATTGCTAAAAAAGAAAAAAAAAAAAAAAGACGACCATTAAACACAATGAGACACTTTCAATGAAAGGACGACAGCTGTTCTTAATTGCAATTTGAAATCCCAGTTCTTAAGAGAGTACCATGCTGCCAATTCAGGAAAGGCACAATGAAAATTCTGATCCCTGTACACACAGTGCATAAAATGGGATAGCTGCCATTTCTGATAGGACCTCTACCTGCCCTCACTTTTCAGTCTGCATTTAAGAAGCGAAACATAGCAGTGCCTCCTTTTAAGTACGTTCCAGTGCACAAAAAGTCCCAAAATTCTAAGGAAAAGAAAAATGAAGCTATTGGACCCTTTTTAAGAAATCAAGTTATATTTAAAGCCGCATTAAGTGTTTAAAAATGCTTTTATTTCCAAGTCCTCTCATAACATCACTAAATTTTCTAATCAGAAGAATCTCATTTTGTTAAGCAGCACAAAAAAGGCTAGTCTTATTTCTAGCCTAGATGTACAAATGAAGAGCTGGAAGAACTATCTGAAATGTTGAGAAGAGACAAAGAGCAGTTATGTATTGACAAATTCAGAGAACTGCATTACAAAACTGAAAAATTACTGCAGGTCCTTTCCTTTATTTAATTAAGTGCCCACTCCATTCACAAAATTCAGTCAGACATATTGAATGGATTCCCAAGCCTTTTGTGTGAATTAGAGGGATTCTACTTTATGTGACAAAGTGAATTAATTAAAAAAAAATCTCAGTGTGTTATGTCCTAAAAATATCAATGGCATAATATGAATGCTAGCCAAAATGTTCCGGTTCCAGGAAAATGAGAGAAATGGGATCTGGCAAAAAAGTTACCATTAGTTTAGATTACTGGAGCATTAACACACATCTCCAACTATCCAACATATATTAAGGCTTTTTTTTTTTGCCTTTTTTTTTTTTTTTAATTATCTTTGCTCTGACAATCTAGCCAAACCCAAAGCTTTTTTATGCTTACAAATAAACACAGACGATAACAAATACATTCACATGCAAAAAAAGAAGAGAGAGAGATCATCACAGATAACTAAAAACATTTGACTCTCAGTCCCCAACATGACTGAAGTCAAATGTGAAAGTATGCTGTGTACAGAGGTATGAGTAAATATTTGAAAACAGTTCTGAAAACAAAGTTATTTTGTAGAGTCTCTAAGCCAGCAGCTAATTCATGAAGGATGCCCCAAGATTATTTTCCCCCATACACCATGACGACAATTATAGAGTTACGGAAGCATCTGGAACAGATCTCAAGTTAAGTGTTTCCCTTACAAACTCACAATGTTTTAAGGTACCAAATTCTTGCATTTTTTGCAAGCTTCTTCAAAAAGTCCACTGGACACGTGAATGTGGTGGGTTTTTTTTTTTCCATCGGCTAGGACCACCCACGGCTCTCCAAATGAGAAACTGATGGATGAGCAGGCTCTACCGGAGCCAGGTGGGTCCTGCCCAGAGAGGGGGGCCTCTGGCAGCGGGACTTCAGGAGCTGTGACTGACAGTAATGCCAGCTGGGATGGCTGTGGAGACCGAAATCGTTTGTGAGCCAGTGGATTTGGTGCTTTTGAATAATTTTGTCACGACAGTAGCTGCTGTAGCTTCTGAGAGACAGAGAGATGCTGGAGGGCAAGACCAGAAGCAGAGTCCTCTCTGCCTCCTGCGGTATTTTGGGAGACAGTTTTATCTTGATGCTTTTTATATCCCCTGTAGTCTATATACTCCTTTAAACCCAGAAGTGTTTAAATGCCACAACAGCACAAAAATCCACCTGGACCCTACACCGCCAGACTGCCTGATGTCTGGGCGAGCCTGTGTGCAGGCAGCTCCACCCCACCTGTGTTACGGCTCTGCAGCTACACACAGCGTCGTACGTTTTCATGTTGGAAATCCCATGTCCCGGACAGTTACAGAAGAATGACAGCACCAGTGCCTTACACAACGAATTTAAAGGGCCTTTTCATTTCTTAATTTAGGCAGCGCTACTTGGAGGATCACCGGAAAGGCTTATTCCAGTGAACTTTGGAATCCAGTCTAAATGTCACTCCAGACCATTTTAAAAATTAAAATAAAGCATAACATTCATCTATACACTGCTTTTCCAGGCTGTTTATACTTCTTGGGTGTTGGGTGCATTTTTTGAGCCTCCTTACAACCGCACGTTCTGCTATAAATCAGTTCCTGTATTATTATGCATTATTACAAAATTTCCTGCGATCTAATACTGGCAGCAAACAAGCAACTACTGTTCTTGTCAATAAGACTATATTCACCTCTGAAGCACTGGGGTGAGATGGCTGCATTACGTGCTATCCAAACCAACTAAAACAGCCCTGCTCAAATTTCAGGAAAAAGCTAAATATTGTCGCATGCGAGAGAAACCTTGCTTTATACCCTAAGCCTTCAAGTTCACAAAGCACTTCCAAAACGCCCTTCAGAGAATTAGATGGCCATTTCAATATGGCCACATCACACAGCCTTCCTCAAAACTCTCTTTTCTCAGAAGGACTTCTGAGGTCTCCCACCAAGTGTAAAACTTAGGAAACCGTGCATCCCACGGGTGGTGTGCCAGCAGCCACAATAGAAGAGGCTCTTCTCAGGCATGAAGTCCTTCTGACTCTCGAAGTGTCATGCTTCATCCCCTTTTCATCTACACACTTGAGGGATTTACATTCACGGATACACCGTATTCAGTACTGCCTCACTATAGAGGTTAAAAGAGTAATAAGCCTGACCCTTTCCAAAATAAGACTTCACTATTCTCTGTAGGTTTTTTCCCCCCCTTCTTCTTTCAACTCATTCCTAGCATGGGTTTAACAATTAGGCACTGGCAGTCCTCCCTAATTGCTATTTATGATTTCTGTCAGCCATAGATGTTCCCTCCCTGCCCAGCGGTTAATTTTGCCAACTAACCTCTGAAGTGATCATCTTCCCTCGACTATAAATCTCTTCTGAAAGAGGCTCTCTGCTGAGCAACATGAACAAGTCCAAAGACTGAGTGTCTGGAGAAGTCAAGAATTATTAGGAATAAGAGCAGAAGGTCTGTAAAAAGGGGATACTGCAAGGTGAAAATAATCATAGGGGGGGATTTAAAAAAAACCACACACCCCAAAAAAAAAACCAAAACCAAAGCAAATGAAGGTGAGGAAAGGACAAACTGAAAAGGAAACTTTAAAATAAACATACTGAGGCAATGAAGGACACTAAACTATGGCACAGGTTCTCACCCCACTATCCCCTTCTTCAACAAATAAAGATAGCTACTGTGTATCTTAAAAATCTGCTACCTACAGGGGAAAGCTTAGTTTTACATATAGGCAAAAATGATCCTTCACAGCTGGGGCTTTATCATGCCCTTTGGACAAAAATATTTGCTTTAAATCAAGGAGGAAAAAGAGTTACTGTAACCTTGGTGTTTCCAAAGACACAGAACCCTGGAATACGAGCAAAAAAAGCCAGAACCAAAAATGTAACTTCCATATTCACTGCTTACACTGGTTCAAAACTTGAAAAGGAAACAGCAAATTGTATCTATTGTCAGAGTAATTGCAGATATCCACAGGATAATGATTTGTCCCACTAACTATTAATATGATGATCACTGAAATGGGGAATACTAGGAAGTTCCTCATTCTTGCACTTTAATAGGCATCAGGTTGATACCTTTGTGCTTGTATCCTATATGAAGGCAAACTGGTTTTCAGGAGTTGCCAGCAAAAGTTTAAGTCTCTCTAAATTTGAAAGCTTTTAATGCAAAACTATTGTCTCTTCAGAAATATTTGACTTAAAAGAACTAATAACAAGTAAATAAAATATACAGCAAAATTGCCTAAGTGGAATGCAATAGGTCTCTGATAAAAGCCTTCTCCAGATATTTTCCTGCTGTCCCAGTTATTCACCCTAAATACTTCAGCGCATAGCTAAAAAAATGCACGTTAACTCTGAACTCTTACTTGCTTGTAGCTTACCATTAGCAGTACAGCTGCCACTTTCTACTTTGTCCCTCAACTTAAAATAATCCGTGATTCTTCTAAAGTGAGCAGGTAAGGCATTTAGAACATGAAGGGGAGCAAAAAGCCACATGCCACCCCACTTCCCAGAGACGGAGAGCTGCTAGTAGCCAGGAGCCGATGTTAAGCTAGGAAATGCAAGCAAGCACCTACTCTGCAATCCCTTAAAGCAAATCTGTTACTGGTAGGAAATTGATACGGCATGATGGTTACAAATAAACGGTATGATAAACTATTTATTTCTTATTGCCTTCACTTCAAAGATGCCAGCAACTGCCTTTGTCACTGGTGGAAGTCAATGTAAATTAACAAGATAGACAGCTTGGTTCCCTCTCATGTCTGGCTTACCCACAAGGTAAGCAAAACAGCAATTACATCAACTGAAAGAGTAATTACATCAACTGAAAGAGCAGAACAGAAGTAGAAGGACTGCACAAATCAAGGAGCAAACTGTTTTAACACTGAAATGTCATACTCTGCCCTGTCAAGTCAGAGACAAGTTTGATCCTGCCTTGCAGATAAAGATAAAACCAGCAAAATTAACAAAAGACTAAAAAAAAACAATTAAAAAGCTTGGTAAACTTCCTATAACAGCTATGCAAATAGCCACAGACTATGAAAATAAGCATTCCAGGAGACCTAGAAAAGTAACACTTTATTACCTGGTGCCACAACAACAGTGGTGTATTTAGAGAGGAATGAACTATTAAAATAAAATCTCTTTGATCAAATTTTATCAGGTATAACACTATCCAAAATCACCTGACCAGAAACTTTCTCCCAGAAATTCAGTTTGGCTGCCTATTCAAAATGTGTCCGTGGCCTTACTCTATAGTTTCCACAGAACAAAAACCTGCCCAAAGCCTGCAATTAAGTATTAACCAGCGTCACTGAAAGCGTCAGTCACTCTCGCAGACACTCTTGAGGAAACACAGAGCAGATGACTAGGTGTTCACTCCCTCCTCTTTCAGATTAGGGTTAAGAAAACACGTGAACAGATTTTTCACTCCCATGGGTATATGTTTCCTTCAATAACCATATATGGAAAAAAAATCTCTAGGTATGGATTTCCTTAATTATATATTTCAGTCATTATATATATGTCATTATATGTTTCTCTCTCTTTTTCCTTCCATTTTCATTTGCTCCAAGCCTGCTATTTTACTGGGACAGTTGGCATTCTCAAGCACATCCTCCCTATACCAACCCATCACATCGAAATACTTGCACGTACCTCGAGCATAAACAGAAGGTCATACAAAACTCCTGGAAAATAACCAAAACGTGATTTAGATTCCTCATTTCCCAGGAGCTCCCACACAGAGCCGGAGCTCTGGGAGTGTTCCATGGCAGTCTGCTCCAGAGACGCTGACGCTTAAAACCTGGGATTGCCAAACCTGAAGGTTCTCTCCAAGATGACAGACCTTGGAGAACATGAGCTATCATGCCAACAGGTGACAGCACGTTTATTTCTGACGGAAGAGTTTTGGTGCCATACAGACCTGGTTTCTATAGAAATCTCAAACCAAACCACAGCTAGAAATTTTTTGCAATAAATTCTTTGCATTTTTCTAGCTAAGCACTAGTAACAAAATTTGATTATTTGTACAAATAGGAGATGCTGAAATAAGAAACACGCTATATATAATTTTTTTTCTAGACACACTCTCTAGGTCATATGCATTAGTCTCCTTATAAACAGTCAAGAGTTTTGCTTTGCTCAGGATTGCACAATAGGAACCAAAAGTCTTTTCCCAAAGCACACTTAACTGGTGCAGTGGGAACCACAACCAATTCTTCTCAAGAGGCCATGGTTCAACGGAGATTTACACATCAAAGAAAAATAAGTATGTATATCTCCACAAATCAGTGTGGGTTTTTTTTACCCCCATGTCAAAAGAAATACCACAAATTGCAATTTGTCTCACAGCATCTCTTCATTAAAGTTCCTGAGCAGCTAAAAAAAACCACCTTGAAGATTGCAAGGTCTCTGTGGAAGTGTAGCAACCTCCCCAGACATGCCCGAACCCTGCTTTTAACAGCAGCCTGCTACTCCCAAGATCAGTCAACCCTAGAATTAGCTGCAAGCTCCAAGGCTGGGATGCATGCCGGCTCTGTCCCAAAGCCAGTTCTTGGCCCATACTGACCAGTGTGGTGGGCAAGCACCCCGTTGGTGATCAGTCTAGGCTTGGCTGCAGCAGGACCATATGGTCACCCTGTAAGCTCTCCTCATCGGTATTAAACAGCATTCAAGCACCAGCTCTACGTTCACAGAGTGAACAACTGGACTGGCATGAATCCGCAGGCTACCACACAAGGCACTATATATTAATGGGGATGAAAAGTTGTTTTAGGCTTGTCAGAGACGGCATAAGGCAGCCTACATAGCCCTTATTTTAGACACCTACAATATTTTGAAGTATCTTTTAAAGATGGTGAGAAGTTTACCAATTTTAGCAGAGACAAAAGTGACTGTCTTGATTCTGCAGTTCTCATAAGCATCTACAGACAGGTGGGAAGGAAAGCAAGGTCACCATAAGGTAAGATCATTTTATATTTCTACAGTTTGAAAAGAAAACACTGTATCTGTAAAAGAAACCATAGCAAAGATTATGTCATAAACCTGTCTCTTTTTAAAGACATGTTGTCTATTTAGCGGGTGTCAGAAGACAAAATTTTCATACAGAAGCAATACCAAATAAAGAAAATTTGTGAAGAGATCGTATCTGTCCAAGACAAATTAGTCTTACACTTTTCATGACTTGGCACTCTATCCAAACTTGCAAGGAAAATCTATTACTATCACGCAGTCGAGATCTCCTGACATAAGTTAAAATTCAACATTTTCTCACTTCAAACTACTGCTCTTGAAGTGGATTCTAGTGTTTGGACTGCAGAAGTTCTCGCTCCGAGATGGCATTCTGACCGTACAATTGTCATTAGTGATGAATGATGTTTATGAAACATTCTTCTACCAAGTGAAGACTCTCATAATACATACAAGAATGACTGCTGACCATTTCTATTCTGGAAAACCATCTCTCTCAAGAGAGATGGAAAAATGTGGAGATCAATATATTACTATGTACTTGATTCAACATGTAACCAAGTACACAGAACTGACTTTCAGAATGTCAGACAATTGTAACTCCCAGGTTTTATTTTTAAAATCCTCCATCATATGACAGCAAATTTTACACAGCTGAACAAAGTTAGCAGAGCAGAAAGTTCTTTTAGCAAGCAACTGTGTTAATTTAGCAAGCGATTGTGCTTGCTAAACAAAACTGTGAAGAAAGAAAACCTGAACATAGCCAGAGTTCAGATCCAAGAGGACCAAGAACTACCAGAAGCTTATTTGATCTGATTAATTGGCTGTCTGCATTTCAGCCAATGTATCTGGAAAAGTTACAGATGAGGTGTGAAGGCAAAAAATTAATCAGAACAAAATAACTTCCAGAACTCCTTCCACACATAATTTGCTTTTAACCTAAAAGTTAACACTGAAGGAAGACGCATAAACTTATGGCCATGTTTAGACACTTATCCTATCGCTGATCACTCAAGTCAGTCTCCGGAATATGTGACTGCAAAGTCAGGTGGCAACCTCACAACACACTGGAAACACTTCTCTATCCCAGCATCATGGCGAGGAGAGGAACAGTTGGCTTTAATCTCACCACTACGATGTCTAACAAGATAAAACGATTACTGCAACATACAGACCTTGAAGACAAGGTACCTTATTTTCAGCCATACCACCCACACTTTGTGATCAAAGTCTTGTCCTATTATGGACAGGGCTTAACCATGTTCCATTACTCTCAATAATTCCGACCAGGCCCAAATAATTTGGGTTGTGTCAGTTCTCTATAACCACAAGGCAAGGCCTTTGACTTCTTTGCAATATGCCCCCCTGTAGAGGGATTAGAGAAGGTGAATGAAAGTCAGAATAAGAGATTATACCTACTTCCCAGCCTTCTATTCCTAAATTTAGACAAATCATATTTTGCAATATTATATGTCTGTATATATGCTACATATTTTAGCCTTAGAATTTGCATTAAATATTTTTGGAACTCTGGCTGCCCTCTTAGGATGGGCTCATTTCCACCCAGCACAGAGGAGAGGAAACCAAGCTTTTCTTTTCCTACGGTTACCATTCAGACGTATCCAATATCTTTCTGCATTCATCATGAGGGTTTTTTCTTTTTTTGCATTGTGCAAAGCGAAATTAAGAGTTTCAGAGATCAAAAGTAACACTATATGACCCAAACATTTTTAACACCTAGAGGCTTTCATAAGGCAATCTGGACTTTGAAAGAAACAGATTTCCTCAAAAACAGACTACTTACTTTACAATACAGTAATAAATGCTACTGCGAACAATTAGAGGAAAGTGTTCTGAAATGCACATACCAGGATTTAAATACATGAAACAGAAAGAGTAACTCATCTGGACTTCTCTTTAAAATAAGGATGAACTAATAAAAATTCATGTCGGAAGAGTGGTGGTGAGATTTTTGTTTTGTTTGCTTTAATCAACACAGACCTTTTGATGAGAGAGACAGCTGGTACCATCTGTATCAGGACAGAATGAAAACTAAAACTTCTTCACGGTACTTACATGTGAGGACTGAGTTCATAAAAGTTTCGGTTTCT